>NC_041221.1:153245505-153301243 GCF_002837175.3 Physeter macrocephalus
ATGGGTGAGTAATATTCCATTGTATATATGTGCCACATCTTCTTTATCCATTCATCTGTTGTTGGACACTTAGGTTGCTTCCATGTCCTGGCTATTGTAAATAGAGCTGCAATGAACATTTTGGTATATGACTCTTTTTGAATTATGGTTTTCTCAGGGTATATGCCCAGTAGTGGGATTGCTGGGTCGTATGGTAGTTCTATTTGTAGTTTTTTAAGGAACCTCCATACTGTTCTCCATAGTGGCTCTATCAATTTACATTCCCACCAGCAGTACAAGAGTGTTCCCTTTTCTCCATGGTGTACTTTTATATTTATATTGATGGAATAAACTACACAGAGTTTAGAAATACATCTGAGTGGATAATAAAGTATCAATTGAGTTTTGACATAGGAAGATGTATTTCAGGTTAACAGATTTGAATTTTAGTGACAAAGTTAAGGATCTTGAGGAAGGACTGTCAAGAAAGGTCATGGTTAATTGTCCTGTGATGATAACAGCACAGTGTTGCTAAAGACAGAGTAGGTGTGAAAAAATACTGAATGTTGTCAAGGAAGATACTAGAAACAGACCAGGACATGCTTGCCCTGCCCTCTATGAAACTGATAAATAAAAGCAGATATATCATGATGCATGTACTTTGGGGTGATGTACGTGAAGCCCTAGAGAAAGCAATAAGAACCATTAGGAAAGAGTTGGGCTAAAAAGATTAAGGTTCTTGACTTTGTTTATTTGTCAAGTAACTAGTCATATTATGAACTTCTATGATCTGCAAGGCTCTGTAATGGGCACTGTTGGGAATAAAAAGATGAGGAGACATGGTCCATACCTTTTGGAAACACAGACTAATAGGAATTGGGGAGAACTTAGCAAACTAGGAAAGCTTAGGGGAGACAGTATTAAAATTGTCAGTCATAAAAGTCATAAATAGAATTGTTTATGTGTGTGTGGAGTTTTCAATAAAGGAAATACTGCGTACATCAAGGAAAAATATAATTTATTATCTACTAAAGTGGTACATGTACAAAGTCTAAACAGTAAAAAGAAGTTTGGGAAGTGTTAAACAGGAGTATTTATAATAATGAAAAATTAAAGGAATAAAAAGAAATCCTCAATAACAAATCCCTACAACAGTAGGGAGTTGGTTGTACACATTTTTGTTCATCCATTTAATGGAATGCAGCTAATTATTTGATGCAGTATTTAGTGCTTCAGAAATTTTTCATGATACATTATTAAAGTGAAAGAAGTATTTTAGCAGTATTTGCAAACTGTTAGAAAATAGTTTTTAACCGTTGTTTGATTCAGGGGTTCCCTTAGCTTAACAAAAGATCTGTGAACTCTTTGAGGTTGCTGCTGTTTATCAGAAAGACTGGAGAAATATATCAGAATATCTAGTTGAATTCTTTGGTACTAACTGGATTATAGGTAATTAAATATTTTCCTTTGTGCTTTTTTATGTTTTCAGGTTTTTTTCTACAGTCAGCAATATTACTTCTCTAATTGAAAACAAGGTAGCTCATGTTTTGGAGAACATATAGTGCTTGACCTAATTGCAAAATGACAGCACTATTTAAGAAGATGTAGGATTTCTAACCCTGGGTGTCATAAAGCTCTTATATTTTTTGAAGCTTTATGTTGGCTAAGAAAACCAAGAATCTGGTTTATTGTGTCAGTTTCTATATATTTGGCGGGTTTGTTTCAGTAGTAAACAAATAGTGCAAACAAATACAGCAAATAAAATTTTAGTGAAATTAAAATATTTGAATAACTTTTTTTGCAGTAATGAGGACACTAAGAAAAAAAAAGCTTTCTCCATATGAAAAGAAATTATAGAGAAGAAAAAACATTTTAAGATTAATGACAACCCTTGTCACCATTTATTTACTACCATTTAATCTCATATAATTATTATTTTCTCACATTATAATCTCACATTACCATCAATGAGACTACTGCCTTCAGCAAAAAGTACTTTTTCTTCTAAAAGTTAATGTATTTACAATATTTTTGTGAGTGTGTAAAATATATTCACATGATTCACAAATAAAGTGTATAGTGAAAAGTATTCCTTCCTCCCGGACCCTCCAGCCACTTAACTTTCCTTCCTTCAAGCAATCACTATTATTTCTTGTGTGATCTTACAGAGAATTTATGCAAGTATCAATAGATACGAATAACTGAGGAATTACCTTTTTGAAGGCTCATTTTAAGAATTCAGAAATAAAAGCAAGAATTTACAAATTACAGTGTTTTGAAGTTAAATAATCAGATGCCCTAGAAATTGTGCACCTATACCACTGAACTAAGGAGAAAGTCCATTTTTCCTTTACAAAATATTTAAATATTGTAATAAAAGAACCAGGTACATTGTCATTAAGGTTTTCTAGTTTTGAAAACAGACCCCATGTGAAACCTCAAGTCCTGAGGGGACATGTGAATGCTCAGCAGACATCTAAACAAATACTGGATTTTTAAAAAATTAAATACTTTTTTTGATCCCAAATCTTCATATTAAAATTATAGGAAGTCTTATAATGGGCTTTGTTCCATTAGACATGAACAGACCTTGAGAAGTTGACATTGAGAGATATATTATGCATTACCGTTGTGTTGCATCTTGGTTCTGTTCTGTTCACACAGCCAGCCATCACTGCCTCATGGTAAAGGAACGCTCTGGCATAGTTCTGCAGGGCATTTTGCAGTATTTCTGCTTTTAAGAAAGGATGAACTATTGATGAAATTTGAGTTAAATCTAAACTTTTATTCTAAGGTAAAGCCTCTTGGTGTTATATGGGGAAAGTTTTCGGAGTTTTACAGCAAAAAAAACACCATCATGTTTGATGACATAGGAAGAAATTTTCTAATGAACCCACAGAATGGACTAAAGGTAAGACATAATTTTACTTGCTATTCTCACATATGCTGGATTAGGTAGTATAATGTTAACACTATTGAATTTCATAAATTTTTGGAAGTAGTGTATTATCCTGTCAAGAAAAGCTTAAGTGTTTAGAAAAATTCATATAAAATTGAGCATTCTCTCTTTTTGCTTGGTATCTCCTTAGTTAACCAACTCATCCAGATGGTTTGTTTTGTTTTGTTTTTCTAATTTTTTTTTACATAAATTTATTTTATTTATTTATTTTTGGCTGCATTGGGTGTTTGTTGCTGCGTGTGGGCTTTTGTCTAGTTGTGGCAAGCGGGGGCTTCTCTTATTGTGGAGCACTGGCTCTAGGTGCACAGGCTTTAGTAGTTGTGGCATGTGGGCTCCGTAGTTGTGGCTCGCGGGCTCTAGAGCGCAGGCTTAGTAGTTGTGGCGCGTGGGCTTTGTTGCTTCGCGGCATGTGGGATCTTCCTGGCCCAGGGCTCGAACCCGTGTCCCCTGCATTGGCAGGCAGATTCTTAACCACTCTGCCACCTTAAAAGACAAGAGAGAAAAACTTGAAGAAGGTAGATTTTTGAAGCTCTCCATACAGATTGTTGATGTTGTCTTTAGTGTACAATGAGGATAGTTTAGGGACTGAATATTAATCTAGGTAGTGAATTGCCACAAATATAAAAGCTGTTGACTTGGAAGAAAAGTACTTGGGGTAGACTGGTGGTTATGCTGTCCTTTAAAAATGATTTCTGTTTGAGGCTTTAGGAGAAGTGCTTTTCCTGTGTGTAGTTTATGAGGTATAAGGTACAAAAGTACCTTCAGTCTTGAGGAAAGATTCAATTGATCTAAGCCAAATTTTGTATGAAACTAATGGTGTCTGTACTGGAAAGGGGGTAAAGTCATGGTATTTAAGGAATGATTAAATTTTTTTAACTGAGGTATATTAGCTTCAGGAATACAGCATAATTTATGATTTGATATTTGTTTATATTGTGAAATGATCACCACAATAAGTCTAGTTAACTAACATCTGTCAGCATACATAGTTACAGAATATTTTCTTCTGATGAGAACGTTTAAGATCTGCTCTCTTAGCAACTTTCAAGTACGCAATATGGTATTGTTAACTATAGTTGCTTTGCTATACTTTACATCCCCATGACTTATTTATTTTATAACTGGAGATATGTACCTTTTGACTCCCTTTACCTATTTCTCCCACCCACCCATCTCTGGCAACCACCAGTATGTTCTTTCTGTTCTCTGTATGTATGAGCTTGGCTTTATGTATGTGTTTCGTTTTTGTTTTTTAGATTCTACATATAAGTGAGACAGGGAGTGATTTTTTTTTTTTTTGCTGTACGCGGGCCTCTCACTGTTGTGGCCTCTCCCGTTGCGGGTTGCGGAGCACAGGCTCCGGACGCGCAGGCTCAGCGGCCATGGCTCACGGGCCTAGCCGCTCCGCGGCATGTGGGATCTTCCTGGACCAGGGCACGAACCCGTGTCCCCTGCATCAGCAGGCGGACTCTCAACCACTGTGCCATCAGGGAAGCCCAGGGAATGATTTTTGAGAAGAGCTTTAACTTAAAAAATATATATATATATATTAGCTTCATGTGTGTTTTTAGAAGAAATATTTTCCCAGCCAACATTTGGGCCCTCCTCATCTCTGGATGCAGAGAGATGATGATATAAACTTCTAGTTCTTCATGTTACTTTAGAGCAAGTTGTTTGTTTGTTTGTTTTTTAGCAGAGTACTCAGTAGAATCATTGAAGGAATTCCTAAAAATGTAAGTTTCTGCCTCCAAAAATTCTAATTCAGGAGAGGTATTTTTAAGCATTCTACAGGTAATCTCTCGCATGTCTCCTTTTGAAAGCCTCTTTTAAGAAGGTAGTAATTAATGATCTGCCCACATTGACAGAGAAGTGGTTTTGAAATTGTGAAATATTCTAAATTCTATTTTGTTATCACAGTTCCATAATGTTTCTGGTAGAAATCTCAGAGATTTCACAGAGATCTTAAAGACTGCTTATTTTTAAAGTAGTTAACTTCTAATATAAGCTTGCTAATCATAAGGTTTGAAATATATAACATAGGAGGCTTTGTCAATTATGAATATAGTACTGAACTAAAGGAATTTGAATTTTGGTCATGGATTAATCAGTAGTTACTCTGAACTTCACTTTTATTATCTATATAAGGAAATGGTGATTTAAGAGAATGCAGATAATCTAAACATTCTTAATTTCCTAAAAATGTTTTTTGATATGAGACAGCAGTGGTAATATATGTTGCCTGCCCTTCTAATGATCACTTAGATCCTTCTTGAAGAATGGAACAGTGATTATACTGAAACAATTGAAGTCAGTTAGGTGAATTTTTTCCACTTAACTAGTTTAACTTTTAGATCCAGAATCTTTGGGGTATTTTAGTTTTGTTATTTAATAGTGCTTAAGACCAAATGTTTAGAAAGTAAAAGTAACTTAGCAGGGCCTTGGGTTGAAAATCTTATTTACCAGCCACTGACTCTGTACTTTCTCTTTCAGTCTCAATCCCTTCCTGCTTCTATGCTTGGACTCACTTTGGTACATTGTATATTAATAGTTTAGAAGTCAGTATGTTGCCTTTACAATCTTTTTAAATGAGGAAGTACTTTAAAACATTACAATATTGCCCAGGATTATGCTGAAACTCATGTCACTACATTCTGATGATATGCCTATTTACACCTAGCTGTAGGGCTTAAGCAGGTCCCCGCAGAGAATTTTCTTGATCTCCTGCAGTCACTGCTGCTGCTGTGAAGCAGCACTGCCCGCGCTACCTGTTTGGAATTAGGATCTCCTACAAGAGTTTGCTTCTGTGCAGACTGACAGCTCTTATTGGTGCCCTTCAGCCAGAGCCCAGCTGACTAACAGCTGTGGAGGTCCCTGGCCCTAAACTGTTCTGATGTGAATAGAACCTGGAACGTATGGGAAAATTTTCTTCTGTCCGTTTCAAGCTGGTGGTGTGTTTTTCCAGTGACAGAGAAGTATATAAAAAAATATTTAAAACCTCTACTCTTGATAGATATGGTAACGACTCCTATGGGCTCATTGTTCTCAACAGGTGACAATGATTAAATGTCATCTGTTTTTAAATGTCACTATGTAAAATTGACCGGTTTGCATTTTCTCCCAATCACAATAAGGATATACTAATGCTTTATTATTCAGTCCTTGCAGGCGTATGTGTGATTTTTAAAAGATGTATATTTTTTATAATGGAAAAGTTCAAGCATAAAAAGAACTACATTGAATTGTATAAACTGACCCCCATGTATGCATTATCCTGTTTAAACAACTTGTTAATTCATGGATGTTTGCTCTATACCTTACCTACTTTCCTCTCTTTGATATTTTGAAGCAAATCCCAGATACATTATTTCATCTAAAATTAGTTAAAAGTTTTTGAAGTGCTGTCTTGAGTGCTATATAGATGAGCTGGTGTCTTTAAAAAAGTAGAACTCAGGGCTTCCCTGGTGGCGCAGTGGTGGGGAGTCCAACTGCCGATGCAGGGGACGCGGGTTCGTGCCCCGGTCTGGGAGGATCCCGCATGCTGCGGAGCGGCTGGGCCTGTGGGTCATGGCCGCTAAGCCTGCGCGTCTGGAGCCTGTGCTCCGCAACGGGAGAGGCCACAGCGGTGAGAGTCCCGCGTACCCCCAAAAAAAAACCCAAAAAACAAAAGTAGAACTCTTTATTGGAAGTGTAACATAAAGAAAAGTGCATAAAATGTGCAGTTTAACAAATTGTTTTACAGAGAACATATGTAACTACCATTCAAGTCAAGATGTAAAATCCCTTACTAATTATAGTCTTCAACCCTGTCCACCATCCTGACTTTTATGCTTTTGAAATGAATACTTTTTATCATAAAATATATTGAACTTAAAAATTTAGAAAATATGGCTGATTTTTATGGGAAAACTCATATAAGTAAAAATATTTTAATGGAGACTTTACTGATAAAAATGCTTATGATAAAATATGAGTGAAAATAGATTATACAAATGTGTAATATTTTAGCTATATAAAAATTTCATAGAAAATACTGATGTGAAAATCATCAGTGTTAAAATTTATCTCACTCCCCTGTAGATCAAGCGTGTATTGGGTACCTTTTTATGAATGAAGTGATGGGAATGAGATTAATTAGTAAGAAGTAACTGGACTGATAGAAGGGGGAAAAGTCTAAGCAGTTTTGCAAAGTAGAGAAGCCACATAAGGTTCAAGTGCTATAAGACAGCTGGTGGTGTGAGGTTCACACTGAAAAGATAACAGAAGGTAAATTAAGTGGAAGAACTTCTACTATAAACATACCATGACTGTCAGTGAGATAATGTAAAACTAATTCTTAGTATTGACAGCCTTGGTGATATTTTAATCTCATTAACTGTAATTTAAGTGATAGAATAGTGTAGATTTGTACTAGTTTTCTTAGTACAATGTGAAGTGTTGGATAATGTTTGTTTTCTAATAGATAAGACCTTTTATGAAAGCACACCTAAATCGAGATAAAGACAAAGAACTTTTAAAATTAACCCAGTACCTCAAGGAAATAGCAAAGTTAGATGACTTTTTGGACCTAAATCACAAATATTGGGAAAGGTAAGTGCTATTTGCTTATTCATTTCTTCTTTACATTAATGAATGAAAAAATTGTCTGGCAGCTCTGGTATACACATAACTCTTATTTTTTGTTTAAAATGGGTGAATTCTAAAGCTATTTTGTAATCCAGTGACATCTCCCCTGGAAGTATTTTTCCCCTTCTCTTAACCTCTAACTTGTTCATAAACCCACGTCTCTTAAGATCTTTAATACTTCTCTAGTAGAGAGGATTTGAGAGACTAGTACATGTTTGTGATGCTACCTGTTAATTATTTTGTGACATTAAGTGGGTCACTCTTTTATGAATCTGTTCTCATACTGTAAAATAATGTCAGGATAAAATAAAATATACTAAAAAGTTTTCTGTTAAAAATGACAAGTAACCTCTGTGTAGCAGAAAAATTAGAAAATTTATTCCTTTAGGGAAACAGTTACTTGTGATTATGAAAGATAACCACTGTTACCAGCTTGGTGTCTAGTCTTCTAGTCTTTTTTTCTGAGCACAAACATAAGTACAAATGTACGTACGGACCGCATATAAACGTCAAGATTTTGAGGCAGGAAAAACCTCTGGAGAAGTGAACAGGATTATTAGGTACTGCAAGTACTTTTTTGGAAGTAGATCTGTGAAGAGCTGATTCACCAATACAGCAACAAAAGAAACTTCATGTAATATAACACTTTGGCTTTTCAAATTACACTTTTGGCTTTTCAGGTCACTCATATACTTATGTACTTATATACCTACATAATACTTATTTATATACTTCTTATTAGAGTCTTATAATCCTATTAGGAGGGTAAGGCTGGCATTTTTATCCACATTTCCTGTAGATGGTGTAACTAAGTCATAGAGATAGTAAATGCCAGTTTGAGCAAGATTTACCATCAAAACTTGTCCAGGTCTCCTGATTTTAAGAACTCTTTCCCCACCCCCATAGCTCTGAGTATAGTAATTCATAAATGTGAGAAATAGAGATGTAAAAATTTTAATTTGTTGGTAGACTCCTATAAAATAATATGAAGAAAAATTTGCTTGGTGAATTAACATCTTTGCATCTTTACACTCTTGATCAGAGTTATTTAGCAGCTTTGGCTCACTACCTTTATGCAAGAAGATTTTCAAATGGACTTTGAGTTTTGGGGGGAAATTATAATACTAGTTAATAGATTGCTTTCACATTTTGAAGTAAGGCAGTGTGGAGTGATAGTGTGTAGCCTCCAGAGCCTTGTTTTCAATCTGAACTCTGCCACTCTCTTGCTTGTATGAACTTAGGCAAATTGCTTAACCTCTTTGTGACTGTAAAATAGAAATAAGTTCTCACTGAACACTCATAGAACTGTTGTGAGGACTAAATGAATTAATGCATGTACTTAGAACAGTGCTTGGCCCATAAACAACACGTGTTAGCGATTATTAACAGTTATTATCTTGAAAAATTTTGTTATTAAAATAAACAACTTTCTTTGGGGAGGAGAGTTAGATTGTTAACTTAAATTTAGTGTGATACAGCTTAGACATCTTATTTTATTTCTTGCAGGTATCTCTCAAAGAAGCAAGGACAGTAGTTACAAGCTATACTGGCAGTTATTGAAGATACTTGAGATCCAGGAACTTCTTTTTGCTTTTATGCTAAAGATCATTATGATAGTGCTGGACACTGCAGCAAATATCAGACTGCTTATACTTGGTCTTCCAGTTTTTTGTAAATTTAATTTTATATTTTTTGAAGATCATAGCAATACGCCAAAAAAAAGCCCCCAAAAACACCTTTTTCCCCCTGTATGAATATAATGTAACTCTTGAAAAATATTTTCTCCAGCATAGAGTACTGAGTTTTATTCCCCCCCACACACAAAAAGTGGACAAAAATGTATGCTTAACAATGTCATTTTGTGACTTTGGAAATAAGTATGTCTTGTGTTTTTGTGTCACTGTGTTGTTGTCTAAGCCCAAACCCACCTTGAAACTACTGTTTTTAAAACCAAAAAAAAAAAGTTTTTAGTAAGGAACCTAGTTTAGTATGCTTAAAACCACCGAGAGTTTTTCTTATTCCTTTGTCATAAACACGATTTCTCTTGTTAGTCCACTACTTACATCTCTAAATTCTGAGCTGTCTCAGTTTGGTGTGTATGTGTGTCAGTGTTCTTTGAGTAAAACTGGAAAACGTCTCCTCTGATACAGATATGTCATAGTGTGACAAATAGAAAACATGAGACTGAGGAATGAAACTAAGAAACAAGAGTGTGTTTCTTTGTGGTGGCCAAGTAGAAGCACTCCTGCCTAAAACCGTTGTCCTAAAAGCAGTTAAAGGCAGTACATTTTAAAATGGGACGTATCACTGGTTCAGTCCTAAAAAGCATGAACAAAAAGTTTTTGTTCTGTTCCAGCTCTGTCTTCTCTAAGTGCAAACACTGTGTTGCAGTGAAAATATCTAGCCATAAGATTAAAAAAAGAAATTTATTTGCATTGCTCATGCCTGCAGATATGTAATGTGACCACTGTTTTGTGTTGACAGTATTGCTTTATACAGTTCTTCTATTTGAAAGGAATCTGATTCTTTCAAATAAACATGGTATGTATTGTTCTTACGGGGGACTATTTCAGTGGTGTAAATAATAAATTCCTTTTCTTAAAACATCAGTTATCTGCTCTGTATTATCCCAAATATTTTGCCTCTTTGTTGAATCATGAAACAAACACTAGGTTCAGGCAGGCATCTCTTGAAAAAAATTAAATGTGTATGGTTTTAAAAGTTTGGGAACCCCTAATTAAGATGATTGAATGAAAACGTCTTAATTATGAGGCTCAATTTAAATATTTAAGGATCAAATAGAATTTTTTAAAGCATTTCATTGGCACATTTTCCCAGTGTGAAAAGTAGTTTATTATTCCAAGGTAAGGCTTTATCTTTTTAAAAAAACTGAACACTTAAAACTATTTATATAGGTTGATAAAGAGCAAACATTTTCTAAATCAGTATAAACTGAATTAGCAAGCCTCAGGAAGCAAAGCAAAGTAGGTTCTAAAAAAAAATATTTTCTGCCATTAGGTGGTGTCCAAACCAAAGTTTATGAGCAGGTATGTTAAATTAAGCAGTCCTGGGAGAACATTGTCAGCTTATTGAAATCACATGTGCTTGTGTGGTTAATACATTCATAGAGTGTGAGAGTTTTAGTGTGTCTTGTGCATCTCATAATTTATTGAACAGATCTATCTCTGTATTTCTATGTATGTGGCGTACACAGCAGAACCAGGAGATGACTTAATTTAGATGCATGTTTTAGTGAAATAGCAAATTAGTTTTATGATATATATGTTCCAGACTTTCAAACAACTAGTGCCTAATAAAGTATATTTAATCTAAAAACTGCAGAACATCATTAAATCTTTGATTTAGAAGGCAGTTTGAGACCTGGTAGCCCCTCAGGTCCTTTATGAAAATCAAGTTATTGGATTAATGATACCTGTAGGACTTACTCAGTTTTAAAGGTAAAGAATAGATAAGCAGGTCATTACAGTAAGGAACTGCAACGATCTTCATTCATAGAAAGGAAAACGGTTGTCTTTTGGGGGGAGGAGGTGGAGCTGTGTGGGAATAGGGGTTGGTAAAGAAGGGTATGCAAAACAACAACAACACATGGGAAAATGCAGATTATATAGGGTATTTCTTGGTTTTTAAATGACAGTTAGTTGCCAAGAATAGTAATAAAATACGTGAATAGTGAATAAACTGGTTGAGGATTTTTCTCATCCCAAGCAATCAATAGAACTCTCTGAAGGAACAGATTATTAGTTTTCCCTAAAGTACTGATACATCAAAATTTATTAATCTGGGCTTCCCTGGTGGCGCAGTGGTTAAGAATCTGCCTGCCAACGCAGGGGACACGGGTTCAAGCCCTGGTCCGGGAAGATCCCACATGCCGCGGAGCAAATAAGCCCGTGCGCCACAACTACTGAGCCCGTGTGCCATAACTACTGAAGCCCATGCACCTAGAGCCTGTGCTCCGCAACAAGAGAAGCCACTGCAGTTAGAAGTCTGCGCACCGCAACAAAGAGTAGCCCCCGCTTACTGCAACTAGAGAAAGCCCGCGGCGTAGCAACGAAGACCCAATGCAGCCCCAAATAAATAAAACAACAAAAAAATTTATTAATCTTATTAGCTGGAATAGCAGCCCAAGTGGTGTCTCTAGAGATTAAGTGCTTAGATATTTATGTAAGGATACGCTGGTTTTAATTTTATTTTTGGCTGCGTTGGGTCTTCGTTGCTGCGCCCAGGCTTTCTCTAGTTGCGGAGAGCGGGGGCTACTCTTCCTTGTGGTGCGTGGGCTTCTCATTGCGGTGGCTTCTCTTGTTGCGGAACATGGACTGTAGGCGCACGGGCTTTAGTAGTTGTGGCACACGGGCTCAGTAGTTGTGATGCACGGGCTTAGTTGCTCCGTGGCATGTGGGATCTTCCCGGACTAGGTCTCAAACCCGTGTCCCCTGCATTGGCAGGTGGATTCTTAACCACTGCGCCACCAGGGAAGCCCGATATACTGGTTTTTAGAATTGCTTTGGAAAAGCTGTGTGGGTCTGTGTGGGAATGCTAAGTATATAGAGCTTAAGGAGAAATCCTTGAAGATTAGTTGGATAGATTTATCAAAGGCTTCTGAGAAACTAATGCATTTTAACAATTGAAACACACATCAGTATCAGGCATCCCGTAGATTTAGAAAAGGGTGTCAATCATTTAATGTCAGCGAGGTTCCATGTAGAACGTAAAATCTTAAAAACCTCCCACGCTAATGATTTTTTAAAACTCTGGATGTAAGCAAGAACTTCTTAAATGCTAGTATAAGGATATTTCCTGATACACAGTGTTACTTATTAAAACACTGATTTCCTTCTGAAAAGCTTTAAAAGTTGAACCTATAGTTTGTATTGATATAAACTATGGGAAACCAGTCTTTAAAAATACCAAAAACAAAGATATTTCCATAAGTCAATATTGCCACAACAAACACAGCTTATATTGTGTATAATTTGTGATGCTAAAGGCCAAATTGTTGACTTTTCAGGAATTTATAGATTATCAAAATGAAGTAATTTTTGATTGAATGCCAATCACTTAATTCTATTTACAGTTCTTTTTTTTCTTTCACTCATAATTCCTTTGAGTTTTTTTTTATTTGAAGTAGAGTTGCTGTACAATATTTTATGAGTTACAGCTATACAATATAGTGATTCACAATTTTTAAAGGTTATACCCCATTTATAGTTACGAAATATTGGCTATATTCCCTGTGTTGTATAATATATCCTTGTAGCTTATTTTATACCTAATTGTTTGTAACTCTTACTCCCCTATCCTTATATTGCCCTCCCGCTTCCCTCTCCCTACTGGTAACCACTAGTTTGTTCTCTGTATCTCTGAGTCTGCTTTTTTTGTTGTTATATTTACTAGTTTGTTGTATTTCTTAGATTACACATATAAGTGATATCATAAACTATTTGTCTTTTTCTGTGTGACTTGTTTCACTTAGCATAATGCCCTCCAAGACCATCCCTGTCGTTGCAAATGGCAAAATTTCCTTCTTTTTAATGACTGAGTAGTATTGCATTGTATATCCATTCATCATTCATTGTATATTCCATCTTTATCCGTTCACCTGTCGATGGGCACTTAGGTTGCTTCGAAAAGATACGTGCACCCCAGTGTTCATGGTTGCATTATTTACTATTCCCAGTTCTTAATTCCCTGGAGTACTTTAGATTGCTATCACTTCTTGTTGTATAATTTGTAAGGAGAATAGTGATGATTTCCCAGATGAGGCCTTAAGAAGAAAGGGCAAGTGATTTGTCAGAAAAACACTTGGGGAGAATCCCTCCTTACGAGTGGTGGTACCTTGGGCAAGTGTCTCTAACTGTTTGAACTTTTCCTTCTTCACAAAAGTGTTAATGATATAACCCATAGGCTGTTGCAAAGGTCAAATGAGACAACGTGTAAGCACTTTGAAGCAGCAAAGGCTTGTGTGAATTAGATGTTATTAAAAGTAGTTCAGAGCATGTGGCTATGATTGAACTATATCATTGAAATTCTAATTAACAAGAATGTAGTATTAAAAGGAAAACTTTTCTTAAGTATATATTTTACAAATATTACCTTGGCTTTCTAAGAGTTCTAAACAATCAAGGAAAGTAGAATGAGGAAACTCTTCTTATGATCTAGATGTTTTTGTAAATATTCAAATGCTTTTAAGTCTGCAAATGCCACTTAATAATGGTCTGGATGGAAGATCTGCTGCCACCCCTCCCCCCCACAGGGGTGTATATGTTTGAAAATTTCACAGTGTTATAATACGTCTTGTATAGTGCAATATTAACATGATTTTAATCTGTTCACTGAAATTAGAAGCTTGCTAATTTTGCCATGCCATGTAAAAAATAACAAATCGTTCCAAAGCAATGAATTTTTTAAAACATCTTTTTTTTTTTAGAAAGATACACTCAGGTAGATACTAGTTTTTTCCCCGACAGTCTTGGCAGAATAAACTGTCTATGCAGGAACGAGGCAATCTACATTTAACTTGTATTTGTTAGTACCTGCTTTGTGTTTCAGGCATGTTGTTCAGAGGTAAGCAACAAGATTCTCTACCCTCAAAGAGTGTATATTCCAGTAAGGAAAACAATTAAAAAATTTTTTTTCAGAGTGAGAAGTGCTATAAATAGTAATATGATAGAAAGTGTGTGGGGTGGTGGAGTTGTAGCGTGGTGATTGACAATAGCATGGGCTAACGTGGGACAACCTGACGGTAAGAGGCATCACTCAGGATATGATGAAGAAGAGTATTGGACAAAGCTAAGAGCAAGTGCAAAACCTTAAGGCAGGAACAAGATGGGCAGATTCAGGGACTAGTGGGAGGCAAGCGGTGATGAGAACTAAGAATGGAGAGGGAGGCAGAGCCCATGGGATAGGTAGGATTCTGTAGGTCCTTGTAAGTAACCTGGTGAATTCTGAGTGACTATTCTAAGTGAAATGGGAACAAGTGAAAGGTTTTAAGGGAATGACAATTTTTAAACAATCTAATTGAGATACAATTTACATACTCTTAAGATTCACCCATTTGAATTCAATGTGCAATTCAGTGGTTTCTAACATTTACGGAGTTGTGCAACAATCACCACGATCTAATTTTAGAACCTGATTTGTTGTTTAAAAGATCATCCTGGCTCTTGTGTGGAGAATGGATTATAGAGGGGTGAAAGTATAAAGGACAAGATCAGGAGGCTACTGATGTTACCCAGGTGAGTGATTTTCAAAGTGACTGAAGGAAAGTTGGCATTTTTTCACTCCTTCATTGCCTCACTTCCCAACTACCTATTGAGCCCTTGTTTTGTGCTGAGCCCTATGCCAGGAACCAGGTCTCCAGTGATGAAGATGATGTTAGCCGTGATCCCTCCCGCCCTCCTGCACGCAGCAGTGCATGGACTGTGTGTCTCCTCACAGGTTTGATGAGGCTGCTTATCTCACCACACTTGCAGGGAGAGTCTCTGAGTCCAGACTGCTAAAACAGACTTGTCTTATGTGACGTGAGGTAATCACGGCAGTGACACCCCGCCATGTTTGCCATGTTCTGTTAGAGCCAAGTGACAGGTCCCTCTCACACTCAGGGGAGGAGATTACAAAAATGTGTGAACACCAGGAGGTAGAACCATTGAATTACTTTATGGTCTCTCTGCCACAGTCCCTGAGCCTAATCTGTAAAGTTGGTATAAAAATAACCTATTTCACAGGATCGTTATGTGGATTCAAAATGAGGTAACGTATAGCAAACTCAGCCCTCTGGGCTTCACCACTTGCTAAGAGATTTCATTTGAAGAATAGAGAACTCACATATCAAAGTCAACATATAAAGAGCCTTTCTCACTTCACCCGCCACCCACAGTGAAAAAGCCCTCTGTGCTGTCCAGAAGTGGACCCAGGATGGAGTGTCCAGCATGAGTGTGAGTGGCCTGTGACACTGTAGGGAGAGTGCTCAGGAAGATAGATTAGAGGCCCCTTCTGTTTTTCTGGAGAGTCACAGCGAGAACATCACCTTCTAGCCATTTCATACACAGGCAGCCAAGAAAATCATTTACAGAGTATTTTGCTTTCGTGCTCAATATACTGCCACTTCTTCCCAGTATCTAATGGCGTTACAGTGTGTGCCCTAAATCTGTGGCTGACTTCTGCCAGATATTTCCTTAACTCCCAATCCCTGGAACCCCTTCCTCCAGCCTTCTGGGGGCTCATCTCCTGCAAACTGATTCAAAGGTGCTGCGTTACAATCAGATCTTTCAGAACATGTACTTCTATAAAGTTTCTGAAGTTTTAGTCAAAGCAAAAACAGAAAAAATAAGTCTGAACTTATTCCCCTCTACTGAGGGGATTAATGAAGGAACATCTAAACACTATTGTATATATACATCACTCAACTTTAAAAGACATTTTTTGGGTCTGTTTTTTGGGTTTTTTTTGTTTTTTTTCCCCTTGGCAGTGAGAGTGCGAAGTCCTAACCACTGGACCTCCAGGGAATTCCCAAGACATATTTTTTTTAAAAGAATATGAGACTGTTAATAGTCTTTCTTTTCCCCTAAATGGTTCTTTGCTCAGAGAGGAATGGATATGCATCATTGTTTTGGAGGATTTGTTTAGTTAACGTTAGACCTAGTGGTTAATTTTTTTTTTTTTTGGCCTCGAGGCTTGTCGGATCTTAGTTCCCAGACCAGGGATTGAACCTGGGCCACGGCAGTGAAAGCGCTGAGTCCTAACCACTGGACCACCAGGGAATTCCCTAGACCTAGTGGTTTAAAAGATCTTTAATAGCTATGCATGATTATTTTTATTTTTAAGAGCTATTTTATTTAGGAAATACATATAATTTTTAAAGATTACGTAAAATCTCACTACCTAAAGATAGCCACGATTAACAGTGTGATGTACTTCCAAGCTTTTCTCTGTTCATGTGTACTGGTGAAATACATGTACAAGAATGGCAAGATATGCCTCGGCAAGATATGGCTCTCTGTGCTTGAATTAGCCCATGTGGTTATTTTCAGATCCGTATAATTAGAAAGCCTCTGGAAGCAGAGACCATATTTCTTGTTCTTTTGAATTCTTTCCAGGTACATAGTAGGCCTCTGAACTTGGTGGATATATGACAAATGTGAGTTAAACTAATGAATGTGTAAACAAACAAGCCATAAACTATGCACTTACATAATGTCATTATTTTAAACATTTGCTTCTTTAAATGCTTCCAACTGTAACAAGACTCATGACAATACAAGATATGTATTATTTCCCTTTTCTTTTTGCATCCCTGCATATTGATTTTTTCCATCTACCTTTATAGGAGGATATATTGAAATAAGGAAAATATTTTCATGAAAGCTTATTGTAAAGAAGAAATTTGTAAGTTCTAGTTACTGATGTGATGTTGGATGGTTGAACTGCTATAGTTTATGGCTCATGATATACGAGAGAGAGTTTCATTTGTTTCTTAGGTACATTGTTTAGTGTAGTAGTAAACTGATTCATGTAGTTTACAAATGCTTTCACCAGACAATAATAGAAGTGCACAGTACCATGTCTAAATGCCATAATCCTTTCTCATAAATTGATATTCTTAGGGAATTCTGGGAACTCAAGACTAGATTGTTCTGATTAACAGGACGCTGATAGGTATCATGCTCATGCCACTGAGCAGCAAATCATCAAAAGCAAAGTGCTACAATATGCCTGCTGCTGCCTAGTTCACTGAGTAACTAACTAAGCATCCCCACATCCAGCCCCACTGTGGGGCCACGGGAATGTGCGTGGGAGCCCACGTCTCTAGGAAGTCCTTCCAGGGCCACTAATCACTGACACTTATCAAACAGGGCCCAAGATGGGCCCCTATTATCATTGCTCCATCACGTAGCTCTAGCCTGCATGAGACGGTAGTGAGGTCTGCTAGGTGATCCAAGGCAGGGAAGGTCCTTTGTTCTGAGTGATTAGAGGAACTCAGCTGAGTCATGTTTTGGAGTGCAGGCTTGGATCTGAAACATTCTTTTTTTTTTCCCTTGTTGGTTATCTATTTTATTAATTTATTTTTAAAAAATATTACATTTCTTTTTTTCTCATGGAAGACAAAGGTGACTTTTATTCAAATGGTGAAGAAGAATGACTTCTAGATGATGTCCAAAGGTGATACAACTTTTTTTTTTAACATCTTTATTGGAGTATAATTGCTTTACAATGGTGTGTTAGTTTCTGCTGTATAACAAAGTGAATCAGCTATACGTATACATATATCCCCATATCCCCTCCCTCTGGCGTCTCCCTCCCCCCCGCCATCCCACCCCTGCAGGTGGATGTAAAGCACCAAAGCACCGAGCTGATATCCCTGTGCTACGCAAGCCTTTTATTTTTGATTTTGCTTCTTTCTAACCAGGAGAACTTCTCAGATTTTTATGTCTTGCAATCAGCAATACACAGAAACTAGAGAAGCACAGGAATTCCTCAGGCATCACCTCCTGCAATTAAACTGGAAAAAGTACTTTCTTTTTATTTCCCCTCATACTTTTTCTCTTTCTGACTTACTTCACTCTGTATGACAGACTCTAGGTCCATCCACCTTACTACAAATAACTCAATTTTGTTTCTTTTTATGGCTGAGTAATATTCCATTGTATATATGTGCCACATCTTCTTTATCCACTCATCTGTCGCTGGACAGGTTGCTTCCATGTCCTGGTTATTGTAAATAGAGCTGCAATGAACATTATGGTACATGACTCTTTTCGAATTATGGTTTTCTCAGTGTATATGCCCCAGTTGTGGGGTTGCTGGGTCGTATGTATGGTAGTTCTATTTTTAGTTTTTTCAGGAACCTCCATACTGTTCTCCATAGTGGTTGTATCAACTTATATTCCCACCAACAGTGCAAGAGGGTTCCCTTTTCTCCACACCCTCTCTAGCATTTGTTGTTTGTAGATTTTCTGATAATCCCCATTCTTGGATATGAAACAATCTTGAAATCACCACGTAGATGCAGCGGGGCAGGGCTTGGCCCTGACGAACACGGGAGTCGACAGACCCAGGTAGGATATCCAGTCCCACAAGTTATGTGGGGTCTAAGGTAAGAAACTTAACCTCTCTGTATTTATTTCCTATTGCTGCATAACAAATTACCGCAAACTTAGTGGCTTGAAACCACACACATTTAGTCCCTCATGATGTTAGGAGTCTGAGCGTGGCTTAGTTGGATCCTCTCTGTTCAGGGTCTCACGAGGCTGCCACAAGGTATCTGCCAGGCTGGATTTTATTTGGAAGCTGTACTGGGGAAGAATCTTCTTCCAAATTCATTCAGGTTGTTGTCAGAATTCATTTCCTTGAGGCTGTATGACTGAATATATGACCGAAGTCCCCCACTTTTTGGTGCTTGTCAGCTGCCCTCAGGTTCTAGAGGCTTCCTGAAATTCTTTGCCACATGAGCTTCTCCCATATGGCTGCTTATCTCACCACACTTGCAGGGAGAGTCTCTGAGTCCAGCCTGCTTAAACAGACTTGTCTTATGTGACGTGAGGTAATCACGGCAGTGACACCCCACCATGTTTGCCATGTTCTGTTAGAGCCAAGTGACAGGTCCCTCCCACACTCAGGGGAGGAGATTACACAAATGTGTGAACACCAGGAGGTAGAATCAGTGAGTTATTTTATGGTCTCTCTGCCCCAGTCCCTGAGCCTAATCTGTAAAGTTGGTATAAAAATAAGGGTGGTTATGTGGATTCAAAATGAGATAACATATAGCAAGTGTTTGCATGGGTGCCTGACACATAGTAAGCATTCAGTAAATGTCAGTGATGATGATGGTGACAATCATTGGTGATAACCAGTAGCTATCCTGATAAATGCTTACAATCTCCCTCAATCATGGGGACCCTTGTAAGAACTCATGAGAGTATACAGAATTTCAAGTTTTGAACTTGTGTTTTTCAAAGGAGAGTGTCAAGTCAGTTGTCTGTGTGATATGGGGAGGATGGTGATGGCATTGATTATCTAAGGCAGTACAAAATTCAGGAATAATATCTAACTTGACTTTGAAATAAATTTTAAGTTTTTTTTTTCTTTCTGATTACTTTTGCTTAGGCAAATTATTCCATATTACAGAGGAACTCTAATTAATTTACTTAACTCCTTCCCTATTGATGGACATTTAGTTTGAATCTATATTATTACCAACAGTGCTGCAATCAACAGCCTTCTATGTATATTCTGTACATTTGTGTGTTCCTGTAGGAAAAAGTTATTCAACCATTAATTGACACAATTCACATATCAGACATTGTGCTAAGTGCTGAGTAAATAAGAGAGATATGCTACCTTCCCTCATGGTCCTTATAGTCAATTAAAAATTACAGGCATTAAACAAATAATTCCAAGTATGGGGTGTGTGTTATAGGAGGACCTAATATAGTAGGGAGGAGGGTGAGTATGTTGCAGGACAAGGGGGAGCGAGAGAACGGTCACGTCCCTGGTCTTGGGCAAGTCCCTAGAATGGGTGCTGTGTGAGGGTCCTTGGCTTTGCCCAGGAAAGAGTTCAAGAGCAAGCCAAAGCAAAATGGAAGCAAGTTTATTTAGAGAGGTACACATTCCATAGGCAGAATGTGGTCTGTCTCAGAAAGCGAGAGCAGCCCTGGGATATGTATGGGGTTGTTAGTTTTTATGAGCTGGGTAATTTCATATGCTAACGAGAGGGAGGAATATCCTAATTATTTGAGGGAACAGGTGGGGATTTCCACGAATTGGGCCACTGCCCACTTTTTGGCCTTTTATGGTCAGCCTCAGAACTGCCATGACTCTGGTGGGTGTGTCATTTAGCATGCTAATGTATTACAGTGAGCATATAATGAGTCTCAAAGTCTATTGGAAGTCACATCTTCTGCCATCTTGGGCCTAGTTGGTTCTAACCAGTTTTTGTTGTGTCCTGTTTTTCTCAATAGCTCTGTCATTCTTTTAATGGTTGCACCCTTCTCCCTTCCTTCCCCTCTCAAGGTGAGGTCAGATGCAAGGACAGGAAGGTAGCAAAATTTGGAGGGGCCAGTGAAAACAGATAGGCCATCTCCAGAAAAGGGATAAAATCTTGTGATCCAGGGAATGAGGATTTTGACAACATTCCTGGGGCATGGGATTAAGATGGGGAGGGGTCTGGTCTTTGGCTGTCATTTAGCCACACTGGTATCTGCTAAAGTCTCTGAAATCTACTTTGGACCTTGGTCACTGGTCCACATGGGTCATTGCTACCTCAACCGTTGTTCCAAGTCAGGTCCAGGGATGTTCCTTGTTATGCTCCGTATTTCTGCTGAATGCACAGAATTCCTGCGTTTCCTCAGCCTTGAATCACTCTGTGAAGCTAAAACCCTGTGCTACCCCAGAGCCACTCTCAGCAGACTTCATAATGTCAGCCTTCTCCCTTCACAGAAGAGGAAGCTGAGCCAAGGGAAGACTCTGGGAGGCTGTCTAGGTTCTCTCTGCCTAGGCACACCACATGGACATTTCTTCTCTGAGATCATGGTACCTCTAGTGGGCACTACCTGAGAAGTGAGGCATGCATTCACTTTGCTCTCTGATCTCATGAACCTTCATGGAGTTCTCCATGTTCCCCTCCTGGGCTCATTTTTCCTCATACACTCCCTCTTCCTCAATTCCAAAGAACCTAATCTTCTTGGGAGGAAACTTTGATCTAATTCATCACCTATGTTCCCAAATTTGTTGCATCGCTTTTGAGATTCAAAAGCCCAAAGCCAATTACTTTGTTCTCTGCTCTTCTCTGAGGTATCCATTCCTCAAGGCAATGAATGGCTGAATGAGGGAGAAGAGCAAGAAGTGCAAAGAAATACAGGGGAAAAAAAAGTTTAATATTTCAAATTTATCAATCCATCATAAACGGTATGTTGCATCCGGTAACCATGCAATAAATATGTGTGTGTTTGAATCTGTTAAAGGATCAAACAGTTTTCGGAGGGACTTTATTGATGCCTTCAAATCAGGCTGTTAGGGAATGTTTTCCTTGGGAAAAGGTGATTTATGAGTGGCAATCACTGATAAAGCAAATATTGTTTTATACTCACTTTCCTTGGATGCATCCAAGCCCTAAAGCAAGAATTACTTAAGTTTAAAATTAGGTACATGAATATTCATAGCAGCATTACTCATAAATAGCCAAAAAGTGGAAACAACCCAAATGTCCATCAGCTGATGAATAGATAAATATAATGTGGCATATCAATGCCATGCAATAAAAAGAATCCATACTGATACATGCTATAACATGTTTGAACCTTGAAAACATTATGCTAAGGAAAAGAAGGAAGTCACAAAAACTGCTTATCATGTAATTCCATTTATATGAAATGTAATAAGCAAACCCACAGAAGCAGAAAGTAGATTAGTAGTAGCCTAGGGCTGTCAGGGAAGGAGAGAAATGTTGGGATTGGGGCTGATGGCTAAGCGGTGCTGGGTTTCTTTTTGGAGTATTGGAAATATTCTAAAATTGATTGTGGTGATGGATGCATAACTCTGTGAATATACTAAAAGCCATTTAATTGTATGCTTTAAGTGGTCAGTTACATAGTGTGTAAATTATACTCATTATAGCTGTTAAAAAAAACTTTGATATTTAAATTGTAGTAGCTTCAGTTTATAGAGTTAGAAAAGTGAAGCCTAATATGAGTTTGTTTCTGTGTATTTCAATAACTTTTTCATTATTTAAAGGTGAAATGTTTTCCTTTTTGTAGATTTAGGGCTGAATGTAAACTCACAAATCCTTATTAGTATATATTAGCCTTTTGGGGGTCAGTACTCAGTATTTCTCTTACCCAATGAAGTTTTATTACCGAACACTAGTTTGTGTGCCTGACAGGCAGTGAGGCCAAACAAACTGAAATGCCACAGTTTGGGGCAGAGAAAGTGTTACTGAGTCCAAGTTCACTCTGGTCACCACACGACAGACCAATAAATCCAGAGACGAGGTGTTGAGGCAAGAAATATTCAGCAAGCCGGCAGACCCAGAAGATGGTGGACTAGTGTACCCAAAAAACCATCTTATTGGGGACTGAATGCCCGTTTCTTTCATAGAACAGAGAGGGGGAGGAGGTGAGGAAGTAAAGTAAAAAGGCCATTTATCTTGCAAAATATCTCCTCACTTGGCCCTCATTGGGGAGGGGATGTATTAATTTCTTTTCTGCAGCCATTCACTGGTGGGCAGGGTCAGAATGTCTCTCTGTGAGCTGAACAAAGGCCTTTTAGTTTAACAGGCAGAGGGGCAGGGCTCCCTGTGGCAGGCCATTATGTATGCTTATGGCTATAGACAGTGATTGTAATAACAAAAGCAACGAAAAGCAGAGGTTAAAGTAAAAGAAACAGAACCACCACGGAGTCAGAATTTGCTCTTCCCTGTTACAAAAGGTTTATTGCAGGGCCAAGCAAGGAGAACCAGTGGCTCACACTCAAAAAACCTGAACTCCCCAGTGGTTTTCAGGGAGAAGATTTTATAGGCAAAATTTGGGGTGAGGGCTGGAGGGTGTGTAACTGTTTTCTGATTGGTTGGTGGTGAGGTAATAGGGGGTGTTCCAGGATTGTCAATCATCAGCTTTCTGGTTTCAACCAGTCTGGAGTCTCAGCATGTATAGTTACCATCTTCCACCTGGATGGAGGCCTTAGTTCCTGCAGAAGAATTCAAAGATACTGTTATGTATATCCCTTGAGGAGGAACCAGGACCCTGCTTTAATAGCTGCACTGCTGTTTCTTGATTGCTCCTCCTTTGTTTCTGCATTCCCTCACTTTCCCGATTAGCAACGTTTGAATCTGCTCTTTGGAACTAAGGGAAAGTCTAGGAGGCTGAATGAAGCCTATTTCCTACAAATGAGAAATGAAGGACACAGAAAGGATTTGTACCTGGGAGGGTCCTACAGGGTCCTGCTCGGTTTCAGTTTCAAAATTTACAAAATTGAAATTACTCAGATTTAATTTTCAGAATTTATTTATGTACAGAAAATATACAAAGCAAAAGCATTTGAAGGCAGATAGTGAATTTTTCTGACAAGTGATACAATATTTGCAGTTTTCAAGTCATGATCCAGTTAAATCCATTTTGTTTTATTACTGAACCAAATTTAGGTCTGCTTGCCTGCTCAGTAAAGCCAATCTACTGACACCAGGTTGTGTGAAGGAAAGTGCTGTGTTTATTGCACGGTGCCAAGCAAGGAGTCCAGGGCAGCTAGTGATCTAAACTCCTCGATGGGTTTCAGCAAAGAATTTTTAAAGGCACGGTGAGGGAGGGGTGTCCCAGGGTATGTGATCAGCCTGTACACAATTCTCTGACTGGTTGATGGTGAGGTAACAGGGTGGTGTCACAGGGGTTAACATTATCAATCCTCAGGCACCAGTAGGTCTGGGGGCTATATGGTCATCAAGTAGTTAATTTCTTTCATTTGGTGGGGTTTTAACATCTATAAAACAACTCAGTGAATATGACAGGGACAGAGTAAAGGGACAAAGTAGGTGATTAAATAGTTAATCCCACTAAGAGATTGTAATTAAAGAAAAAAGTATGGGAGACCCCTGTAAATTAATGATTACTGAAGAAAGCTTAACCACAAAACCAAGCAGTCTTGCTTAGCAACAAAACCATGCAACAGAAGCATGAGACATGCCCCAAAAGAATAAAACAATGGTGGCATGAGACCCACATCCTGCCCAGTGAGCTAGTAAGTTAACGATTCCTAGGACATGCTCCTCTGCGCACACCAAAAAAAAAATATAAGGAAAAGGTGACAGTATACTAAAACCTGAGATGACTTGCCATTTTTAACATATGTTGTTGCCTTTTTGCTTATTTCAATTGTGCCATGACAGTCCCAGCTTGACCATGTAAGGACAAGAAAACTCCCCTGCCTTATGTGAAGGAGGAGCTGATGATGGAAGCGTGACATCTACTCAAGAATGAGTAAGGTGGCCTTCTCCCTACTTTTCCTTTGATTATAAAACTGTAGCCCACTAAGTTCTCAGGGCACGGCACCCTCTCACCCTCCCACTTGTAAAAGGCGTCCTATTCTATTTATTTATTTTTTTGGCTGAGTTGGGTCTTTGTTGCTGCGTGCGGGCTTTCTCTAGTTGTGGCAAGCGGGGGCTACTCTTCGTTGCGGTGTGCAGTCTTCTCATTGCAGTGGCTTCCCTTGTTGCAGAGCATGGGCTCTAGGCATGCAGGCTTCAGTAGTTGTGGCATGCGGGCTCAGTAGTTGTGGCACACGGGCTTAGTTTTTCCACGGCATGTGGGATCTTCCAGGACCAGGGCTCAAACCCGTGTCCCCTGCATTGGCAGGCGGATTCTTTACCACTGCATCACCAGGGGAGCCCCAAAGCATCCTATTCTAATAAATCACTTCTTATCTATCACTTTGCCTCTCACTGAATTCTTTCTGTACTGAGACATACAGGACCAGAGCTTCTTTGAGCCCCCTAAATGCCACCTAGTGATTTCAAATGTGCATCAGATACTGTTATCTAGGTACTTCAGAAAGGAGCTAAAGCAGAGTATATGGGGGAAGGCCCCATAGGGTCCTTCTTGGTTACACTTTTTTCCCCTGCTCCATCTTCTCTTATTATCCGTTCTTCCAGTAGAAAGAGCAGGCTGTCTAAGTACAAGTGGCTGGGGTGAGAGTTGGTAGCAATATAATTCAGTTGCTGGGCCAGGCAAGCATGTTTTGAAGTCTGACTTCTTCAATACAATAACATTTTTGCATGATTGAGTCTGCACTGTTTGTTCCAAAACATTACCTTGCAAAGCCGTATGGTCTGTGCCTAGACAGCATCCCAAGCTTGGTCCTCATGGTTTGTGAACAAGTATCTGAATACTGAAGGCTTGTATGGAGTTGACCATGGACTGGATCAAGCACAAATGGCCACACCAGGGATGCGCACAGGGAAGTGCGACAGCCATGCCTCACGTTTCCTGTGACAGCAGCACATTAGCACTAGCAGGTTCTGCCTCTAAGGACCCAGGGCTAATAGGCCAGGGCACATCAATGCATTTGCAGACTCTAGAATCACCATTAGAAAGTCATGTCCTCCAAGGCTTACGGAGAGGCTGCCCGTCCCTCACAGAGCTTGTGTGGACAGAGGATGGACTTTAGTTTTAGATTATGGCTGATTGGAAAATATTTTTACTTTCTGGACTTTTTGAGCAGGGCAATCACTCCTCCTCCAAGCCCCTAAGCGGCCCCCCACTAACTCCACTGATAACAGCTGCATGAAAGTGTCTTTTAATTTTTAAATACATGTTTGAAAAATACAAAGAAGTCAAAAGAAGGATATTTTTTTAAAAAACAAAGATACACCCACTGTTATCACTTTAGTATATATTAGTGCTGTCCAACAAAAAGAGAGGATGAACTACAAATATGAGCTGTGCTTGTAATTTTAAAATTTCTAGTGCCACATTAAAAAAGGTTAAAAGAAACAGGTGAAATGAATTTAAATAGTACTTTAACTTAATATATACAAAATATCGTATCAACAGATGATCAACATTAAAATTATTAATGGGATATTTTATATTCTTTCATACCTTAGTTGAAGCCTAGTGTGTATTTTGCATGTATAGTACATCTCACCACATTCCAAGTGCTCAGTAGCCACGTGTGGTCAGTGCCTGTAATATTGAACAGTTCAAGGCTGTGTGTGTGTGTGTGTGTGTGTGTGTGTGTGTGTGTGTGTGTGCGCGCGCGCGCGCGCACATGCGTGCACACTGTGAACCTTCACTCAAAATTTAGTTCTGATGTTGTACCAAAGGAGGGAGCACTCAGGCTCGCTTACCAGCTTGCCCAGGTGTGCGTGTGGGGCAGAGGTAAGAGGGAGAGGCGAGGCTTAAAAGCTGTCGGTTGTCAATCAACAAAAAAAGGACCTCTCTCTACATCTCACCACATTCCAAGTGCTCAGTAGCCACGTGTGGTCAGTGCCTGTAATATTGAACAGTTCAAGGCTGTGTGTGTGTGTGTGTGTGTGTGTGTGTGTGTGTGTGTGTGTGTGTGTGTGTGTGTGTGTGTGTGCGCGCGCGCGCACATGCGTGCACACTGTGAACCTTCACTCAAAATTTAGTTCTGATGTTGTACCAAAGGAGGGAGCACTCAGGCTCGCTTACCAGCTTGCCCAGGTGTGCGTGTGGGGCAGAGGTAAGAGGGAGAGGCGAGGCTTAAAAGCTGTCGGTTGTCAATCAACAAAAAAAGGACCTCTCTCTGTGTGTGTTTATATATATATATATATATATATATATATATATTAATATCTATCTATCTATCTAGTTATATAAAGTATTCTCCAGATGAGGAAAGATATTCAAAACTACATGTTAAAAAAATTAAGTTGGGGGTAAATTGGAAGTCACTAAAAGCTTAAGACTTAGCAGAAGAAGACTGTTTTATATATAGCAAAAATGGACCAGCTTGGAGATGGACACACAACCACTTCCACTAGCAAATGCGGCCCAATCATGGCTCCTAAGACAGAACTGAGACCTGGGGCACTTGCTGCTCCTTTTCCTGGAATGTTCTCCATCCCCCCACCCCCCCACCCCAGGCTTCTCCCTCACTTCTTTCAGTCTCTGTCAAGTCTTACCTCCTCTACCTCATCTGAGAGGTCATCCTGTTCGTTGTCACCATCTGAATAGAGGTTCCCTTGCCCCTGTTATTCTCTCTTCCCTCTTGGCTTCATGTTTCTTAGAAGCAGCTACCACTTACAGGATTTGTTATTTTGTTTGTAGTTGATCTCCCCCATGAAACTGGAAGCTCTGTAGGGCAGGGGTTCAGGTCTTTTTATTCACCACTTTGGTCCCAGCACTTAGAGAAGAGGCTGGCACACAGTAGGTTCTCAGTGTGTGGTTGTTGAATGAATGCCTGATTGATTAGGAGAAGGAAAGGAGGCGGGTACTTGGAAAGAGGAGCCAGCAGGCCCCACCATTGGTGCTAATAAATGTTTTCATAAAAGACAAAGTCATGATTTTTCTTTTTTTAAGAAAAGCAATTTTGTTTTCAAGTACCTAGAATGACATTAGGCTAACTAAGGATTTCCGGAATGCTTTGGGATTTCTTTTAATGAATAGATGAAAATTATATCTAATTAGCATTAATTTTTATGTGTAAATGGGTACATCCAAATTGTATGAAAGCAGTTCTCTTGAATAATTTAAACATCCTCTTCACCCTACAAAGCATTTAGCACACTCTTCCCTCAAAGATTTTATTAATGGGAACTGAAATCATGAGGTCAAAATGCAAAATAAAAGAGATTTTTTTTCTTTATGCAGGCACGCAAGTGAATACCTCAGAAATGGGTAGACCCAAGAATCAGATTCTAGGGATCCTGGGAAGTTAACTCAATGGCCTCTGATAACCTCAAATTTATTAAAAAAAATATATAGGAATAAGGGAAAGCCTTCTTTGTGGTAGAATTCAAATTAATGTATAAAGAATGATGGAAATAGAAAATCACCATTATGCAAAACTATTGCTGCAGGCAGATGTTATCACTATGCTAAAATTAGTGGGTGAAAGTATGATGAGAAAGAGGATATAAACACAGCCTCAAAGTATCTCTCCACAAGATAGCTATATTAATTCTCAAGGGAAAAACAGAACCTTCACAGTGGAGAAGCATGGGAGACACCACCTACACCAGGTAATTGAAGTTAACATCACCAGTCCTGAGGATCCGTACATCAACTCTGAGGACCGCCTGATGTGATTCACTGAGAAGGCACAATATCACTGTGTGGGATCCTTGGCAAAAATGCAGAATCCACTTTTTTTTTTGGTCATGCCCCACAGCATGTGGGAACTTAGTTCCCCAATCAGGGATTGAACCCATGCCCTCTGCATTGGAAGCGTGGAGTCTTAACCACTGGACCGCCAGGGAAGTCCAAGAATCCACAATTAATCATGAGGAAATATCAGGCAAACCCAAATTGAGGAACATTTTACAAAATAACTGATAGCTGCTCTTCAAAAATATACTGATAACGAATGATTAAGGAAGACCAAGGAATTTGGATTTGAGGTGATGATGGGGGACATGAAATTACATGCCATGTTGGATCCTGGTTTAAATCCTGGGCCAGAAAAAGGACATCGGTGGGACAATTAGCAAAATTTGCATAACATCTATGGATTAGTTAATAGTCTTGTATCAATGTTAATTTCCTGGTTTAAATACTTGTACTAAGATTATGGATGATGCTAACATTAGGAGAGGCTGGGTCATAGTTATAAGGCAACTCTTATACTATTTTTGCAATTTTTTTCTATGTCTGAAATGAATTCAAAATAAAAACTCAAAAAAAGATAGGTATATTTACTTGGTAATCTGAACTGAGCATAGTAATAATGTTAACAGTAGTAATACTAGCTGTTATGGGTTGCATTTTGTCCCTCACTCCAATTCACAGGTTGAAGTTCTGATACTCTCAGGAATGTCACCTTATTTAGAAATAAGGTCACTGCAGATGTAATTAAGTTAAGGTGAGGTCATACTGGAGTCAGGTGTCCCCCTAATCCAATATGTCCTTACAAAAAGGGGAAATTTGGACACAGGCAGGCACACATTAAGGCAGAGATTGGGGTGATGTAGCAGAAGTCAAGGAACGCCAAAGATTGCCAGCAAACCACCAAAAGCTAGGAGAGAGGCATGGAACAGATTCTCCCTTGCAGCCCCTAGAAGAAATCAATCTTGCCGACAGCTTCATCTTGGACTTTGAGCCTCTAGAACTTTGAGGCAGTAAATTTCTGTTGTTTAAGCCACCTGGTTTGTGGTACTTTGTTACATCAGCCCTAACAAACTAATACATTAGTTAGCATTTATTGAGAACTTAGAACGTTGAGCTCTTCACATGCATTATCTCGTTTTATCTTCACTCCATCCCTTTGCAGAAGGCGTTATTATTGCTTCCAGTTTATAGCTGAGGATTGATGCATAGAGTGGGTAAGTAACTTGCCCTGGGTCACACAGCTAGCAAATGGCGGGGTGGGTTAAAACCTCTATAGTCTGACACCAGCATATTCTTATCCACTGCACAAACTTCTGGATTCCAATGACAAAGATTTCTTATGGGATGTGAAATGGTTACCTTTGATTAATTTCTCTCTATACATCAGATATAAATTCCAGAGGTGAAAAATAGTCAAGTGCACATGTGGGCACCCTATCCTGTTTCCTTACCACCCATTCCTCCACAACCACCCCAGCCTGGTGGAATCAAATGTCTGCCTCCTTGGAAACACTGAACTTCCTATGTCTTAGTTCTCCCAAGAAAGGAGTGTTAGTCATTAAGGAGAGATTCCATTTTGAAAGTGAGCAACTAATTTAAGCAAATATTTGGGATTAAACTCAGTCATTCAAATACATGGGAGACTGCACTCTGGGGCAGTGGAGCTACTTAAAAAAAAGTGGAGAGCAAACATTTCCTCTATTTTAGAGCAAAGAATCTGAGAGAGAATTGCCCACTGGGTTTCATTTGTTTGCCTTCTTAAGTCATTCTTTCATTCAGTTAACCTTTATTGATCACCCCTGGGCTTCTTGGCGCCAGGCTCAGCCGGCATAAACTGACGAAGAAGATAGTCCTAGCTTTTAGTTAGTCTCTTATTCAGGGTTGGTCCCAAGGCAAAAAAGGTGGAGGTGAAAGCTTTTGAAAGCAAATCCCCGTTTCTCAATTCGTAACCCATCTCCTCATAGGCATTGTTTTCTGAACGACTGAAGCTAATTTTCTTCTATTATATGCTGGTGATCCCCAGCTCCCTATCTCCAGTACAGATTTCACTTACAGGCTCCATATCCATATATCCAAAGTTTATTGGATGCTCCAATTGGTTGTCCCATATATATGTCCACAGATGTAAAGTGGAACTCATCATCTTTATTCCCTTATCTTTGTTCCTTCCCCACTCAATCCTCCTCCTCCCCTCTGAGTGAATGGTACCACCAGTGACCAAATTGATCAAGTCAGAAACCTCTCAGTTCCATGTAAGTAAGGACTGTTTGTTTATGCCAAGGCAACATTCTGTGCCTAGCTCAGTCTTGGACCATGTACTGTGGAAGGTACTAATAACGATCTGATGAGCGAATGAATGAACGGGCTTCATTCTTGCATCCTTGATTCTTCTCTCTCTTAGCACTCATGTCCAACCCATAGGCCCTGTCAGTTCTCTCCATCATTTCTTTCAAAGTAGTCCTTTCATCTCCATCCCTTACCAGCATTTTCCCAGTCCAAACTGTCACAATCTCTCACCCGGACCACTACTGTGACCTTTACCTGGTCCTCTTGGCTTCTCTCTTGCCACCTCCCAATCTGTTCTCCATGTGGCAACTTGAGTGAACTGATAGAAACAGAAATCTGACCCCATAACTTCTCTACCTAAAACCCTTCAATGACTTTCTGTTGTCATCGTGATGAAGCCCAAGCTTGATATTTGAGGACCCACTTAATTTAGTTCCTACTTATCTCCCTATCCTTATTTTTCATCTTTCTCCTTTCCTTCTCCTCCTCCCCTACTTTGCTTCAGCTAAAATGAGTTTTCCGCTGGTTTCCAAACATGTCTTTCCCTCTTCCAGACTTGTGCTCATGTTAGTCGCTTCACCTGGCAATTCCTCTTAATTCTTAAAGCCACAGCCTGGGTCTTTGGGATCTTGTTTTAATTTCTATTGCTGCTGCAACAAATGGCCTATATTTAGCTGCTTGCAATAATACCCACTTATTACCTTGCAGATCTGAAGGTCACAGGTCTAGGTAGCTTTGGCTGGGTTCTCTGCTTAGTGTCTCACAAGGCAGGGCTGCATTCCTTTGTGGAAGCTCTGGGGAACAATCTGCTTCCAAACTCATTCAGGTTTTTGGCAGAATTTAGTTCCTTGTGGTTGTAGGAGTGAGGTTCTCATTTCCTGGAAATGTGGCCCCTCCATATTTAAGCCAGCAATGGCAGGTCAAACCCTTCTCATTCTTCAAAAGTCTGTGACTTCTCCCTCTAGTGCCATCTTTTTGACTTTTAAGGGCTCATGTGATTACACTTTTTCCACCTGGATAATTTGGGATAATCTCATCATAGCCACAGGTGCTAAGGACTAGGGCATGGACATCTTTGGGGGGGCATTATTTTGCCTATCACAGATGCCCACCTTCAAATCTAGGTTCTGTGTCCCTCCCTTTTGCTCCAGTGGCAGGCACTGCTGGTTGCCTCACCAATAACTATTTCCCACTCTCAGCTACTTTCCTGCTATCAGAGCCTGCCTCTCACTTTAGGGGGTGAAAATGCCAGGTTTTTGCTTTCCCAGCCTCTCTTTTAGGTAGGGCATGGGCACATCTGCCAGAGGACTCTGGGAAATATGTCTTCTCTGATTAAAAAAAAAACTTAGAGAACGGCCTTTCTGATCTTCAGACATGGTGCTATGAGGACATGATGTTGGGGGCTGCAGAAGCCATCTTGAGGGGCACATGTGAGGACAAAAGCCAGCACACTGGAGCTAGTGGAGAAGAGAGTTGAGAGGAGTCTGAGTTCTTGATGACATCATTGAATTACTGAGTTACATCCCACCACAACTTACCTCCAGGCTTTTTCTTAGGTTGCTCTAATTGTTCGTTATTGCTCAAGGCACTTTTTAGTGGCTCAAGCCACTTTTTAGTCGACCTGCCCACCTTGTTCATGTACTCTCTCCTGCACCTATGTACCTGGCACAGTAAACACCTAGCAATTATTGGCTGAATGAATGAATGAGTGAAAGCTCTCCCTCTCCTTCAATTTCCTCTACTCCAAGTACTCTCAGTATGACAAGGGCTGCCATGTATGGTTGGGCAGGCTGTGTCCTGCACAAGGGTCCCTGGTCTAGGGGGCAAATAAGGGCTGAAATCTAGCCTGTTCTCCACGTGGTAAGCCAGCATCCTGGCATGGGGCCGTGCCTGCCCAGGGGAAAGGACACATTTTTTCTTATTAGCAGTAAGATACTCTAGGCTAGTAGCAGTACTGTGGCAGCCTAAATTCTGACTTTTCTTTTCTGATAGGGTGCATGCCCTTGCCATTTGTTTTCCACTCTCCCAAGGAGTGAAGCAGAGGATCCTTTTTGGGTCCTGTACACCATGTTCCAAGGAGCGCAGTGATTATTTTGAGAAACTGATTAGTGCTAAAGTGCTTGTGGAGCTCCTAGGTTTTAATGTGCAGCCCTTCTCTGGCAATAGGCTGGTCATTTTAATACCAGTCTTCTGGAAATTATAACTTAATATATTAAGTTATAATTAATATATTAATTATATATATTGGAACTGCCAAAATGGGAGTCAGGAGACCCAAATTCAAGCGTGAGCTCTGGCATTAATCAGGCTCTGAGTGCTTGGGTAAGGCAGCAACAACATTCTCTGGCCTTCAGTTTCCTCACCTATAAAACTAGAGGGTTCTCAAACTGTGTCCTGCAGAGTTTAGGGATGTTGAGGTGGCACCCCAGGGCTCTCAATGGTGAATAGGGAGGTGGGACTGAGTGGGTGGGAAGCTTCAGTCAGAGCAGTTCTGCTTTTGTTTGCTTTACATGTAGGACTTTATAAAAAATTAATTTTTAATTATGCAGGAAATCTACAAATATATCCTTCTGGTAAGGAATTAGAACATTGCAGACACAATTAAAGCCCCTTTGGTACCCATCCTCCCCAGTCCCCTTGTATGTTGGAAATTCATTTAAGATTTCCATTTGAACAAAGGGATCTTGGCTCAAACGAGTTAGAGAACCACTGGTCTGGTTAGCCTCTAAGAACCCCAAAAGTGCAAGAAAGAGGATTTCAGAGAAAAGGGCAAGCCACTGCTGGAGAATGTTCCACAAGGTTGAGTGGAAACCCATGCAATGGTTTGGTGAAATGCAGTGTTGCTCTGGGTGCTGTAATTTGGGGGCAATGTCACTGCTGTGTATTGGCAGTGTACCCAGGAGAGGGCTGGTGGGTGGGAGGACATAGATTTATGAGTTAGAATGGGAAGGCTTGTGTACATGTCCCAAACCTGCCCTCATTTCCATGGGGAGGGAAGATGAGGTGGCATTAGGACTGCTTCTTTTTGGCCTGACTTTAGAAAAACAGCAAAAGCAACTAACATTTGTTATATACTTGCTGGGTGCTGGGTGCTCCAAGCCTGGTCTCGGGTAGCCCTCACAGCATCCCTGGGAGGTGATGGCACTGCCAGCATACTTGTTTTAGAGGTGAGGAAACTGAGGCAGAAAGAGTTTAAGGAATTGCCTAGGGGCACATCACTGGTTAGTAGGGTGTGGGGATTTGAGCCCAGGGCCAGATGCACACACCCCCACTCTGCGCTACGTCCAGGCACTGCCTGCTGCCATCTTAACTCCATCCCACCTGTTTGAGTGTTGGGTGTGGGAAGGACAGAGCTGACTGGACACTGTGGTTTGTCTAAGATTTGTCCCCCTGACTTTGCCTTTCCCTCAAACTCCAGGGCCATGGGCAGAATGCTCAGTTCCCTGGAGCCCCCCTTGCTCAGGTTAACAAGCAGCCAGGGAAGACGCCAGGTGGGCTGGAGTGAAGGGTAGAGGAGAGCCGGTTTGTGCTCCTTATGAAAGGAAATTGGAGATGAGTGAGCAGCTGCAGAGCCCTGTGGCCCATCCTGCACGGGCACCCACCGGTGAGAGGATGAGCACGACCGCAGGCCCCGGGACCCAGGCCTGCGTGGAGGAAAATGTGAATCAATTCTGCTTCCTGCCGAAGGAGGCTTTTCAGTATGCTTACCTGGTGTCCTCCCCCTTTGGCCCAAATGCTGATTTTATTTTTGCATTTTATGAGCTTGAGAGAGGGAATTCATTTCCTTGGTATAATATGAGCCTCTGGAGTAATCTTGTCCAAATACATTTTGCTCACAGATTCTGTCCTGGAAGAGGGGCCGTACTGAAATGAAATGGAAAGATATGATTAAGATCTGATTTATAGGTAAGGTGGATTGGTAGGTTTACGCCAAATTATTGCATCCAGGAAGGTGAAAGGGAATGACAGCCTCTTCCTAGGAGCTGGAAACCTTTATAAAAAGAAATATTTAGGGTGCACGTGCTCTTATGCCAGCCAGGCTATATTTTAATATATTCCACCATGTTTGTCCCCTTTTTCTCTCTCTCTAGACTGTCCAATCCCTGAATGCAAGAACTGGGTTCATTGCATCTTGGGTAATTTTATTTCTAAAAAAAGGGATTCTACACTGCAGAGGCTTTTTAATCTCAAGGACTGAGCTGTCTCTTTCTTCCCCATTGGCTGATTAATACTGCCTCCGTCCCAACCTAGTTCTTAGAGACATCGGGGCCTCCTAACAATGACTCCTCCATCTCCCCACCGCCCAAAAGCACAGGGTCTAGAGTTATGCTTCTTTCAGGTGATAAGTAGTATGGTAAGAATATTAACACCAAGCTTTTACTGAGTACTTCTATGGATCAGGTATTTTTAAAAAACTAATTAATTTATTTGTTTTTATTTTTGGCTCTGTAGTGTCTTCGTTTCTGTGCTCAGGCCTTCTCTTGTTGCAGCGAGCAGGGGCTACTCTTCCTTGCGGTGTGCAAGCTTCTCATTTTCGTGGCTTCTCTTGTTGCGGAGCACGGGCTCTAGGCTCACGGGCTTCAGTAGTTGTGGCTCATGGGCTCCAGAGCGCAGGCTCAGTAGTTGTGGTGCACGGGCTTAGTTGCTCCACGGCATTTGGGATCTTCCAGGACCAGGGCTGGAACCTGTGTCCCCTGCATTGGCAGGCGGATTCTTAACCACTCCGCCACCAGGGAAGCCCTGGATCAGGTATTTTTCTAAGCATTTTCTAAGTGTTATTTCATTTAATCCTCACAACTACCCTGTGAGATAGGGACTGTTATTATCCCATTTTACACATGAGGAAACTGGGGCTTGTGTTGCTCAAAATCACAGAGCTAGTCAGTGGAAATAGCTACCATTTTCTGGGTACTTACTGTGGACCAGGAATTGTGCCAATCACATTAAACCGGTGATCTCATTTCACAGTGCTCTTAACCCTCAGGAAGTGACCTCCAGTGCTTAGAATTTAAAGCTTAAGCCTTTGGAAACCATGTGAGGGCAAGGTCTTTTTCACCCCTGTATCCAGAAAGTAGAGGATGGTGCCAGGGGCAGAGTGATAAACAATGTTTGTGGAGTGAATGAAGGAACAGCAAAGGTGTCTGTCCTATGGGAGCTACTTGCCCAGACCACCCCCCAACACACACACACCAACACATGTGAATCCTTCTGACACTCAGGCTTCCCTTGCAGCAGGCTTCCTGACCATGGCTACCTCTCTGCAGGCAGGTAGGGTATCTCCAGGACCCAACCTGGCATCGTTGGAAATCAAGTACTCCAGGCCTTCCCCAGGGTCGCGCCAGCTGTAAGGGGCAGAACCAGATTTTCTGATGTCAGTTCCTTCCTGTGCTGGCCTGGCTCCTTTTTCTGACTTGGCCAACAGCCTCTCATAGATGAGGATCTGAATGTTTAGGAGAATGTCTTTATTCAATTTTCGGTTTAGTCATTTTCTATTTTAAAAACAGAGAGTTGTTTAATGGGTACAGAGTGTGGGAAGAAGAGTAAGTTCTGGAGATGGATGGTGGTGATGGTTGTACAACAGTGTGGCTGTAGTTAATATCACTGAGCTCTACACCTAAAAATGGTTAAAATGGTAAATTTTATGTTGTGTGTATTTTACCACAATTAAAAAACACAAATATGGGTCTGCTTTTCTAACACAACAAGACGTCTGGTGTAGGTACTTACAGGGGTTGGTTCAGTTCCTTGGTGATATCACTAGGGTCCCAGAGTCTTTTTATCTTTCCTGTCTTAGCATGATGGCTTCTATCCTGGGTGCAAGGCATCCTCTGAGACTTCTTAAATTTCATCTGCTGAAGAGAGGAAGAAGGAAGGGAAGGGAGATATAAGCCATAGCTCTGTCTTTTAACAGAAAAACCCCCAGAAGAATTTTCTTACATCTCATGAGCCAGAACTGGGTCTCATGACCTTGCTGAGCAGCAAGAGCAATTGGAAAAGTGATTACTTAGCTTCCCAACCTTTGAGCTGAGGAGGGACATCAGGGGAAAAGGCAGCTGGAGTGAGAACTGATTGTGTCCAGTGCCCTGCTGAAGGTTACGTGGTCACGTAGCAGGGCTGGGTAGGCCCAGGGCCCAGGCTCCCGGTGCCCCGTCCTGAGCTCTTTTGCTAGGACATTTGATACATTTGTAGTGGCTAGTTTCCCAATAGAAAGGACTGTCCTGGAGAATATTTTTCAAAGAGAAAAACTCTCCATTGCTTACAGGTAACTGAAATCAATCAACTGCCAAGAGGCTGTGTTAGGAAAGCACTGAGCATTGGTGGAGCCAGGACACCTGAGCGGTGCCCCAGGCTTGCCGGAAGTTTGGGGAAATGTCCCCAGGTCTCTGCGCTTATGAAATGTGATTATGTTTTTCTTGGTTAGTGTTGTTCATTAAGTGCCCAGTAAGCATTTTGGTATCTCTAGATGAAAGGCCCTTAGAAGAATGCATAGTTGTTATTAACCAACCATGTGCTATCAAGTGTGGGTTTATTAACACAAGATGATATGTTTCAAATGTTGGATTAGGATGATAGAAATTTTACACTATCCCTCCAGGCCAGGAGTAGAGTGCAATAAGGGGTCCAGGTGACACTTAAAATAAGGAATGTAAACAAACATCCCTATTATAATTACCTTGCCATTGCAAGGAAGCCAGATGTGTGCACTTGGCTTTTGAAGATAGCAGAGAGTGGACACCATTCTCTCTGATCCCACCACTTGTTCTTTCCGTGGCCTCTGAGGAACTGGCAGGCCCTGGCCATCCTTTGAGCCCAAAGTGGGCACCTCCCCTTCTCTATCGAGTCTTCCTGGGTGACTCCAGGTTATACTGATCCTTCTTCATTCTTACCCCAGGGCACCATATACACCATGTACACTGAATATTTTCACATTTAGTGGTATTGAAGTTAACTTTTCATCCCAGTCTTATAGGCTTTGCCAGGAGTGGGCAGTTTTGGGGTGGCAAATCCAAGGTGTTTTGGAACTCCTCAACCCCAGGGCCTAGCAGTTGGCCAGACAGATGGCAAACCCTCCATAAACACTGGAGCTGGACCTATGGGATGGGCTGCCCACGGCTCTACCAGGTAGGAAATTTGTTTCATGATGCTTTGGAAACCAGTAGAGTTGATTCCAGGTTAGAAAGTGACAGAGCAAGAGTATCCAGCCCCTGAAGGGGCATAATTCAGTTTAGTGCCCTTGCAGAGTCCCCCGTGGTCAGATCACAGGGACATTTCCTGAGCTTGGCAAGACACTGACTTTCCTGTAAAGGGAAAGGGCCCATTGTGCAAAACCAGAAATGAAATTGCTTCACGGTGGGGCAATCCTTCAATGGTAAGGGGAAAAATAACACAGCCCTGGTAAGCGTGGGAACAGGATACCCAGTCAACTGAGAAAGCCCAAAATATTATTGCAAAGAAGAGTTATATTTTTATTAGTTCACCATCAGAATATAAAAATAAATAAGTAAACAGAAAATAAATGGAATCATTTTACATAAAGCACATTCATTACTTAAAAGTAGCATTTTAATGGCTTGGCACTTTCTAGTCATATCCGCTTGTCATGTTCCCTCTTGCTGACAAGTAAGAGATTCGTGGCTGTTTTCTCCGTTCTGTCTGCTTCTTTGTGTGCCTATTAAGGAACAACTGGCAATTCTGACAGTTTTCTCCTTAGCCATAACTACACTTGTCTTCTCTCTTGAATCATAAGATCTTTTTACTTTCCAGACACTTACGATATCTCCGTGTCATTCTCCTTCGTCTTACAGATAGAAGGGGGCAGGGGCTGCCAGGAAGGGTGAAGCTGAATTTCAATTCCAGTCATCATTTTTAGCTCTTTCTAATTTCAGGCATCCAAAGACTAAACTTGCTTAGAGGTGCAAACAGCTCTGAATTATCACCACTACTTCCAGGAAGTCTTCATGGGAACTAATATCTGCTCTCCAGAACCTCCTCAAAGAGTTTGTGTCTCCATGTCTATTTAACTATCTCTTGTGTTCTAATGCATCACAAATATATTATGGCGTGGCATCAGAACACTGTGTTCTTACTGGTTGCCATAAAACTGATGGACTTGCAGCCTCGATTGAAAAGTTGTCAGTATAAATAACACATAAATTTACATTTTGCATAATAGGGCCCATTCCTTATAAATCAGGTCATGAGTATATGAAACATATATCTTGGCACACAAATGTTAAATAACAGTAATAAATTAATAAATACATAAATTACTTAAATATGTAAATAACATAAAAGTCAGCTGTGACCTGCTAGCTGGAAACTGTATAAATAAATTAGCTGATTGTTTCAGTGGGCATTTAAAAATACAGCAAAGACATCTTTATAATCCTAAAAAAAAAAAAAAAAAGCAAATTGGTAGAAAAATATCTTTAGGGGGAGGGTCCTGTTCCATTGCATCTTTTAAAAATTTAGCATAATGTCTTCCACTTTTCTTCCAAAGTTCCATCCTGAGATTAGAACCTGAAAAAGAATGGCGAGTGTCTATGTGGATTTGAAATTCAGTAGCAAACCCTTCTTATTTCACACAACACATCTGGTGCAGTTGGATTTGGGGTGTTCCTCGTCAGAAGGGTCCAGCCCTTTCTTATGTGGCCTAGGATTTTGCTGATACCATGCTTACCAGAGGCTATCTTGAGAGTTTTCTTTCTTTCTTTTTTTTTTTTGGCCATGCCTTGAGTCATGTGGGATCTTAGTTCCCCAACCAGGGATCGAACCCGAACCCCCTGCATTGGGAGCACGGAGTCTTAACTGTTGGACCGCCAGGGAAGTCTCGAGAGTTTTCTTAAAAGAATATCTGATCATGTCATTTCCTTGCTTAAAGCCCTTCAGTGGCCCCCAGTGGTCTCCAGATAAGATTCTAATTCCTGGAAACAGCTTGCAGGACACCTGTGCTCTGACTCTTGGCTACTTCTCTCTCCCACTACCTACCCTCCTAGAAGGGCAGGACCTGTGCCTGCTTTCTTTACTGCAGTGTCCTTGTGCCCAGCGTACTGCTTGGAATACTATGGGCATCAATAAGTATCTGTTAATGAACAAATGTATGTTTCTGCCTCTGGTGACTGTGTGTGTTGGGCATCCCACCCCCTCTTTCCTGTCCCACACAGCCCCCACCATTGTCCTGCACCTGGGTACACTGAGTGTGCAGGTCTGGGCTGGGCTTCGCAGGCTTGCTCACCTAACTGCAGGATACAGATGCCCATTCACTCCAGGATGAGCTGTAGTAGCGGTCCCGGGCTTGCACACGGATGTTGGCATCTTTGTGGCAAGTGACCTTGGCTGAGGTTTTGTCCATGAAGAGTTTATCTTTCTGCAAAGGAGAGGGAAATTTTTGGCAACGCAATCACAAGGTGGGCTGGGAGTATTTTGGCAAAGTACAATCTCCCAAAACAGCCACACCTTGGTCTCAGGGCACCACACTCGCAATTCATAGGGGTGTGTGTAGAACTTGTGCCACCTACTGACAGAAGCTCTCAACACAGACGTGGCTTTTCTACTTTATAAGTCCAAAGCCCTGAGGGAGAAATTGTTTGGTCCAGTTTTCATCTTTCTAGCACAGTTGCCTTGCATGAAGGCCCCATGTGCACTCACCGCAGTACTAGGTCAATGGTGGGACTGAGACAGATTTGCTCTAGCTGTCCCCTGGATATTCTGAAATTCCATATCCTGATCCTTTTATCAGAATAAAATCTGTGTTCAAGCCCAGGCATTGCTATTTATTAGCTATATGGCCACAGGAGAATATCTTAGACTCTCTGTTTCTCAATTCCTTATTTGTAAGAGAGGGATAATAATACTTACTCCCTCATAGAGTTGTAAAAGTTAAAGTAGCAAGGTATTTAACCATGTAGAAAGTGCTCTATAAATACTACCTATTAATATTATAGATCTTATATTGGGAAGTACATATCAAGATTTTAAATAATTTTTAGGTAAAATCTACTCCAGAATAGCCCTTCCCTTCCACAAAAAAATTCTCAGGGAGTACTTGAATCACTGAATTTCTACCATGTGCTAAACACTATGCCGAATAAGGCCTTTGTTTAGTGATTTCTAAAACTGGCGTCCAAGGAGTCTCAGGCTCTATAAGAGGGCCTCTAGAACCGTGGGATTATGATGCTCAGTCAAGAAAGTTTGAAAGCCATTGTCTTAGCCAACATTCTGTTCAATAAGATAATTTCACAATATGTGGAACAGTCGGGAATTATCTATTTTGGATGAGACATAGCATGAATGTTCTATCACCCATTATATTCATTGATTTGAAACATTTTTAGTCTCCTAGAGCCCAGATTTCCTATATCAGGACCAATTCTGAGAGCAAGATAATGTTCAACCATACTGGTGGCAGTAGGTTGTTAGGTGCATGGCCTTTGTGTCCTGGTTCTGCCACTTTCTAGCTGGGTGACCTTGGGCAAGTCACTTAACTTCTCTGAGCTTCAAAATCTTCACTAATGAAGTGGTACGAGTAACACTGCCTGCCTTTCTAGGGTTACTGTGAGAATTAAGTGAGATACGCAGGGAAAACCCTTTGCACAGTTTCAGGCACATAGAAAGTGCCAAATAAACATTCGCTGTTATTATCATCATTAATCTCCTTGATGTGGGCCTACATAAACCTGACTACAGAGTAGATGGCACCTGAATCACATCTTACCCTTTCTCTCTTGTTCTTGCCCTGGACCTGAACACAAAATGTCAGGGAGAAGTAGGAATGTGGGGTGCTCCAGGTGTCAGGGTACTCCCAGCTGACCTCCACATGCCGGGAATTCTTTAATGGCTTCAGCTGCAGGTTCTTGGGTGGGTCTGGTTTGACTGTGGAAGAGAGAGAAACACCCTTTATTTTGCTAATGGGGCTTTGGGGTAAGGTAGTTCTGGCTTCTGGTCCCACTTTCGCCTTTGACCAGCTCTGAGTCCATATCATAGTTACTTAACTTCTCTGAGCGCCTGGTTGGCAGACGTGAGGCACCCCTGCGGCTGGCGCTCACGCTGGTGCCTGTACGAGGCATCCCTCACCAACTGCCGCCTCCTCTACGGCTGAACCTGAGAGAGGCTCAGAATCCTTCTCATCCCTGCGCAGTCACAGGGTCCCTGGTGGTGGAACCACCTCTGTGTGGTGCTCAGAGGAAAGTTCTTAGAGACAACAAGACGCTCACGTCTGGGCTTGCAGGGAAGGACCACCCTCTCTGTAATCAATCCCCCTCTGCACCAAACTCGGAATTGGGCTGAGCCTCTTGCTGGGGACCAGATGAGAGATTTTCCACTTAGTGCTCTTTCTTTAGCCCTTTCGTGGAATCTGACACTGACTTGTCCTGTGGCAGTTACAGCCAAATTGTCTCTATGCTCGGTCACTCATTCATTCAATAAAAAGCCCCCATTATGTGCCAGCCACTGGACTGTGCATGGAAAGCACAACAGTGAGTGTCAGAAAGACTGTCCTCAAGGAGTGTCCCTTTTTCTAGGAGGGGAGGGGGAGGGGAGAGAGTGAATGGAATGGTCTTGGGCTCTCTGGATCTAGCACCTCTCCACACAAAGACCAAGGCTTCTAGCAGATGCTCCACAAATATTCTTTCCTCTTCTCAACACAATGGCATTTTCTTTCCTTTAGGACTCAGCTAAATGCCACCTCCTCATAGAGACCTTCCCTGGTACCCTATGTGAACAAGACCCCACCCTCTCCTTTCCACCAAAGGCAATCTCCCCACAAATGCTAGAGCAGGTTCTGTGATTCTATCACTTTTTATTTCATGATGCATGTTCACTGGATACATGGTAAAGGAAATGACAAATGGCAAAAATCTCCATCTTCCAACTGAAAAAAACAGACATCCATTTTGGAGGGGTTTATATTCCAATAAAGTAGTCTCTTTTTCAAATGCTAGAGAAAGATTGGTTGGGAATAATTGCAGTTAGTAGGGGAAGCTCTGGTTCTGCATATGTTATGCTTGAGGGGCTGCTCTTGAATTCATCATGGAAGGTGCCTGAGCAGCAGAATAGAAGGGTAGCCAAGAGCCTGCTTTTTCTAGCGGGGCAGATCCAGGTCTGAATTGCTACGTGTGAGATCTGGGGCAAGTTGTTTCACCTAGCTAGGACTCAATTTCCTCTTCCTTAAAATGCAGACAATTGTATCTACATTATAATTATTTTTCGAGGCAGGGTGCAGAATAAAAGAGATAATGCATATAAACTCCTAACCCCAGTGCATGGGGCATTGTTAACATGTGATGAACGGCATCTATCCTTATTAAGCACATATAATCAAGCAAACTCACTGATGTCCCTGATGAAGAAGCTGCTGGTGTAGTTTTCATACTTGAGCTTATGAATGGCTTCCACCACGACCTCAATGGGCAGGCTCTCCTCGGCAGCTGGGCAGGCGCTGCCCTCCTGACACTCCACTGTGTACTTCTTATACTCCCTGTGGTCCACTCTGACCCTCTCTGCTGAGAGCATCGCTGCTCCACACGTCACCCCTCGGGGGTCAGAGGAGCTGAAATCAAAGACACATATTATCCTGTGTCACATGATTGCAGGAACGCCCCTAGCTGTTGTAACCAGACAGCTGTCTGAGGACACAATTTCTCCCAACTGGTTTGATTTCTCTCATGGGGATAAGAAGCTGCCCTCCTCATGAGAACAAGCTTTGCTTTGAGAGGTAATAATTGGGCTGGCCAAAAGGTTCGTTCCGGTTTTTCCATAAGATCTTATGGAAAAACCCTAATGAACTTTTTGGCCAACCCAATACAAATGTTTGCCTCTGGCCTAAATGAATCTGAAAACTTTTAGATCCAAAGCTCCTGGTTAAATCTGCTTTTTTTTTCTTTTTTTTTTTTTGTGGTATGCGGGCCTCCCTCTGTTGTGGCCTCTCCCGTTGCGGAGCACAGGCTCCGGACGCGCAGGCTCAGCGGCCATGGCTCACGGGCCCAGCCGCTCCGCGGCATGTGGGATCCTCCCAGACCGGGGCGCGAACCCGGTTCCCCTGCATCGACAGGCGGACGCGCAACCACTGCGCCACCAGGGAAGCCTAAATCTGCTTTTTAAAATTTTTAACTCATTTTCTGGATTTTAATGACAAAATCAATACATACCAATTTTAAAAAAATAAAAAGATAAAGATGGTGTATAAATGAAATGTGTGTGTCTCTTTTAACCCTAATCCCCTTTTTAACCCTAATGTCACTCCCTAGATATAAATACTACTCCTGGCTTGTTGTATCCCTCCAGACATTATTCTGTGAATATTCAAAGCAATCATCTATCCACATATCAATATATATGCATACACACATATTTATCTATGTATACACACATAGATTTTATTTTTATGAAATAATATCAAATTATATATACATATATATAATTTGGTATACATAATTCTGCAACCATCTTTCCCCCTTCTGAACATATTATGGGGAATGCTCCATGACAGACCACATGGATTGGGTTATTCATTTTGAGGACTGCACATTAAGCTGGGGTATAATGTACCACACTTTACTTAACATTTGCCCTGCTGATCACCAAGAACACCACAATGAACTCTTGCATCTGTGTCTCTGTGCACTTGTATAAGCATTTCTTTAGTAAGCATTTTCATGTTAAAGATGGAATAGTAAGACCCCAAAGGTTAATTTACTCATTTAAATAGTGGCCAGGTCAGGATGATCACCTAGGGTTTACTCTGTTATCCTACACTGTTTGGAAACTTTGATGAGAGGGAAGGAAGTCACACAGAGGGTTAATGTAAGTTCTGTACCAAGGGAATTGGTTTCTCGGGGTAAGCCCTGCTGCATAGGACAAATAGTGAACTTCAGATTGGTGGTGTCAGCAGAAGAAAAAGGAATTGAAGTGGAAAATTTGTAGAGGCCTCACAGAGTTTTGGAGTCAGCCTCAGGGCTTGCAAGATCTATGCCCTAGAGCTCTTGTTTCTATTTTCTACTCGAGGTGCAATTTCGGCAAGTCCTTCACAGTTTCAATTTCCCCTTTTATCACACCCCCCCACCCCTGCCGTGGTGCTATAAGCCTTAATGAGGCATCACCAGGCAATTTGGATGAGTGGGTTCAAACACAGCAGAGGCTCTTCCCAGGCCCCAATAATGTCCTGTTCTAATGCATACATTTGTTCAGGCAATTAGCTTAAATCTCCATGTTCTTTCCCTAATTTAGGCAAGGGTGTGTGTGTGTGTGTGTGTGTGTGTGTGTGTGTGTGTGTGGATGGGGGGTTAAAAATATAGGATTGGCTTTATTTTCTCCCTTATCATTAACTGATAGGCCATTGCTAGGTTGCCCTTATTTTCTTAATGAGAAAGTTCTAGCAAAATGCTGAGAAACCCAAGTGGTTTCACTTACCCTGTGCTGCTTTGGACACTGAATTTCAAATCAGTACTGATTGCTGTCAGCCACCAGCAGGTGAAATGTCCAGAATAATTCTTTGCCTCACATTTTAGAAAGCTCTTATTTTTGGGCTCTGGATTTGAAAAGAACAAGAATTCAATATTTAGGGGTTTTCTTTCTTTTAAAATTGCAAAGATTTTTATTGCGATGAATCACAGGCCACCAGATGGTACAAGAGTGAAGTTCTTCCATTTATTTCCTTGGAAAATCTGCTGTTCCCCAGGCAGACAGTCAGCGAGGACTGGGAATGTCCCAATAGGATGCTGATTCTGTATGCCACACACCCAACATATCGGAGGGAGGTATTAATATTTTTCAAGGCTATCAGCCCAGTGCTGAGTTACGCACTATGCACATTAACTAACTCCCATTAGCCATCCAATAATATCACTGTTATTTAAAAAGAACCTCAGGAAAAGCATCTAGACTTCCCATGAAACTCTCTCAACAGGAGGTTTTGATGGTTGATAACCCAAAGTGTCCGGCAAAGGAAAAACAAAGGAAAATGTAGGTTTTGGGTGGTTTCAGTAAGGGACTTGGTATTACTTCATTAACTATACTAATCATGTCTTGCCTTTTAAATTTTTAATTTTTTTATCTCTTATGGAGCAAAAGAGAAAATTGATGCTACCCAAGGGAATGGAATTACCTTTCTGGTCCTTTAAGATATCAGTGGACCAAATTCCATCTTCCTTTTTGTGAAGCAGGAGGAGCGAATGGCTCAGAACCTCGCCTCCTTTGTGACAGGTGTACTGCCCAGCATCTCCAAACTCTTTGACTTGGATGGTCAAGGTTTTGCCAGAACCCAAGACCTCATTGCTCTGGTCTGAGGTCCAGGTGATGCCATCTTCTTCAGGTGTATCGCAGGTGAGGACCACCATTTCTCCAGGGGCATCAGGATACCAATCCAATTCTACAACATAAACTGGGGAGCACAGGGATTGGAGAACCAGACTGGTTTTTTGGATCACCCGGTATCTGGATGGCTAAAGCAGCACAACCTTGCTCATAACAGCAAATGCTTGCTAAGATGATCTCAGGTTTTTGGGCACCACTTGAGTTCGAGGTTGTGGAAGAGAGAAGCAAAGAGTTTTAAACTCTGCCATAGACTCATTAACTGCCAGGCTGCCGTGAATAATTAACCTCTGATTAGCTGGCAGATGAGGAAAACCTTGATATACTGAAAAATGCAAACAGCACAATATTCTTTCCCGAAGGCCTGGTGGATGTCAGAAACTTCCAGCACAGCTCACATTCATAGAGAATAAGTGTTGAGAAAGACTGACCAGGACTGAGATCCTGTCCCCAATAGCTGGCTGGGGAATTTGGAGAAAGATACTTAATTACCATGAGCCTCAGTTTCCTTGTCTGTAAAATGACAATAGTATCTGCCTTGTAGGTTTGGCTGTGAGGATTAAATGAAAAAAGCGTGTAAAACACTTAGCACAGAACCTATCACTCAGCATTGGTTGTTATTATTCACACACCAAAGGTCAGACAACTGCATGAGAAACTGCCTTCCAATTTTCCACAGGGATTGAAGGATTTATTTCCGACTGTGTGAAACTCACCAATGGAGATTTTCATTCTCTCTGTTTTTAAAAGCTATTTTACCTTCTTAGGAGGCAGTTCAGTAGATCTTAATCTTTCCATTTTATAGAGAAGGGTACTGTGACCAAGAGGTTAAACAAGGTTACATCAAGTGAGAAGCACAAGAGTTACATCTCAGAACTTCTGTCTCTGCAGCTTTGCATTGGATCTTTTCTTTTGGCTGCACCGCGCAGCATGCAGGATCTTAGTTCCCTGACCAGGGATCGAACCCAGGCCCTTGCTAGTGAGAGTGCAGAGTCCTAACCACTGGACCACCAGGGAATTCCCTGCATTGAACCTTTAATACCAGTATCTAAACTGGCACTTGAGGAATGGCCTAATATAGTATTTCAAAGAGTATTTCACATCGAATCTTCATTCATTCATGCATGCATCAAGTATTAATTAAATAGAATTGTTTAATGCAATACTTCTCAAAGCATGATCATCCAACTACTACCAGCAGCATGAGAGACTCTGTTAGCGTTGCAAATTCTCAGTCGCTGAATCAAGAACTTTGAGACGGGCCCAGTGACCTGTTTTTAACCTCTCCAGATGATTCTGAAACCCACTCTAGTTTGAGAGCCACAGCGGTGAAAAGCCTGGATGTTGGAATCACACAGGTCTGAGTTAGGATTCAGCTCTATCTCTTACACTGGCCTGTGGCCTTGGGCAAGGCATTCAATTACTCTAAGCTTCAGTGTCATTATCTTTAAAATAAGCAACATATTAGTACTTGATCCAGAAGGTGGAGATGTGGATCACATAAGCTAATTCATATAAGAGCTTGACACTGCCCTTAAATGAGCTGTAACTGCTGGCTCTTATGTTTGGCGTCCAAATGTAAAGCTGTTGTGGAATATAAAGTTCCCCCTTGACATCAAAGGGATTTAAAACTACTGAATGGGTAACGGAGACAAGAGGTAAAAAGCATCTGGGCCCCAACTCTTGGAAAATGGTCAGCTGTGCTGACATAAAACCACGTGGCACCTTTGGCTTTCTCTGGTTTCTCTCTGTCCCACTGGTGACTGACCAGCATGGCTATTTTCCTGTCACAACTAAGATTCAGAAGCCGAAGACCCTTGCCCAAGGGCAGGGGAAACAGCTGCAGGCGGCAGCCTGATGAGGCACATGTAGAACCTAATGCTTAGCTGCATCTCATCTTGTCTCCAAAGCTGCACGCCCTCTCAGTGTGTCTCACATTGACTTCCTGGAATTTCTGTGGTTTACCAAATCAGAAGTAACTAAGGGTGTAGTATGAAAGGGCCAAAGCTCCTGAGCTCACTAAAAATCCTAGGGTTGGAAGGAATCTGGCATAATCATCTGGCTCAGGGCTTTGTCTTTATTCAAGGGAGGGTCTAAAACACTCAGAACCTCCTGGGGCAGAGCAGGGATAGCTGGACTGTCATCTTCCAGAAATTCTTAAGAATGGAGGAAGAGCCCCAAATTTCTTTCAGGGACCCATTTTAGTGTTGTATTCTCCTCACTATTGAAAGATCATTGCTCATCATCAGCTGCAATGTCTTCATTTTAAATGTATGCCTATTTCCTCTTGCTCAGCTGTCCAAGGACAGAGGAAACAATTGCTTCATGTCGTTCTGGTAAAACCTTCTTCAAATACTTAAGTTCATAATCGTTGAAGGGAGACAGAATTGGGATCAAGTTCCTGTTCTACCCTTACCAGGTGTGTGAAATTGGGTAAGTTAATCTCTGTAGCCTCTATTTTTAATATCTGTAAAATGGGGTACACACAGTCCCTATCTCTTATGGTTGTGGTGAGAATTAAATGAGATGCTGGCCTCAATAAATATCAACTATTATTATTATTTTTTTATTAAAGACAGTAATTGCCAACATTATTATGTTGGCTTCAATGAGAAATATCTGAGCGTCTTTCAGGAACAACTAACAATCGGTTAATACATACTCACCGTGTGTGAGATACTAGAAGGATAGAGGGAACCCCTTATTCTAATAATACCTATCTATTATTCTACTAATAATTTTTATTGATCACTGGGAAAATAAACAGGTTCTCTTGAATCATCAGAGACATTATTTTAAATAACCAAAACAATAATACTAGCTAACATTTACTGTCACTTCCTCATCTGTTGAGTTGTCTTCTGCATTCACTAGTACATTTAATAATCTGTGTAGTAGATATCACTTTGTAATCCTCAGTTTACAGTCGAGGGAACTCAGGCTCAGAGGTGACCCAGCTCAAGGTCACATAACCAATAAGTGGCAGAATCAGCCTTGAACCCAAGTCAGTGTGGGTCTAAATTCCATGCTTTCCCCCAAAGTGCTTGGTCAGAGGTAAGTCATCTCGGTGCCAACGGAGGGGGTAATATTGCGTGGTGGAGTGGAAGATGTTAGAACATATAGTTCTTATACTTTTCTAATCTTTCACTTTGGAATCTTAATCATATGATACAGCTGGTTTTTAGTAATACTGGCAAAATCCATATCTCTTTTCCCACCACAGTCCATAAAAAGTTTCTTCTCTGGCATCTAACGTGAAAGCCAAACAGTATAGATACCCTCAAGCCATACAGTAATAGATACCCTCAATGGTGGAACAAGGATATAGGGCCCGTGTTATCCCAGAGTGATGGCTTTCACTAGGAAGACCCAAGGCCTGCCCATTTCAGTCTGATTTCCCAGCAGGGGCTGCCTGACAGTCCTGTCTTAGATCCTGGGGCCTTCATAGAGAATCAGGAAAGGCTGGTTACCATTTTTCTCCAGTTCCCATATAGCCATGATGGGAGATGCCAGCAAAACCAGGGAAAACCAGGAGACAACCAACTGCTGAGGGTGCATCTGCAGGAGGGGGAGAAACAGAGGAGGAGATGGAGGAAAAGAGAAGGAAGAGGAGGGATAAGAGAAGAGAGAATGTCAGTAGTTATGCAGTCACCTCTGGAAACCATATTCACATTCTATGTACATTGTCTTTAATCTTTATCTTCCTCTTTCTTCTCTACACTGTCAGGTTAATACTCAGTGAATTCCAGGAACGCTCTGCCAGTCTCCGGGTAAGGTAAGAACATCTCCAAACAGAGAACCTCAGACGATCAGCAGCTGAAAGATCCTTAAGGCCAGATATCTGATATGATCCTCTTATTTTTAAATTTTTTTTATTTTTTATTTTTTGCGGTACGCGGGCCTCTCACTGTTGTGACCTCTCCCATTGCGGAGCACAGGCTCCGTACGTGCAGGCTCAGCGGCCATGGCTCACGGGCACAGCCGCTCCGCGGCATGTGGGATCTTCCCGGACTGGGGCACGAACCCGTGTCCCCTGCATCGGGAGGCGGACTCCCAACCACTGCGCCACCAGGGAAGCCCCATCCTCTTATTTTTAAGATGAGAAACCTAAGGCTTAGAGAAGGAATGTGACTTGTCTAGATCAACATGCAGTCATTATTTACTTGGTACTTCCTGTGTAAAGGGCACTGAGCTAGAGCAGCTGAGAGTGAGAAATGATTTTTACCTGGACCCCGACTTCTAGGAGCAAATACTTTCATTCAACAAATATTTTTTAAGTCAGTGTGTTAAATGCCTACCCTCCAGTTGGGGAGATAAGCTACATACCCGTATTACAGCAGCACAAGGCAGTATGTGCGGTGACACCCAGGACCAAAGGACTTGGGTTGCGGGTCAGGGGGAGTAACACTGAAGTGATCTTTCAAGTTCTGGCAATGAGTCCAGCCCTTGTTGGTGAGGTTTCCTTTCTCTCCCTGCTTAAGACTGTAACTGTTCCAAACACAAAGATTACTTCCTCCCACATAAGGTAACCAGTAGGTCTCAAACTTGAGCATATGTCAGAATAACCTGGAAGCCTTGCTAAAGCACAGATTGCTGGCCCCCATTCCCCACCCTGACCCTAGAATGTCTGATTCAGCAGGTCTGGGGGCGCCTGAGAGTCTGCATTCCTGTATGTTTCCAGGGGAAGCTGATATTGCTGGTCTGAGGACTGCTCTTTGAGATCCATTGGTTTAATCCATGTTCAGGGTTCAGAGCCCCTGCAAATCAAGATGTTCTTTGGGAGAAGACCATAGAATATCGATATATTCAACATGAAAATGAAATGCATACTTTTGTGCTAAATCAGTGTCACTTATAATGAAACTCAGTCTAGATTAGTATCCAGGGTTTAGGAAAATCTTCAGACTGACAATTACACCCCACCTGTGAATTAGGTGGAGTTGATTATTATTTATTTTCAGTCTGATACACCTCCATCCATCTTGGAGAGCACCAGTGTTCTGTAGGAACATGGTTTCAGAAACCCCTGGGCTATATGAAGAAGAAGAATCAAAGTTTTCTGTGAAATACCTTAAAAATAAGCACCCCTTGGTTGGGGTAACAGAATATTGACACATCACGGCTTTGTCAGAACTGCTGCTAATCCTAGGGGAACTTTGCCACGTATTTTATTCCCTTATATCATAAAGGTTGTGAGTGGCAGTCAGGAGCAGAAGTCAGGCCTTCCCGTACGCTGTCAGCACTCTTGTCACTGCAGCAGGCAACTTTCAAGGGCACATCTATTGGTTTAGTCCAAGTTATGACTGTAGCAAAGTTCTAGTTGCCATGGAGCACCAGTTAGTACATTTGTAGGCTTGGAGTCCAGCAGCATGGACTTGAATTCTGGTTGCACCACTCATTAGTTGTGTGAGATCGGCCAAATTACTCTCTGAGCCTCAGTCTCCTCATCTAAAAAATGGGTATAATACCCATCTCAAAGGGTTGTTGGGAGAATGCAATGAGATGACATATTATAGAAGCCAGCCAAATGTGTTAGCTTGTACCCAGCAGAAGAGACAAAGGAAAAATTTGATTTCTCTCTGTGTTGTCTGTGATGGATAAACAAAAAAGTCAGGCCTGGCTGTAGGGAAATGCCCACAGAGGTACTGCAATTACACAGGCCTATAAAACTCAGACGTCAACACTCTGGGAATGGAAATGGTAGAGATTCCTGGCACCTCCTGGTGAATCCTTTATGCTCTCTTAACACTGGGATTTTCCCTTTGGCTAAGTGCCCAGCACTTCCCCTCTGGGCCTCAGATGCATCTGAGAATTTCAGGAGAACAACACTTCAGGGTCAAGGGAGCCCTGGTGATGGTTCTAAGAAACAGCTCCCATTTTTGTATCACCTACATTTTAAAACACAGGACACTGGCAGTAGGTAGAGATGGTGGTGGGTCACTTTCTTAATCAAACCCAGGGGAAACCAAAAAGGGGCAGCATGCAGTTACCCTGTTGTTCTCTAGATCATCTGATACCAAGGGCTTGGATTCCGGTTTGACCAGTCACTAATCATGATAATGGCCAAATTACTTTCTAACCCTCAGTCTCTTCAGCTGTAAAATGGACATAATACCCATCTCAAAGGGTTGTTTGGTTGTATCCCACAGATCACATTTTTCTCGGCCTGCTAAATTTGAGAGTTTTAAGGATTAAACATTTTAAAATGTAATTTCATAGGTTTTCTAAACTCTGGAAACCCTTGTATGAGGGACGCAGGGACCCCAGGTCCTGTGGTATGTTAAGGCTCCCTAACTCTGGTGCCAACATGGGCATGCCAGTGACACTTGACTAGGCATCTCTTTTTCAAGTTTTATTTTGTTCATTTCTTTTTAATTAGAAAAGAGAATTATTATTTAAAATAAAAAGACATAGTCACGGAAGGCTTGTGTAGCACGTGCAAAGGGTCCCAGTTCTAGAGACAGGCAGCGCTGTGATGGCATCCCAGCTCTGCCACTTGTTAGGTGTGTGACTCTGGACGAGTCACTTGATGTCTTTGAGCCTCATACTCTTAATCTGTAAAATGGGAACCTTGCTGTGATGAAGAGGTAATGAAATAATTCACATAAAGTATCCAGCATGGTGCCCTGATGAAGTCAGGACTCCTGGCTGTTTCCTCTCAGAGCCCCATTCCTCCTTTGATAGCACTTATATAACACAATTGCAATCATATAGTTACTTCTTTCATGTTTGACTTCCCCACCACACTGAGCTCTCTGATGGCAGTGATCATGTCTGTCTTATTCCACACTATGTCCCTGGAGTCCAGCAGGGAGAGTCTAGCTCAGAGGGATTTCATTAATTATTAGAAGAATGAATGAATAGACAGAAATAGTAAAATTTCAGACCCCAGTAAAATGAACTCTAAAAGGCTGCCCAAATTCTTTCTAATACCTTGAAATTCCTTATCTGAAAAAAGTGGGCCATCAGCTCAGGTTTAGTAATCTCTTTGTTAAAATGATATTTTAAACTGATCATTATTTTTTTAACCTGAAAATGATTGCACACGATTTACCTAGGCAACTATAAGACACAGTAAAGATTATCTTTTTTTTTCCTTCTTACAGATTTTAAACTTCAGAAAGTAGTTTTAAACATTGGTGTTGCTTTCCATTTTTTAAGTGATTAGTTAATCCAAAAGATCTGGATAACTTAACTGTCAATCTAGTTGACTGTCACAAGCCCACGACAAATGGGGGACCAACTATGCTTATAACATTCAATTATGAGGTATAAGAATGAATTCAATTACTTATTGGATTCATTATTACTTACTGAATAAAAGGCTTTTAAAAAGTTTACAATAATAAGAGAAGCACCACTCACTTTATACAATCCTTTAACTGATGAGCATTAATATTGAGGAACACACTTTTATATACATACCACTTTAAAACAAGACAAACCTTTCTATAAAATGTGCATTTGTTCACAGACCTTAATATACAATTATTATTAGTTGACTTTTAAAATGAATACTTTGTATATTAATCCCCAAAGCACTGACTTTTCACTAGTGTCCCAGCAGATAAGTCACCAGGAATGCTTCCAGGAATCCACCCACTCCACAATGCCTGGTACAGGGGTAGCACATGAATGGTGTCTACCCTTGGACAGCCTGTGGGCCTGTGGAAGTGGTGGCAGGGCCTAGGCAAGTGCTTACCTTGCTTCTGGTCAGGCTGCAGTGTTCCCTGGGTCTGAAACCGTGTGTTTCTTCTGCTGCTGCTGCTACTATTGGAGCTTATATACCCTACTCCTACCAAGCTTTCTGATGGAAACTTAAACTAGAAACTGACTTGTTCCAAGTTGCAACACTGAAAACAACTCTCACAACCTTCTGGGGAATTTCAAGAAGTTCCTTTTTTTTTTTTTTTTTTTGTCTGTGTGTATCAATAAGGCAAGAGGGAACACAGGCATCAAAATCCCAGGTAATGAACTAAGAGGAAATGACTTTTGGGCGGGGGAAAAAGGAAGGAGATGGGATGCTCACTTCTTTGGGTTGACATCATGGCCAAGGTGCTTAAAGACAGTAACAGGGAGCCTCCCTGGGCTCCACAGACTAGAGAAGGAAGGTCAAGGAGAGGTCACACAGGAGGATGAGTTCAGGTCAGGATCCAGCAGTCGTATGCTAGAGGGTCCAAAAGCAAAATCTATGGTTCTCCTGAGGTTAAAGAGGATGAGATGAAGTGCAAAAGATTTAGTATGTCCGGAGCAACCTCCCCCCACATTACTCCTTTAACATCTGGATTTCAGAAACACACTCTTACCACACCTTGTGCTTCATGCGCCACACACACACACACACACACACACACACACACACACGCACATTCATACAGACACAGCCCTGGGAAGATGATAAATGTGTGTCTTACTAATAACATTCAAATCTGTAGGAATACTGCCTATGCTCATAGGTACTCACTCATAGATGGATGGGAGCAGAAAGTGAAATATCCACAGGCATATACACAACTGATGGCACACTCAAGGCACACCACTTTGGGCACCCAGACTATATCTTCACACTCATTTTCACACAAATCTATGTCCCTAGGAGCTCTACACAGATGCACAGAGTTAGCAGAACTATCCAGAAATTTCCAGCGGAATTTGGCATTGCTAAGAAGGGTGCAAAGGCGTACAACGGCGTTAGACACCCCTACACCCATCTGCACACGAACAGGAAGGAACATAACCAGGAACACCTACACCAAGTACTACAGGCAGAAAGATGCGGGCCATACTCAAATACGTACGCTGCCGACAGAGGGCGCTGCAGCGAGGCGGTCCTCTCGCGGCGACCCGGGTCCGGGAGCGCACCCTCTGGTGACTTCTCCATCCCGGCCTCTGGTCCCAGCGGCGGGGGAAGTTCCTGGGACCGGCCGGATTTAAGGTGGGTGCAGATTTCCGCACTAACTTTCCTCGCAGTCTCAGTCGGGGGAAACGGGAAACCCGGGCGAGAGCGGCGGAGCTCCCCAGCTGCACACTTCCTCCCTCCTGCCATTTGTCCGGGCCGTGGGAGGGCAGGGGCCCGCTTAGCTGGCAGTCCCACTGGTTATCCGGCCTTGAGCTCTGGCTTGGGCGGAGACGTTACCTCCAGCTCACTGGGCCTTCTGTCTCCTCTGCCCTCTAGGCTTGAAGGGGGAACGGAAGTTCTTCTCAAGTTAAACAAGAAAGCAAATGTCATATATCTAATATATATGGTTATGTGAACAAAGTAGGTTGCATTGCACGTTGGTGGTATGATCCTCTGTGTGTGTGTGTGTGTGTGTGTGTGTGAGAGAGAGGGAGAGAGAGAGAGAGAGAGAGAGAGAGAGAGAGAGAGAGAGAGAGAGCATGCGCTTTTTACAGTGGGCGTCCCTGAGGAGTATAGCTTGGAGGTGATGGGAGCTTTTCACAGTTTGACTTTTTGTTGTTGCTGTTGTTATATGATACACAGACGTATTAAATATGTATTAAAATATGTACCAAGTTGAGGGGGGGTTCTTCCTGTAAAAATGCTTTCATTTCCCCCTGCAAATCATCAATGGTTACTGAACAGAAAATTTAAAATGAATTTGACATGAAATAGTTCCACTAATGCATTTACAATGGCAGCGCCACTACAGATGAGCCCTTTCGTGACCCTCCGTAAATATATACATACGTAAAATAAGACAAAACATTAAAAAAATGTGCTCATAAAAGCATCTTCGGGCTTCCCTGGTGGCGCAGTGGTTGAGAGTCCGCCTGCCGATGCAGGGGACATGGGCTC
>NC_041221.1:153301298-153315167 GCF_002837175.3 Physeter macrocephalus
GGGGACATGGGCTCGTGCCCCGGTCCGGGAAGATCCCACATGCCGCGGAGCGGCTAGGCCCGTGAGCCATGGCCGCTGAGCCTGCGCATCCGGAGCCTGTGCTCCGCAACGGGAGAGGCCACAACGGTGAGAGGCCCGCGTACCGCAAAAACAAAAAAACAAAAACAAAAACAAAACAACAACAACAAAAAAGAATCTTCAAAATTTTAAAAAATTGATCTGAAACATAAAATCTAAGTAAAAATAGCGTGCTAGTTATGCAAAAAAACCTTCAAGGTTAGCCTTGGCCCCCCTTTTCTGCTGAGATTGCAGCCCCAGGGTGAGTCTTATATGAAAAGTGTGGGACCACCACTGTTCACCAATGCCAAGGGCAAGTAGTAGGTGTTTAAGAACATAGACTTTGGAATTAGAGACCTGGATTCTAGCACCTGCTCTAAAAATTACCTAACTTCTCTAAGCCTCGGTTCCTACATCTGTAAAGTGTGATTAATAATAGTACCTGGTCTTAGGTTTGTTGTGAAGATTAAATGAGGTACGATGCAATGCACTTAGCACAGCATCCGGCTGAGTGCTTAATAAAGCACTGCTCTTACTTATTTATTCATTTAACCTGCTTGTCCCAGGTAACTCACTAGGGGACATCGAAGATGGCAAGAGGAATGAAAGAAGTCAGGGAATTAATGTGAGGAACCAGGATTAGGGCTCCTAATCGTCCTCATGCCGTGAAACTACATGACTACAGTTGGGCCATTACCTTGGCTCTGAGCATCCAGGTAGTCAGGATGAGAAAGAAGAACCTGTACTTGCGTCACCTCTGCCCCAGAGGACTGACTACCTATTCTGATGAGGCCACTTCACCCACTGAGGAAAGTAGTTCTCATACTTTATCTACAGATAAGAAAAAAATTCAGGTTTGGGGAACCCACCCTCAGAGATGGTGACTCAGTAGATCTGGGGTGGGGCACAGGAATTTGCATTTTAACAAGTTTGCAGGTGATTCTGACATGGGGACTGTGGTCCACACTTTGAGACATGCTACACAACCCTTGTGCTGTCGTGCCTGGAGATACATCCCATGCCTTACTCATCTCTGGATACCCTACAAGGCCAGCCAGCACTCTGGTGATGTCAGCCAAATGCCCATATTCTGATTTCACAGAGGAGGTTTATCGCCCTGTCCCACTTCACCATTCAGACACTGACCCCAGGCAAACTGAACCAAATCTCATGATCTCCCTGTGGCTTTTCCGGTAGGAAAGGAAGCTCTGCTGACAAACAGCAGGAGTGCTGAGCTGTAAGATAGAGAGGATCCCCCTAGAAACTGAAAATAACTTGAAGAATTTTTTGACCACAAACCTTTTTTATTTTCCTAGAAGAATGCTCTGAACTTCTAAAGTTTCAAATAAAGGGGAAGCCACATACACTCTTTAAAATTGAAATATTTTTAGAAAATTACACAAGCAATACATGTATGCATGCTATTGTAAAAACTTCAAACCATACAAATAAAGATAGAATAAAAAGTTGAGGCCCTGATTCACATGGCTCCCAGAGGTCACCAGTGCCAACACTTTGGTGTATATTACTCCAGAGTCTACTCTTGGCTCTTTTCTATGCCTTTCTTTCCTCTTCCTCCCTCCCTCCCTCCCTCCCTCCCTTCCTCCCTCCCTTCCTTCCTTCCTTATCTAAATGGGATCATACTATACATATTCTTCCGCAAATTGCTCTTTCCTTGTGATAGTCTGTTTTGTGTCCAGTGGCCTCCTATGTCTTCCTAAAAGTCATCTAGAATATTCTATCACTTCAGGCTTTGTTCCCCAGCCAGCTTCTCTCAGGCTCCTAAAACGGCTCTTCAATTCCAGGCATTAATCCACACAGGACAGTATCTGGGATAATAAAAGACTGTCTTTTCTGGTGTGTCTCTCTTAGGAGCAAAGAATTTGTCCCAGAAGCTCCCATGGCCTTCTCCTTGTCTGCTTGGTCCCCTTGAGTCAATCATTGAGAAGGAGGATGGGTGTACAATGAAAGTGTTAGCCAAGTCAGGTTTGCCCCTGAACTGTTAGAGGATCAAGATCCCACAGGAGTGGATACTCCAATGAGGTGGAAATGGCAGTGCAGCAAGAGTCAAATGTGTCTCATAGGTGAGCCTGACTGGTTAGTGCTGCCAGTGAAGTGAAGAAATATGGCCATTTTGTGACTCATGAGGACCAAGTCTTCTTCCCCCAAATGGTCAGCTGCTTTTGAAGGGACACTTGGAGTTTAAAGGCATTGGCAGTAATTCCCACCTGCCATCTCAGAAATGTGTGCTCTTGCAGAAAAAAGACTGGAAGATTTTATAGACAAAAATTTAACCGTATATTGATATATCTGAGTGGTAACGACTGTACGTGATTTTTGTCTTCTTTGTGATTTCCTAAATATGCCAATATGTCCACAATGAACTTGTATTACTTTTCTAATTGGAAAAATGTCATTGAAAAAAGAGATGAATGAAATATACAAAAAAGGCAGAATGTTTAGTGGTTAGGAATTTGCCTTCTACAGCCAGACAGACCTGGGTTAGAACATGATCCGTATGTCAAATATAATTGAATGTGCTCCTGGATTATAACCTTCTCCTGGGATGAAAGTTGCCAAGTCACTGTAAAGTGCTATGCTTTATGGGTAGTGATGGAGAGGCGTCTGTCCTAGGTATGATGTTTCCTAGAGGCAAAAGACTGCCTGAAGTAATCTCATTCAATTATTTCAAGTGTCCTTCAAATGCCTATTTTTTGTTTTAGTGCTTTGTAAAAGATCCCTAAAGTCAGCTTCATTTTTACAGAGACTAAGATGTCTTCACCAGCCACCTCCCCTTCAGCAATGACTCTGATCACGTTTCTATAGTGTCATCCTTCTCTCCCTGGCCTGTGCTTTGAAGGTAGCAGGTGTCAGATGTAGTCACTTCTGAAGTTCATCATCCAAGTGGGCATCTTTGACCTGCTCTACTGGACTGACTACAAAGTAAGTCAAATATTCCAGTCTGAAATTGATTTTTCAATTTGAATATGGAAGTCTTTTTCTCTTCCTCTCTAAGTGCAATTTTATGTTAATCCCAGTGAAAGGAATGGGTGTGTGGACAACTGGAAGGAAGTGGGTGTGTCCTGGGCTGTAGAATTGCTGAGGTGTTTAAATGCTTATGCTAGAAAGGTGTGGGAACAGTTGGTCAGGTCTTGCAGTTATCAGAGACAGGTAGAACAAGGCAAAGTAGGACAAAGGTGGAGAGGGCAGGCATCTGGGGCAAAGCCCTACCATCTACTGTCTGATGGTCCCTTTCTACATCAACTAAAACCAAAAGACAATTATTGTATATCAGCTGGCCACCCCTGCATTTGTAGGATGAATTGTTAAACCACCATTGAATAAAGCATACCTGTTGCTACTCATCCTGGTGCACATAGAATCCTCTAACTAAGAAGTAACATGACCAAAAATCAGGACCTGTGATTTGGTGCATCTTCCATTGTGACTGTTGATTTGGAACTCCCATTTGAGGCTACATTCATTTCTCTATTCATAGGAATTTATATTCTTCTAGGCTATTATTATATCTTGCTCTGGAAGTCTGCTCAGGAAGATAACTATTGACCCTAGTCTCTTGCCCTGTCATTTTCTCACCAATGTTTGGGTTTAAAAATCCTGTCTATTTATCTATCTTTATTTTTGATGGTGCTTTAAAAAAATAACTCATGCTTCTGGTTGAAAAAAATCAAATAGTACAAAGATTATTAAATGTGTTTACTTTCTTGAGGTGCCTCCTGGACTCCCCAGTGTGAAATTGTTTATACCACAGCCAAGTGAGGCTGTGCTAAACTTACCCTTCACATTTGGGGATAATCTCTTAGTCATTGTACTTGAATATGTAACAAACAAATAGACAGAAACTTAATTTTATTTATGTTTTTTTACCAGGTGAAACATGTTCTTTTAGGCCTTGGGAGATAGAATTGTAAGACTTGGGCACTTCCACCAACAGGTTATGCTCATGTTTGGTAGACTTGATAAGGCATGAAAATTATATGATGGCAAGACAAAAATGTGGCAAGGCACTGAGTGGGTGATTAGTAACCAAATGAATTTATGCCCTAAGACATTATCATGTTTGTGGTATAAGTACCAGTGGTGATGAAACACCACTCTGTAGGCTTTGAGATGCCAGAGAAATTTAGCAAAAAGGAAAAACAGCATCCTCAAGTATAGCAAGAAGCAGCACAGCAAACAGACCCTGGAGTTGAACAGTCTTGGGTTTTGGCCTCAGCTCTGTTCTACTAGCTGGATGATCTTGGGCAAATTCCTTCAACTCTCTGAGCCTCTGTGTCCTCATCTGAGGAAGATGGTACTGCTCATAGTACCTACCTCAGAGGAGCTATCAGGATCGAATTATGTTTTGTGTACAAGGTGGATCAATAGATGGTAACTCTTATTAAAATTAAATAATATAGGGAATTCCCTGGTGGTCCAGTGGTTAGGATTCCGTGGTTCCACTGCAGGGTGCATGGGTTTGATCCCCAGTTGGGGAACTAAGATCCCGCATGCCACAGGGCGAGGCCAAAAAACAAAACAAAGCAAAGCAAAACAAAACAAAACAAAATTAAATAATATAAAAAAGGAATGTGGTTGGTTGTCAGACAAGCCTCTGGTGTTACAATGGAGTGATCGTTAGGTCAGATGACACAGCAAAGTTTTAACAATTATTTTCTCTTTATTTGGTTGTTTATTTAATTAATTACTTTTTATTTGGCCACACTTTTACTGGGTACCTACTTCGTGCCAGGTGCTATGTCAGTGCAGGAGGAACACTATCCCCACTAGTGATGTGTCATAGGACCTTAGCGGGCAGCCAAAAAGCCAAGAGGCAAGGACACTGCAGTGTAACACATCTTACTATGGTGATCAGGGCAGGGTGCTTTAGAAGCACACGCATTTTGGGGGTGGTGGTCGGGGAAGGCTTCCCAGGAGACGTGATATCTAAGCTGAGAACTGAAGAATGAGGAGTTTGTAAGAGAAACAATAACAGCTAACTTTTTGAGTGCACTCCTGTCTACTAAGTATAGGGCTGGGTGTTTCACTTGTGTTTTCTTATCTAGTACTCAGAACAAAACTATGAGGTAGGTACTATCCTGCCCACTTTACAAATGAGGAAACAGAAGCTCATAGATGTAATAGTTCACTTGCCATAGAAAATGTAGCTAGTGGGACTTCCCTGGTGGTGCAGTGGTTAAGAATCCGCCTGCCAATGCAGGGGACACAGGTTCGATCCCTGGTCCGGGAAGATCCCACATGCCGCGGAGCAACTAAGACCGTGCACCACAACTACTGAGCCTGTGTTCTAGAGCCCGCGTGCCACAACTACTGAAGCCTGCACGTCTAGAGCCCGTGCTCTGCAACAAGAGAAGCCACCGCAATGAGAAGCCTGCGCACCGCAAGGAAGAGTAGGCCCCGCTCGCCGCAACTAGAGAAAGCCCTCACGCAGCAACGAAGACCCACCGCAGCCAAAAATAAATAAATAAATAAATTTATATTAAAAAAATGTAGCTAGTAAGTGGAGAAACTGGGATCAAAACTCATCACGTGTTTGAGTTCATTGGTCTCACCTGTCATGAAAGGCCACCGTATGTTATGTTTATACAGTGAGGGCAATTCAGGTTAGCAGGAAAGGCATTATCCTCACCTCCACCTTTGGAGGCCAAAGGGGTAAACGGTCTTCTGAGAGGTGGATACATGTGAAATAGGAGGTGCAGAGAGCTCTTGAGGAGGACAGTGCTCTGATTCCAGTGGTTTCTGAGAATGATGCATCCAGATATGAAGGTTGGCTGGAGAGAGACTGGGGCAGAAGGCTTCGGAAAGAGAGTGCACAGCAATCCAGTGTGAATGGATGAAGATGGCCTCATGCTTCCTCCCCCTGCAAGGAGGGGAGCCACGTGACATTTCTGCTCTGTGATGGTGGGCTCCACAGGTACCACTGGGCAGACACTGGGGTACACTGGGCTGACTTTTAAGCCTAGAACATGAAGAGGGCTGGTTAAGAGGGAGCAAGCAAAGGGTTCGGAGGATCAAGCAAACACACTCAGTGCTTGGGGCCACAGCTCAGGCCCAGTCTAGACAAATTAGCAATAACCCAGCTGCTACTTTCCATTTCTGTCATCCAAGTGGATAATCAAAGCTCCATACAAATTCCTTTTGGTTCCAGTCGTGAGCTGAGCTAGGAGCACTGATGGGTCTAGGAATTAACTGCTTGCTTATGTATCACTTTTTGCACTGATCTATGTATTCTAAAATGAGCAAGACCTATCAGTTTCTGAGGCAGAAACTTCCCCTCAGAATGATACATGGGGCTCCATGGGGAGTCCTTGAATGCTGTCCTCATAATGGCAGCAAACTTTTATTTAGAACACTTGCTTCTTGCCAGACACCAGTTCAGAGCTTTGCAGTTAATCCTCATAACAACCCTTTTACAGGGAAAGTCACTGAGGGTAGAGAGATAGAATGAGTAACTTGCCCAGTGTCTGCCAGCAAGGGGGCGGTGGAGCTGGGATTCATGATCTCAAACACTGCCCTGGACCGCCTCTGCCCAGGGATGGTGATACAGTCGGCCCTCATTTTTATTTGAAGGACTGTTTGCCAGAAAAACCTCCTGAACGCTTTGGGCTTGACAGGGCCGTAGTCAAAATCCTGGCATTTGTTTACTTCATAGCGATTTCTTGAATGACAGTTACGTGCTAAGTCACTGTGCTAAGTTCAGTGGGCACAGCTGTGAGCAGACAGACTCTGTCCCCACAGAGGTAAATGCGTATGTGCAGAGGATAAAATCATATGAGGGAAATGAACTGTGGGTGACACAGGATAACAGGGAGACCTCATTGTAATAGGTCAGGGGAGGCTTGTGGTCCAGTGTTTAAGACTCCGCGCTTCAAATCTTGGGGGCGCGGGTTCAAAAAAAGGTCAGGGGAGGCCTTTCTGTTGAGGTGGAATTTAAGATGAGACCTGAGAGTAAACCAGGATAAGAGGCAGCAAGACGTGCCAGCAAGACGTCCCCATCATGGGAGAGGGCTTGCTGTGTGTGAGGAACTGAAAGGAGGCCAATGTGAGCAGAGCATGGAGGACAGAGAGGAGGGACGCCCAGCAAGGCTGAGACAGGCCTGGGCTAGATGCTATATCACAAAGACCTTGTGTACTGGCACCCTGGGCACCAAAAGGTAGAAAAGCCACTGAGCTGAAGCAGCCCCAGCATCCAAACCAAGATCAGGTACAAATGAGGTTCCTGAGAGCTGCAAAGCATTATTGACTGGACCAGAGGTTTCCAAACCGTCTCAGTTTATGGAGCCCTTAGTACCCCAGTGATTTTTTTCATGGTGCCCTTAGGCCAAAAGATATACATAATGGTTCCATTTATTAAGTAGTTAGGTCCAAACAATGTAATGTCTTTATGTCCTAACAACTTTTTAGCAGTCATCTGAAAAAATGATACTCATAAATTGAAAGAAAATAATCCTATTTTTATTGCATTGTTAAATCACCTGGTTACTAATGGGATGCACATGCCTGTTGGACACTGGACAACAACTCAAACTTTGGAATCAGATTGGATGCTGCCACCTTCATTTCCTGTTCCACAGATTTCCTTATGGGACTTTTTTTTTTTTTTTTAATCACAGTTACTGCAGAAAACATGATTTTGCAAAGATATGCCATCATTGAAAGGAATGCAGCATGATCTAATGTTGACATTGTACAACCCTAAATTGGTGCAGTGTTCAACAGATGCTGAGTATTTCACGTTTCCCTTAGGGAATTTCAAGTATCTCTTGGCACTTCTGTGAACTTATATGGTGCCTTGGGGTGACTTGGTATACAGTTGGGGGACCACAGAAATAGCCATATTACTTTCAGACTATGGAATGAAGATATTCCTTTGCCGCTAAATCCTTTCTCAAATCCATATTTGAGCACATAGTAACATTATGTGTGAGAATTCCAGGAAGGAAAATCGCTACCTTTCTGGAAATTGTGTCCTATTTGCACATAAATCAACAGGGGTGGCCCCAGAGTGCTAAGTCATCCTGGCTGCTTTGGATAGAGGAGAGGAGGGAAAAGGTGAGAAATGAGTACAGATCTTCAGCAACAGCATGAAAGTATGTGCTGTTGAACAGAGGAAATGAGTATGCAATGTGCAATAGAGATTTGGGGGCCCCTGATGAAGCAATGAATGCCAGGATTCTGAAGGGTTGGTTGTTGTCAAAACCTGCAGTTAAGCTGGCTAAGCCTCGGGGCGTTGCCCCTCGTAATCAGGAACATCCGGCCAGAAGACGATTATAGAACATGCAGAAAAGGAATTCAACACCCAGCGCTACCAACACATTCCTTTGGTTGCTCTCATCTGTTTCTTTAGCTGGATGCCATTCTTGGTGACTGAGAGAACGTGTGAGGATTAGTGAGCAGATGAGCAGACCTGTCTTTGGAATGCCCCAGAACCTTGATGCAGTATAAGCACTGTGTTGTTTCAATGAATGAACAGTAGCCAGTAGAACCAGTTGACTTTAAGGCAGTTTAACTTTCTCTTTCTGCATGACATCATATATGCAAATTTTCCAGGCTGATTGAGACACTGATGAAACCAGTTCGCATGGAGATAACCTTATATCATCCTTGTGATAGTTGGACCCAGGAAATCAGCTGGAGAATCCACAGTATCACTCAGAGGTGAAATGTGTCCTCATTGGTCAACACTTTAGGCATGAGAAAATCCACTGTGAATGAAGAAGTGCTCTTAGGTTGGCTTAGGCCATCTCCTTCTATTGGGTAGATGATCAGAGAGAGAGAGAGAGAGAGAGAGAGAGAGAGAGAGAGAGAGAGAGAGAGAGATATATATATATATATATATATATATATACTTCCCTGGGGGAATCCCCAGCCTTGGAAATTTTGCACTTGTTGGCATATTGAAGGGTCCAAGTTCTCTTTGCAAGGTGTAGACATCTGAGTTCCCTCCTGGATCCACTGACTTGTCACGGTTTGCCACATAGAGAGTGGTTCCAGTGGTTTATTAACAAAATTAAAAAAGCATGGCTTTATTGGGGGCTGGGAGTGGGGATGGCAAATAGCGATATATCCCTTCGAACATGGATGAGCTGGACTGGAGGCACCTTTCCTCACTACATATTACATTTAAAGTAAGCTCGTGCTACCTTTTGAGGTGGAATATAGGGCATAGTTAAATGTAATGGTCTCTAAGAGTCCAGATGCTTAAACACTGACTACCATTTATTGTTTATATGGCATTGGGAAGGGTACTCGATGTTTCTGTGCTGTACTTTCCTCATGTTAAAATGGGGATGGTTTTTCTAGTACCTACCACAAAGGGCTGTTGTGAAGATTGAAGGAGATACTGCACAAAGAGGATTCATATGCGCTATGAACAGGACCTGGCTTACAACAGACATTCAGTACTTGTTTTTTTTTCTTTTTTTTTTTTTGAGACTCCTGTCATCCAGGACTAGATAAATAGATTATAAGGTTCTTTGAGTCAAGATGCCTATTTTCTCTTTCTCTTGTCTTTCAATCTTTAGAACAATGTTGAGCACAAAATTGGTGCTCTTGATTAATAACTTATAAATATATTTCCCAGTGGATACTCAGGCACTTCTGAAAGTTGCAAGAGCTCTCAGGGTACTTGGTCATAAAACTAACAAACACACTAAGATAGTCCTTGATTACAGTTCCAGATGCTCATATCTCATTTTCTTCAATATCCACTTGAATATTGTATTTATTTATTTTAAAATATTTATTTATTTTTTGGCTGAGTCGGGGCTTAGTTGCCCCACACGAGATCTTTCGTTGCGGTGCGTGGGCTCTTCATTGTGGTGTGTGGGCTTCTCTCTAGTTGTGGCACATGGGCTGCAGAGTGTGCGGGCTCAGTAGTTGTAGTGTGCAGGCTTAGTTGCTCTGCGGCATGTGGGATCTTAGTTCCCAGACCAGGGATCGAAGCAGCATCCCCTGCATTGCAAGACCGATTCTTAACCATTGGACCACCAGGGAAGTCCTGAATATTGTATTCTGTCTTCGTTGAGATGATCTCATTGTTCTATTGGAACTTTTTGAAGCTAAGGCTTGGAGTAAAGACCCCTTATTAGCCTAAACTTGCAGGATGACAAAATCTAGGGCTTTTAGGAGCCAGGTAGAAAAGGTAAACAAGTGAAGGGTGCCGTGTATATTGTTCTGGATGGTCCTGGAGACATCAGAATACTAGGACAGTCATGTCCCATCTAAATGCATTCAAATTCAATTTTTCAAAATTTAGACCTTATTTTTAATATCAGTTTAAGGTTTACAGCAAAATTGAGGGGAAGGTACAGAGATTTCTCATAAACCCACTGCCCCCCACACATGCACAGCCTCCCCCATTATCAAGATCCCCATCAGAGTGGTACCTTTGTTAAAAGTGATGAACCTACGTTGACATGTCTTTATCATTCAGAGCCCATAATTTACATTAGAGTTCACTCTTGGCATTGTATGTTCTGTGGGTTTAGACATATCTGTAATGACATGTATCCATCATTGTGGTATCATGTGGAGTATTTTCATTGTCCTAAAAATCCTCTGCACTCTACCTATTCATCCCTCCCCTCCTCAACTCCTGGCAACCATTGATCTTTTTATTGTCTTCATAATTTTGCTTTTACCAGAATGTTATGTAGTTGAAATCACACAGTACATAGCCTTTTCAGGCTGGCTTCTTTCACTTTGTAAATATGCATTTAAAGTTCCTTTGTGTCTTTTCATGATTTGATAGTTCATTGCTTTTTAGTGCTGAATAATATTCCATTGTCTGGATGTACCATAGTTTATCTATATTAATCTACTGAAAGACATCTTTGGCAACTATGAATAAAGCTGCTAGAAACTTTATAAAAACCATGTGCAGGTTTTTGTGTGGACATAACTTTTCAACTCCTTTGGGCAGATAAGTTTTCAACTCCTTTGGGTAGATACCAAGGAGCATGATTGCTGGCTTGTATAGTAAGAGTATGTTTAGTTTTATGAGAAACTGTCAAACTGTCTTCCAAAATGGCTATACCTCAATTCAGTTTTAAAAACAATATTGTGATCACTACAACAAACATTTCTATGGGTGGAATTTGACTATATTGACTGATTGTAACCTCTGGAAATGGTGCATAAAACTTGCCGAGGTATATTACAGCTCAGAATTCTACACTAGGAATCATAGTGAATATAACTTCTCTTGATATCTCCTTGGTCCACCTGAAAAATATGGTGAATGAACAGTTATCTCCTCTTCAAAATGCTCAGGACAAAAGTGTTTTCTATGCAATGCAGGTACCAAACACATCCAGGAAGCTAGGGATCCTCTCCAAGGAAACATGAAAACAAGTGCATTTATTTATTTATTTATTTATTTATTTATTTATTCAGCGATTCCTTCATCCATCACACTTTTATTGAATTCCTAGTGTATTGTTTGGTTGAGAATGAATCCCTTTTCTTTTTCTTTTTTAAAAAATATTTATTTACTTATTAATTTATTTGGCTGTGCTGGGTCTTAGTTGCTGCAGGTGGGCTCCTTAGTTGCAGCTAACTGGCTCCTTAGTTGTGGCATGTGAACTCTTAGTTGTGGCATGCATGTGAGATCTAGTTCCCTGACCAGGGATCGAACCCTGGCCGGCCCCCTGCATTGGGATCACGGAGTCTTAACCACTGCACCGCCAAGGAAGTCCCTAATCCCTTTTCATAAGAAGTTTACAGTTTAGTGGTGCAAATAAGCCAAGGGCTCAGATGTCTATTAAACAGGACAGGATGAGAGAAGGCTCAAAGTCCAAATGAACTGCTAGGGGAACAGAAGGGGTGGAGAGACCACGCCCACTTGGGAGGTTGAAGGCAAGATTACGTGAAGGAGGAGGAGTCAGAGTAGATTTGAAGGAGAGGCTGTATTGTTACAAGGAGAAGAGGGTCAGTTGGGGAGGGCTAGGAAAATGAGGTAGGAAAATGCAGGGGCCCAGTGTCCAGGAGACACCCGTTTGTTCTACCCTGGAGTTTAGTGTCCACAGGAGGAAAAGTGAAACAATGAAGGTGGAAAGATGACAGCAGACAGGTATGCAAATAATTGGCAAGAACGGTTGAGCACTTTGAGCAAAGCCCAATTTAGGACCAGAGAGAGAAGTAAAATTCTTGCTCCTCACTGAACGTGGGCTGTTTACCCTAAACTCTCTGTGCCTTGGTTTCCTCACCTGTAAAATGAGGATAATACTAACGCATCATTATTTACTTCTTGTAATGTTCTTACAAGAACTAATGCTACTTACTGAGTAAAAACCATGTATCATGCTTTATGTGCATTAATTTATTTTATTGTTACAACAACCTTGTGAGGAAGATACATTATAATCCCCACTGATGTCTGAGGAAAATGAGGCATAGAGAGAAAAAGTAACTTGACAGATGTCACAGAGCTAGAAAATGGCAGGGCAGGGATAATGAGATACTATCTAGTGTATGATTTGGTCAAGATCAAACATGTGAGCTCTTAGCTTAGTGCCTGCCAATAGCAAGCGCTTGATAAATGCTAGCTATTAATATTAATTTTATTATTATTAATTCTATTATTATTATTATTTGGCTGGAGAAGTCATCTCAGGCTTCATGGAGGAGGTGACATTTGCAATCAGCCTTGAGGGTGGGTAGGCTTTGGACAGGTGGGGATGGAGCAGAAGGACATTTTAGACTTGCGGACATAGCAGGAGCTTTGCAGCTTTGGGATAGAGAATCAGGGAGGAGACCTGGAGGCTGGATCATAGGCTCTAAGGGAAACAGGAGAGAAGGGTTCAGCTGGTGGTAGACAGTGTGTCAGCATTTGAGTTTTAAATATAGGCAGTGAGGAGATCAGAGCTTTGTTCAATTTTCTGTTTGTGAACCAAGCTGTCTGCTCTTGAGGCCATGCTGTCCTCCGGGGGCAGCTCTGCAAACCTGAGTCCGTGCAACCAGATACTCAGTTCTAGGGGAGCTGCCCAGGCCAGAAGACGAAACGTCTGGGAGATCAGGAGTCTCCACTCAAAAGTCCAGCTTTCATTCTAGACTCATCCCTTGATCAGGACAGGCTGTCATTGAGTGCTTGTGTGTTCTCAGAGATGAAGGGAGAAAAAGAAACTGAAGAGCAGAAGCCCCTCTGCAAGTCATGTGGCTTTCTGCACCATCTCTCCTGCTGATACTTCCGTTTAAGATCCAAAAGGGCACAGCTGACTTAAACCATCTCCAGGGCCAGACATTCCTGGGTGAAAATGAGGGGCTTCTTGGGAGGAAATGAAAGAAGACAGAGATGTGCTTTTGCTTTAAGATTTTCTAATGTGAACCGCTGGACGGATTCATTTTGAAATAGAAAGATGGGCCTGAAAGTGTGATGTAAGTGCAATCATTTGGAGTCCCTCCTGGAGAACACACAGAGGTGAGTAGGGGTTCTCCAGAATTACCTTGATGGGGTCTTCGGTGGGGAAGTGGGAGTGGAACGTGCACAGAAATAGAAACCAGACCACCTGGGGTCTTCTGGTCCCGTGTTTTCCAAAGGGCAAGTGCTCTGTGAGGTGATTTTAGACTGTAAGGGAACAACCCATTAAACAGTTACAAATCACAAATGAGAACTTTTTTCCATTTCAAAGTTTTTCTGAAGGCATGGAGGAGGAGGTCTCAGTTTGGGGCTAGATGTGTCTTTTTTTTTTTTTAAACCTCTTTACTGGAGTATAATTGCTTTACAATGGTGTGTTAGTTTCTGCTTTATAACAAAGTGAATCAGCTATATGTATACATATATCCCCATAT
>NC_041221.1:153315391-153364613 GCF_002837175.3 Physeter macrocephalus
TATATGTCCATACCACTCTCTCACTTTGTCCCAGCTTACCCTTCCCCCTCCCTGTGTCCTCAAGTCCGTTCTCTAGTAGGTCTGTGTCTTTATTCCTGTCTTGCCCCTAGGTTCTTCATGACCTTTTTTTTTCTCCCTTAGATTCCATATATATGTGTTAGCATACGGTATTTGTCTTTCTCTTTCTGACTTACTTCACTCTGTATGACAGACTCTAGGTCCGCCACTTGTTGATCTCTTTAACAGAGAGTGGGCCACAGGTGCAGAGGTTTTAGAAGGCAGAAGTATCAATTCTAGAGGGTCTCATCCTTGGCTCACACTGCTATTTCTTGAAAAGAGCTTTAAAAATTACTTTTGCCTGGTCTCCTCCTCCCTCCGCCAGAATTCTGTTTTAGTAGGTCTGGGGGTATGGCCTGGGCATTGGGACATTTTTGTTTGTTTGTTTTGCGGTACGCGGGCCTCTCACTGTTGTGGCCTCTCCCGTTGCGGAGCACAGGCTCCGGACGCGCAGGCTCAGTGGCCATGGCTCACGGGCCCAGCCACTCCGCGGCATGTGGGATCTTCCCGGACCAGGGCACAAACCCGCGTCCCCTGCATCGGCAGGCGGACTCTCAACCACTGCGCCACCAGGGAAGCCCCCGTGAAATTAATTTTTATAATATATTTTATCAACTTGGAACATTATCGTCTCAAAATATAATCAATGTTAAAATTAATTAATGAGGAACTTCCCTGCTGGCACAGTGGTTAAGAATCCACCTGCGGGGCTTCCCTGGTGGCGCAGTGGTTGAGAGTCCGCCTGCCGATGCAGGGGATGCGGGTTTGTGCCCTGGTCCGGGAAGATCCCACATGCCGCGGAGTGGCTGGGCCCGTGAGCCATGGCCACTGAGCCTGCGCGTCCGGAGCCTGTGCTCCGCAACGGGAGAGGCCACAACAGTGAGAGGCCCGCGTACCGCAAAAAAAAAAAAAAAAAAAAAAAAAGATTCCGCCTGCCAATGCAGGGGACACGTGTTCGAGCCCTGGCCCAGGAAGTTCCCACATGCCGCAGAGTAACTAAGCCCGTGCGCCACAACTACTGAGCCTGCACTCTAGAGCCCGTGAGCCACAACTGCTGAGCCCGTGTGCCACAACTACTGAAACCCACACGCCTAGAGCCCGTGCTCTGCAACAAGAGAAATCACCACAATGAGAAGCCCACACACTGCAACGAAGAGTAGCCCCCTCTTGCCACAAGTAGAGAAAGCCTGTGCGCAGCAACGAAGACCCGACACAGCCAAAAAAAAAAAATTAATTAATGAGATACCTTACATTCCTTTTTGTACTCAGTCCTTGAAATCTAATGTTTTTTCCTCTTTTAAGACATAGCTCTATTGAACTGTAATTTGCATACCATACAATTCTCCCATTTAAAGTGTACAATTAAATGATTTTTAGTACATTCACATATGTGCAACCATCTCCATAGTCAAGTTTAGAACCTTTTCATCAACTTGAGATGAACCCCATATTCTTTAGCTGTTATGCTCCTAATAACCTGGTTGCTTCCCTACGCAACCACTCATCTACTTTCTGTTTCTATAGGTTTCAATTCTGGACATTTCATACACATGGAAGCATATAATATGTGGTCTTTTGTGACTAGCTTCTTTTCTTCTTTTGTTTACAAGCTTCATTCATATATAGCATATGTCAGTGCTTCATTCCTTCTTATGCACAAATAATATTCCACTGTATGATTGTATCACATTTGGTTTATCCATTTGTCTGTTGATGGATATTTGGGTTGTTTCCACCTTTTTGCTACTATGAATAATTCTGCTATGACATTTGTATGCAAGTTTCTGTGTGGACATATGTTTTAATATCTCTTGGGGTTGTTACCTAGGGTTGGAATTGCTGGGTCATATGGCAACTCTATGCTTGATCATTTGAGGAACTGCCAGACTGTTTTCCAAAGTGTCTATACCATTTTACGTCCCCATCAGCCGTGTATGAGGGTTCCAATTACTCTACAGTCTTACCAACACTTGTTTACCCGACTTTTTGATTCTGGCCATCTTTAGTGGGTGTGATGTGGTATCTCATTGTGGTTTTGATTTGCATTTCCCCAATGACTAATGATATGGAGTGTCTTTTCATGTGTTTATTGGCCATTTAATACCTTTCTTGTAGAAATGTCTATTCAGATCCTTTGCCCATTTGTTAATTGGGTTATTTGTCTTTCTATTATGTAGATATATGTGTTCTTTATGTATTCTAGATACTAGTTCCTTATCAGGTATGTGATCTGTGAATATTTTTCTCATTCTGTGGGTTGTCTTTTTACTTTCTTGATGGTGTCCTTCAAGGCACAAAAGTTTTAAATTTTGATAAAGTTCAATTTATCTATTTTTTCTTTTGTTGCTTTTGCTAAAGCTCTAAGATGGAGGTATATAGTGATAGACACCTACATTAAAAAGAAAGATCTCAAAGAAATAATCTTACTTTACACCTTAAGAAACTAGAAAAAGAAGAGCAAACTAAGCCCAAAGTTTGCAGAAGGAATGAAATAACAAAGATCTGAGTGGAAATAAGTGAGAGACTAAAAAGACAATAGAAAAGATAAGTGAAACTAAGAGCTGTTTTTTTGAAAAGATAAAATAGATAAAACCGTTAGCTAGATTTACCAAGAAAAACAATGAGGACTCAAATAAATAAAATTAGAAATGAAATAGGTGACATTACCCATATGAAAAATATGATGAATGAACATTTTTCTCCTCTTCGAAGTACTTGACATTTTTCCCTTCTTTCTTGAGATAATCATGATTTTTCTGCTTATTCTTTTAATATGGTAAATTACATGTATAGGTTTATAAATGTCAACTCAACTTTACATTCCGGGAATAAACTCTACTTGATTGTGATACATTTTTCTTTACATTTTGCTGGCTTTGATGTATCAGTGTTCATGGGTAAGATTAATCTGTAGTTTTCCTTCCTCAGAATACCCTCCTCAGTTTTTGGTGTCAAGGCTATGGTGGCCTCAAAACCAGTTGATGAGGGTTCCATTTTATTTATTGTAAAGTCTGACATGATTTCTTCTCTATATGTTTGGTAAACTCATCAGTAATGCTATCTGGGCCTACAGTTTTCTTTTGGGAAGATTTTAAATTATGTAATTAATTTATTTTATGGTTACAGTATTATTTTAATTTTCTCTTTCTTCTTGTGTCAGTTCTGATAATTTATGTTTTTTTAGGAATTTGATTATATCTTCAAAAATTTGGAATTTAGAAATGTTTCAATATATTGTCCCTTATGATCTTTTTAATGTCTAAAATATCTAGAGTGATGCCCTTTTCATTTCTGATATTGGTTATTTGTATCTTCTCTTTGATCTCAATTTGTCTCACTAGGGATAAATTTTTTATTTAATTACATTCTACTCTTACCATTTTTTTTCCTCCCACTTTCTGTGGGTTTAATTTGTTATTTCATGTCTAACTTCTTGAGATGGAAGCATAGATCATTGACTCTTTTCAGTCTTTCTTCTTTCTTAATATAAGGGTCTTAAGATTGTAAGTTTCCCTATAAGCATAATCTTAATTGGTGCCCCCAAATTAATTAATTATTATTGGTTATCTATTGTTACATCACCAGTTCCTATCAGAGTGCCCAGTCTCCCCTACGTTCAAAGTATTCCAAAGGCTTCTTATTTCATTCAGGAGAAAGCCAGAATCCTTGCATTGGCCCACTTGTCCCTCCGTGATCTGCCTCTACTTCCTCATTGGTTTCATCTCCTATTGTTTACTCACTCCTGTATCCATCCCAGATTGGCCCTCCTGCTGTTCCTTGGAAACATCAGATACACTCTTGTCTCAGGGCCTTTGCACTTGCTCCCACCCATATCTGGAAAGCCTATACTTCAAATAGATGCATGGCTTGCTGCTTTCCTTCATTCGGGTCTCTGTTGAAATGTACCTTTTCATAAAGGCCTTCTGTGACTACCTGTATAAGATAGCACCCTCTAGCATACTCTGTCCTCTTTACCATTGTTTATTTTTCTTCATTATGCCTTTTGCCAACTGACACCAAATAAATTTATGTGTTTTTTTGTTTTGTTTTGTTTGGCTCTCCTCATCTCCCCTCTCTAGAATGTAAGCTCTGTGAGATCGGAGATTTTTTTTTTCTGTTTTATTTACTGCTGTATCTCCAAAGTCTAGAACAGTGTCTGGAATATAGTAGATAATATATAATTATTCATTGAATGAATGGACTCTGTGCTTGGAGTAGATCTGGATTAAATATTTCTGAATCTATCATTTATCAGCCATGTGAACTTGAGCAATCAAATGAAACTTTCTTAGCCCCAGTTCCTTTATTTGTATAATGGGGATAATAATGTTGCCCGGAGATACTGAATATACAAGTTCCTTATGAAGTATAAAATTATAATGAGACATTTTTAATATGATAGTCAGAAATGTCTTAACATGTTTAAATTTCTTTCTCTTTGGACTTCCATGCTGTTAAAAATTCACTCCTTTGGGATAAGACATTTTGTTGCATTTGGCTCTAGCTAAATTATAAGTATGTTTCTTGGAAAGGATAACATTTTTACGCTTCTGTAGCCTTTAACAAGTCAGCAGGAATTCACATAGAATTCATTGTCCCTGAAGGCATGGGATGTAGGAGAGGTGTGTTTCAATGGAGAAAGCAGCAAGTAAAGATCTGAAGCATGGGGAGAGGAAGTTCTGGAAGGGCAGTTTTAAGTGCACACTGGGGAAAAAATTAAGAAGTCTTTTATTAGTCAGGTAAGGATAGGTTATGCTACAATAAAAAAAACCACCTTAAAATTTCAGTAGCGTGACCAAGGAAAGTTAGTTTCTTGTCCATATAAAGTACGCTGTGAGTCCATGCTACCCTCCAGGGGATGGGGGCAGGAATAGTTGTGTTATTATATATGTCTGTGTGTGGGACTTAGTAGAAAGTCTTAATTAAACAACTTTAATAAATTTAATAAAGTTTTATAAGATAATTGCAGTCCTGTGTCCTGGCAGAAGATTTTAGAGTTTATGTAGGAATATACTTGAATATACTATTGTGATTCTGTAACCCCTTCCACATAGAGTTTAGATGCAATTATTGCATTCTCCAACTAAAAGTTGTGTTATATATCTTTTGTGTGTGTGTGTATGTGTGTGTGTGGTGTATCTTGATGAATATATATGTTTATGCGGGAATGGGACACATTATTTGAATTAGAACTTTAACGAAATGCTACCATTTATTGAGCACTTCCTATGTACAGGTACACTCCCAGGTACCAGGAGCTTTAGACATCTTATCTCCTTTATTATAATTCTGAAAACAACTCCTTGAGGTAGGTACTATTGTTGTACACACTTTATAGGGAGGAACCGATGTTCAGCAGTGTGAAGTAATTTGACTTTAGTCACACAACTAAGTGGCAGAACGTAGACCAAATTCAGGCCTGCTTGGCTCCAGAGGCCATGATCTTAACCATAATGCAGTGCTGCCCACCCCTCCCCATCTCCAGATAGTACGTCCTGGATGTATAACTGCCGTTAAGTTTATCAACAAACCAAAATTGATGATGACAACATGATGATGATAAATGTAGTAATATGGTGGTGGTTATACTTGATTTGACAGCATTTGGGCTCTAAGTTAGACTGCCAAAGATGTCCTGTTGTACGTGTAACATTCCCAACATTGTAATTACTCCTTTGGGTTCAGACTTTGCATGTGGCAGACCCCAGTTAAAATGCAAATATCTTTCCTGGGAGCAATAATAAGTTAACACTAATCATTATGACTGCATCAGCAAGAAACAGCCAATTTCTATCATCAGGGAATAATCAAGCAGAGAAGACAAAATTTAAAATAGTCAATGTGCTAGAAGGCAATTTAATGTAGTATATACTCAAATGAGAAATTAAATGTAATTAGTGGAAGTTATATTTCACATAAACATAATGGGTAGGCCAGTGAGGGGAAGGGTTTCATAATTGGCAGTAATTATCAGGAGAGGTTTCTTGGAGTAGGTGGCACTTGATATGAGTCTTGATGTCCTGGGTGACTTGAAAACCATATGTTTGTCTCATAATCCTGATTTCCTGAACACTCTTTAGTAATTTTCTCTTATTTTTTTTCTGCCCATAACAGTCTATCTTTCTCCATATTCTCTTCTCTTCTTTCTCTACACTAATTTAAAAAATGTGACTTGAGTGGGAGCTTCATCTTTTTAAAGATCTTTGTCCTAGATAGTGTTTAATGGCTCACAGATGGGCACTTGATCTGATATGAGCCAGTCCTAATACCCAAACTTACAGCCATAGTTGATGAGTTCAGTGGTGGGTAGCTGACCCAAGATTAGCCAGTTAGATCCGTTTGTAGGATTTTTGAGTTTGGGACTAGAGAAAGTAAGTCTCAGTTCCTCTGTGGGTTTGTGCATTGTGAGATTTGAGATACGGAAGCTATGAGTATAGTTCAAGAAAGAATAAAGTTGACCTACAGAATGAAACACATGAGACACACAGAGAGAGTCTTGGTGGCATTTAAGTTTCTGATTCCAAAGGTCTGTGAGATCCACCATTATGCACTGATTTGGTTATTCAATCTTCATATGAATAATTTTTAAATAATCTCCTCCACCATTCCACCCCCCGACCCCCCATCTATCTTTTGCCCTTAGCTAGTCTGAGTTGAATTTTTGTCACATGCAACTAAGAGAGTCCTGGTGAATATTGTATTGTATTTTGTTTTATTGTAACTTCATGTTGAAATAGGTAGAATAGAGATTATCTTTATTTCATAGAGAAGAAAATGAGGCTCAGAAAATAAAATGTAATGAAGACACTGAAAAATATGAGAAGTTGATTCAAAACTTCTCACACTGGAGAAAACACTGGTAGGTACAGGGAGATGCAGGCAGGGAAAGTCTGCTAATTTAGGAGACTCAGTGTATAAACTATGAATAAAGTAGCTTTCCATTGCTGTGGGTATTCTGAGTGCTCTGACGCCAAATTTTGGTATCATTTTAGCTTGCGTTTTTCATTTTTTGTTTTTTTGTCAGCAAAAGCTTGGCTTTTGAGGGAAAAGGAGGAAACCCAATTCCACCACAGCACCTATTTCCCATTTTACTTAAGGTCTGTGGGGTTACCCAGGTGTGAAGTCAGTCATAACTCTCTGTACCTCAGGGATGTAACACTGACAAGGACAGCTTTTGACGAGGGCTGATTTCAAAATGAAACTGAATGCTGATTGTCTCACTCTTATCAAAGCACGCTTGAATCTGTATTAACCTAGGGACACCAAGAGATTCAGAAAGAACAATCCCTGGAGTTTAAGGACAAACTTTGCTTATGCCGTCTTTAAGTAAAGAAAAGAAAAAGAACTTAGGATATTTAATAATTTATCTCCTCTTTTATTTCAAATAAGATTTAAGGTGGTTTAAAAGGATATGAAAATATAGGAAGACAATAAGTTAAACATAGAAGAGAACTGAAAAAATAAATGACAATAAGAGTTAGAAGTGAGGCTCATAAACAATGAATATGATACAGTCCTATACATTATGTGATAACTGGTCCCCAATTTAGGCTTTAAGCTTTCTTGTCAGTGCAAACAGGGAAACCTAACTGATTACACAGTTTGCAATGTTCATGAGATAAACCAAAGCAAATCCTTGGGAGAAGTACAATTGCATCTGATCCTGTGACCAAAAACAATGAGTCCCTGGTTTCTTACAAAGAGAGTACTATATTATATAATGTAAAAGGCCTTGAGTGCTCCTTCCAGGAGACCCAAGGATGAGATTGACAGCCCTGGCAGTATTATTTCTCAAATTTTAATCATCTTTATAACTTCTGCTATATCTATTTACTACATTTAAAAAATTATTAACCTAATATATTTCTAACATAGGTTTCACTTGGATTCCATTTTATTTTATTTATTTATTTATTATTATTATTATTTTTTTGCTGTACGCGGGCCTCTCACTGTTGTGGCCTCTCTCCCCGCGGAGCAGAGGCTCCGGACGCGCAGGCCCAGCAGGCACGGCCCACAGACCCAGCCGCTCCGCGGCACGTGGGATCCTCCCAGACCGGGGCACGAACCCGCGCCCCCTGCATCGGCAGGCGGACCCCCAACCACTGCGCCACCAGGGAAGCCCCCTTATTTTATTTTTATAAATTTATTTATTTATTTTTGGCTGCGTTGGGTCTTCGTTGCTGTGCGCGGGCTTTCTCTAGTTTTGGTGAGCGGGGGCTACTCTGTGTTGCGGTGCGTGGGCTTCTCATTGCGGTGGCTTCTCTTGTTGTGGAGCATGGGCTCTAGGTGCACGGGCTTCAGTAGTTCCAGCACGTGGGCTCAGTAGTTGTGGCTCGCAGGCTCAAGAGTGCAGGCTCAGTAGTTGTGGCACACGGGCTTAGTTGCTCCGTGGCATGTGGGATCTTCCCGGGCCAGGGCCGGAACCCGTGTCCCCTGCATTGGCAGGCGGATTCTTAACCACTGTGCCACCAGGGAAGTCCCTTGGATTCCATTTTAAACTTAATTTCATCTTAGCAAGGTAGATGGGCTAGTTCTAGTTTTCTAATACCCTTTAAATTAAGTTTATAAGTATTAAAATTAAAAAGTCTATTATAACCCCAAATTTTCTGATGTACCCCCTTGGTGCTACACCTTGGGAAACACTGGCTTAGGGAAAAAGAGAAATCCAACATTTGAATAACCATGACCTCATTACATCTTAATATCTGTCTTATGAAGTATTATGACCATCAGTGTTGAGAATTCTGAGGTTAAAGAATTTGCACAAGGTCCCACAATAACCAAGCCAGGATGAACCTCAAGTCCTCTGATGAAAGTCAAGTTCCAGCTTCTAGAGGAATGCATGGAGGGCCTTGTCCCCAAACCAAAGTTCAGATCCTCTTTGACTGTTCGCCCCTTTGCTTCCTCCCAGAGTGCCTCATCCCCTGCTTGGTCCATAGTGATGCCAGCCTGTGGTTATTGGAACCTGGTGTGCCAGACCAAATGGAGGAAGTCTGCCAGGCAGATGTGGAACCCAAAAGAGGAACTTCACCAACTGCTGTGGACAGCTGTAGCACTTCATGCCCCCGTGGACTTTTAGGGAAGTATTTTTGTGGCTCACCAGTCTCTCATTAGGCAAAGGTCACTTGTCCTGTCTTGGCCTTCTCTACTGGTGGAAAGTACGGCTGGGAGATTTGGAATGGTTGCTGTTTGACTTTGATTCTGGGCACGACTGTCACCATGAGCTTTTTTGGTAAGATTGCAAGCTGAAGTTTGTTGTTGAGGATTGCAGGATTCCTTCTACTCTTTGGGAACATTTTGAATCATAACTGGCAGTGACTTTCTGATGGCAACTTGAGCAAGCTCAGGGGGAGAAGCCATCGCCCTCTCTCACACAAATATGACTTTGGGTAAATTACCTTGAACTCTTTACCTAGGGGTGTAATCGACATTCTTTCTGAGCCCTGATTTATAGTGTAAACATTTTTCTTCTTATTTTAATGAATAGAAGTAATGTTTTCTGCTCCATCCTTCTCTTAAAGAGATTTTAAAGTCTCTTATAATTTAAAAATTTTTATTATTTAAAAAATTTTTATTTTGTTATAGCTGTAGATTCACATGCATCTGTACAAAATGCTACAGAAAAATCCTGTGTACTTTTTACCCAGTCTCCCCTAATGGTAACATTCTTAAAGAGATTTAAAATTTGCTGAGGTATAATTTAGATATGATAAAAATCACTCTTTTAAAGTGTACAGTTTGATGAGCTTTGACAAATATATACAGCTGAGTAACTGCTATCACAATCAAAAGATAGAACATTTCTATCTTCCCAAGAAGTTTCCTCATGCCTCTTTGCAGTTAACCCCCCTCCCCATTCCCAGCCCCTAGAAACCACTCATCTGTTTTCTGTCCCTATACTTTTGCCTTTTCTAGACTGTCTTTTAAATGGAATCATACAGTATGTAGTCTTTTGTATCTTTTTATTCACTTAGAATATTGCTTTTGAGATTCATCCATGTTTCTGAATGAATCACTGGTTTGTTCCTTTTTATTGCGGAGTAGTATTCCACTATATGCCACAATTTGTTTATCTACTCACCAACTGATGGACGTTTGTGTTTTTTCCAGTTTGGGGCTATTAGGAATAAAGATACAATAAACATTCCTGTATAAATCTTTGGGAGGACATATGTTTTCATTTCCCTTGGGTAAATTCCTCAGAATAGAATTGCTGGGTTGTGTGGTTAATGTCAGGGTAATGCCAACCTGGTAAAACAAATTGGAAAGTGTTTTTTCCTCTTTTATTTTTTGAAAGAGTTCATGTAGAATTGATACTGTATCTTCTTTAAATGTTAGGTAGAATTCCCTAGTAAAACTGGAGTTTTCTTTGTGGGAAGGACTTTAACTATGAATACAATCTCTTTAATAGATATAAGGCCACCCAAGTTTTCCCTTTCTTCTCGAATGAGTTTTAGTAAGGAATTTGTTTATTTCATCTATGTTATCAAATTTATTGTCAGGAAGTTGTTCATAAAGTAACATTATCCTTCCTAACATCTGATAGATCTGCTGTGACAGTCCTTTCATTCATAACATTGGTAATTTGGGTCTCTGTCCTTTTTTCTTGATATGTATATATAGAGGTTTACCAATTTTATTGATCTTTCCAAAGCACCAGCTTTTGGTTTCATTGTTTTGCTTATAATTTCTGTTTTCTATTTCAATGTTTTCTGCTCTTATCTTTATTATCTCCTTCCTTTTATTTACTTTGGGTTTAATTTGCTCTTAATTTTTTAGTTTCATAAGATGGAAACTTAGATAATTGATTTTAGACCTTTCTTCTTTTCTAATATGAGCATTTAATACCATCAATTCCTCTTTAAACACTGCTTTAGCTGGATCCTACAAATTTTTAAGATTTCTTATCATTTCAATTTAAACATATGTTTAATTTCCCTTGTTATTTCTTCTTTGACCTGTAGATTATTTACAAGTGTTCTGTTTATTACCCACATATTTAAGAATTTTCTTTGTGTCATTCTGTTGCTGATTTATAGTTGACGACCATTGTCATCAGAAAATATACCTTTCTGTGTTTTTAATCCTTTTAAATTTATTGAGATTAGTTTTATGCCCCAGAATATGGTCTACTTTTGAATATTTCATGAACATTTGAAAAGAAAGTAAATTCTCTGAGATGAACTATTCTATACATTAGGTCAAGTTGCTTGATAGTATTGTTCAAGTTATCTATATATTTAATAATTTTTGTCTAATTTTTCTATCAATTATTGACAAGAAAAAAGTTGAAATCTCCAACTATAATCGTTGATTTGTCTATTTCTCTTATTTGCCATGATCTGTCCACATACTTCATCTGCCCCATTCTCTCTCTTCTTTTGGCACTCAGTTTCATTTATGTCGGGCAGTTTGATATGGTCTCACAGGTCCTGGGTGTTTTTCCACTGATTGTTCTTCTCTTTTCATATTTGTAAAAATAACCTCTATCTTCAAATTCACTTATCCTTTCTTCTGCTGTGTCCCATTTGTTAACAAGCCTGCCTGGGCAGTTCTTCATCTCTGATGTTGTGTTTTCATGTTTAGCATTTCCATCTGACCCTTTTTTAATAGCTTCCATCTCTTTGCTGAAATTCCCCATGATCCATACATTTCATCCACCTTTTTAATACTAAGTCCTTTAACGTATTCATTAGAGTAGTTATAATGTCCCTGTCTGATGCTTCCAACATCTAGGTTATTACTGGGTCTGGTTCTGTTGCATATTTTATCTCTTGACAGGAGGGTATTTATTTTTTTTTTGCTTCGTTGTGTCTCTTATTATTTTCAATAAAGTGCTGAACATTCTGGGTAAAAGAACAATAGAGACAGAGATAAAAAATATATGATGCCCAGAATGGCATATGTGCCATGGAATTTGTTAGTATTTAAAATGTTTTTTGGCCATCCAAGGTGGGTGTTATTCTCCCATTTTAAAGGTGAGGAAAGTGTGGGGAGGGGAGGGCAGCAACACAGTGCCAGGGATGAACTTGGTTTTGAATTATGGCTATGTGGCTGATCCTTTCCCTAACTGTTATGTGGGATCTGGTGGCCCTGGGAAGCATGGCTGTGGAGCGGTAAAGACTGGAGGCTGGAAGGCCAGTCAGAGCGTTCCCAGCAGTGCAGGGTGTGATGTTAAATGCCCACCAGGGATCATTAACTCAAACGCTCAGAGTATACACAGCTCATGTAAGTGAATACATGTAGGCAGAAATATACGGCTCAGTATTAAAGACAAACTAGGGAGTGATGGGGACCATGGTGAACTGGATACACATACTCCTTTCTAGAAGGACAGCTGTGACTCAGTTCTGGCTGACCGTGCCAGGTGCAAAACCAAGATTAGTGTTACCAGTTCTTGTGATGTTTTGGTGGAAGCCAGAAATCTGAACTTAAATGTGAAGTATCCTGATTTTAAAGGTTGGCCACAGGTATAATTCTTAAAAATGTTTATTTAGGCCATACCATGAGGATTAAGCAAAACACGTCTGTAGGCTGTCAGCCTATAGGCCACACAAGCCTGGGTGGTGGCAGAGAGACTGCCCAGGTACTGCTACAGCTGTGGACATGCAGTTTTACCAGGCATGTTTTTGGTCAAAGGGCTAAATGGCAGACTCCAGAGCATTTTCTATCAGCATGAGACCATTCATTAGGTTTACTCATGGCTTTAGACTTTGCCAGCCTGGAGGTACATCTGTGTTTACTTTGATATCAATACCTGCCTTACTCCATATTTCATTTTTCTTTCTTTTTTTTTTTTTTTGCGGTATACGGGCCTCTGACTGTTGTGGCCTCTCCTGTTACGGAGCACAGGCTCCGGACGCGCAGGCTCAGTGGCCATGGCTCACGGGCCCAGCCACTCCGTGGCATGTGGGATCTTTCCAGACCAGGGCATGAACCCATGTCCCAGGCATGTTTTTGGTCAAAGGGCTAAATGGCAGACTCCAGAGCATTTTCTATCAGCATGAGACCATTCATTAGGTTTACTCATGGCTTTAGACTTTGCCAGCCTGGAGGTACATCTGTGTTTACTTTGATATCAATACCTGCCTTACTCCATATTTCATTTTTCTTTCTTTTTTTTTTTTTTTGCGGTATACGGGCCTCTGACTGTTGTGGCCTCTCCTGTTACGGAGCACAGGCTCCGGACGCGCAGGCTCAGTGGCCATGGCTCACGGGCCCAGCCACTCCGTGGCATGTGGGATCTTTCCAGACCAGGGCATGAACCCATGTCCCCTGCATCGGCAGGCGGACTCTCAACCACTGCGCCACCAGAGAAGCCCTTTCTTTCTTTTTCATTGGCAAATTCTTATTTTTAAATTGAAGTATAGTTGATTTAGAATGTGGTGTTAGTTTCAGGTGTACAGCAAGTGATTCAGTTTTTTATATATATATATATATATATATACACACACACACACACATATATGTGTACATTCTTTTTCAGATTCTCTTCCATTATAAATTACTATAATATATTCAATATAGTTCCCTGTGCTATATGGTAGGACCTTATTGTTTATCTGTTTTTAATATAATGGTGTGTATCTGTTAATCCCAAACTCCTAATTTATTCCTCCCCTGCCTGTCCCTTTTGGTAACCATAAGTTTGTTTTCTATGTCTGTGAGTCTGTTTCTGTTTTATAAATAAGTTCATTTGTATCATTTTTTTTAGATTCCACATATAAGTGATAGCATATGATATTTGTCTTTCTCTGTCTGACTTACTTCCCTTAGTATGATAATCTCTAGGTGCATCCATGTTGCTGCAAATGGCATTATTTCATTCTTTTTTATGGCTAAGTAGTATTCCATTATGTATATATACTACATCTTCTTTATACATTCATCTGTTGATGGACACATAGGTTGTTTCCATATCTTGGCTATTTGTAAATAATGCTACTATGAACATTGGGGTGCATGTATCTTTTAGAATTATAGGTTTCATCTTTTCTGGATATATGCCCAGGAAAGGGATTGCTGGATCATATGGTGACTCTATTTTTAGTTTTTTGAGGACTCTCCATACTGTTTTCCATAGTGGCTGCACCAATTTACATTCCCAACAATGTAGGAGGGTTCCCTTTTCTCCACACCCTCTACAGCATAATCAAATTTGTAGACGTATTGGTGATGGCCATTCTGACCAGTGTGAAGTGATACCTCACTGTGGTTTTGATTTGCATTTCTCTAATGATTAGTGATGTTATGACTTGCTCCATATTTCTACCTGCCTCCTACAGTCTCTCCCGAAGGGTGGCTGTTAGCCCATGTATGCTCTGAGTAAGACAGTTTGAGAGAAGCATTGTAGCATAGTGGTTCATAGTTTGGTTTGCTTCTTTGATCTTCCATTTTCCACCTTTGTCAGAGGATATGTTGTTTACTGTCTTTGTACCAGTTACTTACCTATAAAATAGGAATAATTTGACCTACCTCCAAGGATGGTTGTGAGAATTATAAAAGATAAATATTGAGGGCTTGGAAAAATATCTGACATATAGTAAGTGCTCTACAAATGTTAGCTATTATCATTTATATTTCTTCCTTCTTAGCCCTTGTATTTGAGGCATCTATCTTCTGTTTCTGATGCATTGGCCCCCTGGGAGAATTCACTTGGTGTTGCCCAGAACCCTCAGGATGCCAAGGCTGCATTTATTAATTCATTCAAAATATCCATCAAGGCCTGCAGGTGCAGTTCTGTTCCAGGCATTGGAGAGTTATCAGTGGTGCACACAATAGAAGGAGCTTGCATTTTAGAGCACAAGACTGACAATAATTGTGAAAACAAAGAAATGAGTGAAACTATTTCCAAGTGCTTATTGCTATGAAGAAAAAGAAAAAGGTGATGTGATAGAGAATGAACAGGTGGCTACTTTATTTATTTATTTATTTATTTATTATTTTTTTACTTTAAAATTTTTTTAAAATTAAAAAGTATTTATTTATTTATTTTTGGCTGCGTTGGGTCTTTGTTGCTGCACACAGGCTTTCTCTAGTTGCGGTGAGCGGGGGCTACTCTTTGTTGCGGAGCACGGGCTCTAGGCGAGCAGGCTTCAGTAGTTGTGGCACACAGGCTCAGTAGTTGCGGCTTGTGGGCTCTAGAGTGCAGGCTCAGTAGTTGTGGCACATGGGCTTAGTTGCTCTGCGGCACATGGGATCTTCCTGGACCAGGGATCAAACCCATGTCCCCTGAATTGGCAGGCAGATTCTTAACCACTGCGCCACCAGGGAAGTCCCAACAGGTGGCTACTTTAGATTGAGTGCTCAAGAAAGGCCACTGTGAGGAGTATCATTTTACATGAGGTTTGAATGACAAGAAAATATCTTTTCATTTAAAAATCTAGAGGAAGAGTGTTGCAGGCTAGTGAAATAGCAAGTACAAAGGTCCTGAGGCAGGATTGAGCTTGGCTTGTCCAGGCAACAGACAATAGGTCAGAGTGGCTCAGAGATTAAGGGGATAGGAGGAAAGGAGATGAAGTCACTGAGCTAGCCAGGAACCATACCACACACAGGCTTGGTAGACCAAGGCAAAGATTTTGGTTATATTTTAAGTCCTAGGTGGAGGGTTTGAAGCACAGGAGTGACAAGACTTTATTTATATTTCAGATGACTCACTCTTGCTGCAGCATGGAAGGATGGATTGGAGGGGAAGCAGAAAGGCCATCAGCCCCACTGTGAACTACTGTGGAATAGGCAGGGGAGGTAAGGGAGAATGGCTCTTTCCTAAGCTGTTTTTTCTTATTCATTCATTCATTCATCATTCAGTGGCTCTTTCTTGAGTGTCTGTTATGTGTCAGCAATGTGTTAGGCCCTAGGACTACACTGATATATGATATTGTCATGAACTTTGTTACCATTGAACTTTCAATCAAATGTGCCTCTTGGTTTCCTGGGTCCTCACACAGTGCTGTCTGTACACATGATCTTTAGTGAACATTAATCCTAGAGTGGTTCATCTCAACCACACGCATCTTCATGTGGGCTCATCACTGGGGCGAGTAACCACGTAGGATTCTTTCCTCTGTAGGCACCCGCAACATTCCTACCTCTCTCGGCAAAACACAAGGGATGCAAATGGGGGCATGCAAAACGGATAAGACCGGAGAAGGAGGCTCTGAGCTTACGTGCCAGAAGCCTAGAACCTCCTGGAAGCCTGAATGCGTTTGTGAGCTTCACGTTACCCGGGTCTCTACCTCCAGGGGAACATGGAGGGAATTACAGATCATAAAGATGACTTTTCTTTCTGGTCTGTTTTCAATAAGGTCATTTTTTTTTTTTTTTTAGAGAATTTTTTTAAGGTAGTGAAACAACATTGCCTAGTATGGAGAGCGCTTTTTCAGATTTAATTCACAACCACAGGCTCTCGTGTGAAATTCAGGGTGTAACCACATTTCTCAAATGGTAAAGAAAATGAGCAATCAGCTCTTTTCAAATGAAACCAAGCACCTAATAACTGTCTTTCACTATCTGATAGGCCTGTGAAACAAACTCCCAAGAAAGTCTGCTAGGTGGGCTAAACTCCTCAATATCTTCTTTACAGAATAGAAATGTCAGTTACAATTTTTCATGGACAGAGGGAGGTTCAAGTTCAAGGAAGCAACGGGGAGTGGAACAATGATTTAGTCAGTTCTAAGTGTCTTTGGAATGAACACAAAGAGGAAAATACTAGGAAAAGGACGGGTGAAAAATCAGTTTAAGCCAGTTCCAGAATTTTTTTCACAGCAATGGAATCCTTTTTTCAGAATATTCTTCAGAGACTCAACATGAAAAAGAGAAAAAATAGGATCTGTTTTGAAAGTGGGAGAGTAAATTGGGCTCAACCTGTTGCCATCCACCACACACCTCTCCATCCCTGGCAAGTCTTAGAGCCTCAGACCTTCAAGGAACCCAGCTGGAACCTTATTGATTTAAACCACGATACAGAACAAAGACTGTGTTAATTTAAATTTTATTTAGAGTATACCATAGGCTAGGCAAGTTGCTAACAAAACAGTTTATATAACACAGTGTTACCCTTGACCCCATGAAATGAGTATTGTTACACCTGTTGTCAAGATGAGGAAACTGAGGTTCAGGGTGGCTAGATCATATGGCCAAACTTACACAGTTGCTAAGTGGCAAATCTTGGCTTCAAACTCAAAGCTGATACCAAAGATTCTGCTTTTTTTTTTTTGGCCATGCAGCGTGGCATGTGGGATCCCATGTCCTCTGTGGTGGGACCGTAGAGTCTTAACCACTGGACTACCAGGGAAGTCCCCAGAGCTTCTGCATTTAACTAATAAATTTTCCTAGCTCTCTCTCTTCAACAGATTTCTTCAGTTCTCATCAGGAGAACAAGCATTTCCAGGAATGTTTACAGAAAGGAGACAGGGAGGAGGAGAAGGAGGAAGAAAGAGTAATGTGGAGGAAGGCAGAGGCATAGGGAGAGTAGGACTTAGACAAAGAAGAAATTAGTGTAAAATGATAAAACCCAGGAAGCCAGCTGCTAAGCAATGAAACTCCATGGAAAATCCAAAGAAAGATAATACCACGAGGAGAGAGAGAAAGAGGAGGTGGGTTTCAGCTGTAAGGTCACTGCTTACTAGTGACCAAAATGCCAAGATTTCAGCCAGGGCTGGACCCCCCCGGGTTTCTATTGTGATCTGATTGACTTAGTCATTGAAAGTCGAGTTAATGGTGTCATTGAAAGTCAGATTAACGGTCACGAACAAACAGATCAGGAGACTGGCCCAGGGCACAGGAGTCCCACCAATGGACCAGCTAATTGGAGCTGGGCAGTCCTTTTGGGCACCCAGCTCATGAGGCCAGACAGTGCCCAGCCCCTTGTGGTGGCTTTCCATGATGTCAAAGGATCATTTTGCCCCTGTTGACCGAAGTTTTAGCTAGGTTGCTGAGATGACTGGCTGGGTTGGGCTCCGTGGGCTGACAGTGAGCTGACCCAGGGGACCACCCAAAAGACAAGAATCTGACTGGGGGAGGCATTGTTCTTCAAAAGAATAAAGCAGGGAAAAGAAACCAGTGAGAAACCTCTTAGCTCGTTTGTTGTTACTGGTCTCTGCCATTGGCTGGTTCACTTGTGTGGAATCAGTGGCCAAAAGCAGTAGTATTGACACCATGCAGCACCCAGGTCATGGGTAGCATTGGCGGCATAGCTCCTACTGCTGTTAGGAGTTGGCTGGGTAACTGGGTGACAGTTGTAGTGGAAGTGCCTGCCTTGAGTGATGAGGGGCAGATCACTTCCTGATTCTCTGCCTCCATTCACCCTTCTGAAGCAGCATAATCACATGTGCTCCTTACCTACTTATTTAGGTAAGGGATGTAGAGTCACAAGGCAAGAGTGTTGGAAAGCATCTTGAGTCTTCTGGGAAGAAAAGGAAAGAAACATTCAATGAGGACATACTGTATCCCAGGCAATTCACATGCCTTCTCTGATCAGATTTTTTTAAGGATAGGCAGTATTAACTCCATTTTTTTTTTTTTTTTTTTTTTTTGCGGTACGTGGGCCGCTTACTGTTGTGACCTCTTCCGTTGCGGAGCGCAGGCTCTGGACACGCAGGCTCAGCGGCCATGGCTCACGTGCCCAGCCTCTCCATGGCATGTGGAATCCTCCTGGACCGGGGCACGAACCCGTGTCCCCTGCATCAGCAGGTGGACTCCCAACCACTGAGCCACCAGGGAAGCCCTTAACTCCATTTTATAAGAGATATTCAGAGGTTTCTATGATTTGGAGAGATTGTATTGTCTGTCCAATTCTTCCACTCCTTTTTCCATCCCCTTCTCCTTTAGGTGCCTGTATCCTTATAGATGCTTAGCCCTAACCAAAGGGCACCAGAATAGGTACCAAAAGGCTGGACACTGACCCTGGCAGGGCCACTCCATGGGCCAAGCAGATAACATGGCTATGGGTGGCAGTCAGGAAAAGGATAACAGGGAGAGGAGAGTGATAAATGAAAAGTGCATATAAAGGCATTCAGGTGTGAGGAAAACACACCATTACACTGGTGAACAGGATAAATAAAGCTAGAGTCTTCCAGTTTACAGCATCCTGACTAGATCATCTCTTAGGTCCTTTTGAGTTCCAATGTTTAGTTTTTTTTGCCTCCCATCAAACTAGCATATCCTTTTCCCATTCTCTTCAGGCTCTGCTTTCTGTTGGTAGAAGTGGGTGGTGGTAATGAGCTAATCAGATAAGCTAATCACTACTGTGGGCAAATTAGCTAATGGGCAACTCTTCCCATGACTTAATGCCATAATTGGATTAAAGCACCTCCCTTCTGATCTTGACCTGGGGGACTGACAAATGGTGGGAATTCACACTTCTATACCCAGAATCCCTGCAACTGCACCCTGGGAACAGCACCCAGCACAGGGCTGGACAGGAACTGACATGTGACCCAGCATTGTTTCCCTGCAATTATGGCATCAATAAAATGTCCAGAGCCTAATGATTGGACAAAAAACTCTGTGGTTTCCATATTATGTGGTGGCCCCATACGGGGTGGGAGGTGGCAGGGGTGGGGGAACCATAACAATTTTAAAGTCATTTTTCCCCAGTTTTATTGAGAAATAATTGGCATACATGACTGTGTAAGTTTAAGGTGCACAGCTTGATAGTTCGATTTACATAGATTGTGAAATGATTACCACAATAGGTTCAGCTAACATCTATCTTCTCATACAGATACAATAAAAAGAAAAGAAAGAAGAAAAGAGTAAAGGAAAAAAATTTCTCCTTGTGATGAGAACTCTTAGGATTTACTCTCTCAACAACTTTTTTATGCTGTATACACCTGAGTATAGAAAACATTGTAATAAATATAGAATGAGGGATCTGGAAGGAATTTTCCATACTTGTGGAAGCTGAGGCCCCAGAAAAATGAATACATGCACTATCTTGGGTTTGTATAATGTTTTACTGTTTACAAAAGGGCTTTCCTGTTCATCATGATATTTGATCCTCTTACCAACTCCCCATATGGAAACAGAGGTAGGCAGTATTATTTCCACTGTACAGATGAGGAAACTGAGGTTCCCAGAGGTTGACTTTCCCAACAGCCAGTGCACTCATTGTTTAAGGGGCATTGGCATGGCAAGCCTTATACCTCATTGGCACCAACAGTCTTGTGGTTGGATTTCACGTGTGGTGAGGAGAGGGTGGAGATGTAAGATAATTCCTCAAATTGCAATACTTGGAGAGGCTGGCTATTTTGCAGAAGCTGACAGCCAGCTCTGTCAGTCTGACTCAGACAGTCAGGAGAGTACCTGACTTCACTTACCAGGTTTAAATTGGCTCCTGGCCCTGGGTTTCCCAGGCATGGAAATAGCACCATCACTGCTTGAAGCAGAGGAGCAAGTGGAGCGCCTGGCACTCAGACGGCATTGCCCTCCCACACCTGAGCAGGTTGGAGGCTGGGTCGGTTCTCCCCAGTGTCTGCGCTTCACATGCTGGAGCCAACTTCTCTTCACGCTTTCCTTCGCCCTTCCCTTAATTGTGTGCCATGGAATCAGAAATGTCTGTTTCCTAACTTCATCTCTTTTGCCTCCAAGGAGGCTGAGTAAAATGGCAAGAAAGTCAGAGTTGGTCGGGGTCAATACCCAGGTGCTGTGCTCCTGACATTGGTACAGAGGCAAGCGGTACTTTGAATTCACTCTTGAGGACCACACAGCTCACTGGGATGGTTGGTCAGCCACATAGCAAAGTAAGTGAGTTAGGAATTGCATTTGGCTTCAGGTAACAGGGAATCGAAGCAACATGGTTTAAACAAGTCTTTTTTTTCTTCCACATTCCGTGAAGTTTGGAGCTGGATGGCCCAAGGCTGGTCTGGTTGCTCTGTCAACATGGTGTCACCATGATCCCAGGTTCCTTCTTCTGATCCTTTTTTTTTTTTTTTCCGTAGGATTGCTTCATGGTCAAAAGATGGCTGTTGGAGATCCAGTCTTCGTGTCTCACACAGGAAGAAGGAGAAAGGGCCAAATGCAAATGGTACATAGTAGCAGAGTATACCCTCTTTGAATGATTTCCTAGAAGCCCCACACCAAGGTATTGACTTACATTTCCTCAGCTACCCTATCTGCAGAGGTGTCTGGGAGAGGTTTTGTTTATCTTTTTTCTTAAATTGGACACATTGTTATCTCTGACAATACAGTCTTTGATATTACAAAAGAGGAGGAGAAAGGGTGTTGGGTAGATCAGGAGCAGCCTCAGCTAATCTGGGCAGTTTCAGTGCGTGGTGGTGTATTCCATGCATTCTGCTCAATATGTGGTTTAGCTAAATAATGAAAACACTCTAGGCCTCAGTTTTCTCACCTTTAAAATGGACATAATAACACCTCCCTTGTAGTGACTAAACTTTATAGGACTTACGAAAGTTCGATGAGAAGGTGTACGTCAATGTCTTAGAGGTATGGAGGTATACTGTAAGTGCCCAATAAGTGTTAGTTGTGATGGTGAACACAGCAGATGGTGATGATCCAGATCCTGAAATGCAGTCTGCCTGGGTTGTATCCCACCTGCAGCACTTTCTGCTCAGCCGTGGGTGCGTTACTATGATTCAGTTTCTCAGTGGTAAAATAGTAGGATGAGAGAACCTGCCTCTTTAAAATGCTCTCATATTGCGATGATCTGTGTAACGAGCTTAACAGAGTGTGTGGTGTATTACAGGTACTCAAAGAATGCTGCTCATTAAGATTGGAAGCACGGAGAAGGGGAGTGTAAGGCTCAGCGAGGTGCAGTGGGAGGAAGCTTCCCAGGCGAGTGGTATCTGGGTTGTATTCGGGCCAAGGCGGGAGCCGGTAAAGAGGTAAAGAAGGTGGGGAGGGTGTCACAAGCAGAGCGAGTGGTACGCAGGTGTGAAAGCTCGTGGTGTGTGCTCAGAGTTTATGGTGAGAAACGTCTGGTAAGTCTGGGCCCCAAGGTCAAGGTAGGAAGCAGGGCAGGCTGAGGTGGAGAGGAAGGCAGTGTTTGGGACTTGGACAGCTTGTGTGCCATGATGAGGAGCCCACAGCCCTGCTGCCCCATCTCCTGGGGATGGTTTCTGAGGATGGATGCGATCGCATTCACAGACAGAGAATTAGCTGATCTGAACAATGCTTGGATTATTGGCATCTGTCAGCTGCTACCTGTTAACCAATGGCCCAAGGCTCAAACTCTGCCAGGCTCCTCTGGGAACAGGCCATGAATCATATAAAGACAGCCACTTTGGCAGAACGGGAATGCTAATAGCTGGAGGCTGATCTCATGACTGGAAGAAAGGAAGCCTGTCGTAGGTTTTCATAGGGATAGAAAAACAAGTTCACTCTAGGTTTCTACAGGGCTTTATTCCCCATTAACAGATAAGAACAGATTTGTTTGTCAGATTCCCCTAGAAATTAAGGTGTTAAGGCAGCAGAAGAGTTAAATTCTGAGGTGAGAGGAGGAGGAGGTGCTGGGGAGACAAGGGTACATTATAGTTAAGGGACTATAGGGGCAGCGAAGGGGCAGCTGGGGTATCAGCAGGGAGGTTGAGTAGAAAGAGCACTTGACACAAGTTCAAAGTCTTGGGGCCACCTCTGACCCCAAGGTCCCAGAAACAACATACAGTGTTCTGTAAAACATGGATGATAACACTTGCTTGACTGGCCTGACCAGGCTGTTTGATCAAATGAGAAAATATACGTCTGCAAAGACACTTTGTGAGGGGCATCTAGAATAAAATCCAACCTCCTCCTCAATCTCCCAGGCCTTCTGACGGATTATAGAACACACCAGCCTCTTTTCCACCTTTGTCCACATGTTCCTTTTTCTGCCTAGAACATTCTTCTGCCAGTTCTTTCTACAGTTCATCTCAGCTTATATGCCACTTCCTCAGAAAGGCCTTCCCTGCGCTATTGAAAGCACGCACTCCCCTCTGACCCTCTCATGCCCAAGATAGCTTGTGGTTAAGGACTCAGGCTCGGAAGCAGGTCTCTGGGGTTCAGGTTCAGCTCTGACACATACCAGCTGTGTGACCTTGGGCAGTCACCCCAACTCCTTGTGCTTCTGTTTCCACATGTATAAGATGAAGATCATAATAATATTTATCTCACAAAGTGGTAGAGACAAAGATGACTTCAATAGGTGTCAGCTATTATTACTGTTCATCAGAGTGCTCTATTTACTTTCTAGAACTAACCATGTCTGTAATTAATTTGTCTGTGTATGTTTATTAATTTATTTATTTATTTTTGCGGTACGCGGGCCTCTCACTGCTGTGGGCTCCCCCGTTGCGGAGCACAGGCTCCGGACGCGCAGGCTCAGCGGCCATGGCTCACGGGCCCAGCCACTCCGCGGCACATGGGATCTTCCCGGACCGGGGCATGAACCCGTGTCCCCTGCATCGGCAGGCAGACTCTCAACCACTGCGCCACCAGGGAAGCCCCTTGTCTGTATATGTTTATTATCCAACACTCACCCTTTTCCGTAATGGGCTCCCCATGAGGGCAGCGATCATGTCTTGCTGATCCATTCTTATATACCATGTGTATAGCACAGTATAGCCTGGAACCTAGAAGACGCTCAAGAAATAGTTGTTGGATGAGGAATGTACTGAATGAGCATTTCCCAGAACCAAGCCCTGGGGTGACCCAGGCAGTCCCGGGACCAGCCAAGGAAGTGGTCAGATGGCCCTGCTTTGCATTTCATTCTCCCCTTGGTAGGGCTTTCACTTATGTAATGGAACAGCAGTGAAATCCCACGATACCTAAGTGCTTCCCCTCCAGCCAGCCCAGTATATGACCACAGAAAGGGGGAAGAAAAAGTAAGAGAAAGAGAAGAGCTCCAAACCGCATGCTTCTTGGGACAGAAAAATGAGCTCTGTTTTCTCCCAGAGTCATGTGAGGGCACAGTGGCAGATGGGGGGCATGTTTTGCTGAGCTTCAGAGCAGCCAAGCAGTGAAGAATCAAGGGCCCCAGCCTGAGTGTCAGCAGTTGAGGCTTTTTCCACCTCTGCACCTAACTTGCTGTGCAACCTTCATCAAGTCACTTTCCCTCTCTGGGTCTCCTAAGTGTCCTCATCTGCAAATTGAGGGGATTGGAATAAATGATTAAGGTAGAGCCATCATGCAGTCCTGGTTTTGCCTATAGATCTGGTATAATTATTAACAATAACTTCTTTCATTCTCTAAGTGACCTGTACTAGGTGATAAATTATAAAATCAGTTTGATTCAAATCACACTGTTTCCAGTTTTTGGATATGATAAACAATACTGCAATGAAGTTCCTCATACATTCCTTTATTCAACAAATATTTGATAAGCATCTGTTATGTACCAGGTATGGTTCTATGCTCTGGGGATAACTGGAGGAATAAGATAGATAAGATCTCTGTGTGGAAAATACATTCTTGTGAGGGAGATAGATAATAAATGAGAAAACAACAACAACAAAATAAATTTTAGATAGTTATGAAGAAAATAAAGGAGAACAGTGTGCTAGATAGTGATAGGAGGTGCTACTTTATAAAGTGTGGTGGGGGAAGGTCTCTTTGAAGAGGTCGCATTTGAGCTGAGACCTGAATGATAAGAAGGAGCCAGTTATGCAAAGTACCAGGGAGAATGTACAGCAAATGCAAAGACCCTGAGGTAGGAACAGCTCTTTGTGTTTGAAGATTAGAAACGGAGACAGTATGACTCAAGTATAGCAAGTGGTTGGAAATGAGGTTAGACGTATAGGCAGGGGCCAGATCATATAGGGTCAAGGAGTTTGAGTTTTATTCTTAGTGCAGAATATCTGGTTGTATTTTAATCACTGGAAAATCATAGAATAAAACTAGCTCTATGTAGAATGGACTGTGAGCAAAAAATTTCATGTATCTGGTTAGCTACAGCACAGAAAGCCATAACTTCACCCGAGGGTGTGTGGCACCCTGGGAGAGAATGAACGGCAGAGTCAGAGAGATCTATGTTCAAATTCCAGCTCCATTGGTATATATCCAAAAGAAGTGCAAGTGGGGACTCAAAGAGATATTTGTATGTCCATGTTCATAGCAACATTATTCGCAATAGCCACGAAATGGAAGCAACCCAAGGATCCATTCATGGATGAGTGGATAAACAAAACGTAGTATATAAATACAATGGACTATTATTCAGGCTTGAAAAAGGAAGGAAATTCTGACACATGTTAAGGAAGGAAATTCTGACACATGTTACAATATGGATGACCCTTGTGGGTATTATGCTAAGTGCAATAAGCCAGATACAAAAAAAACAAATACTTTAAAGTTCCACTTACGTGAGGTACCTAAAATAATCAGATTCAGAGAGACAAAGTAGAACGGTGGTTGCCAAGGGCTAGGAAGAAGTGGGAATGGGGGGTTGTTTAATGGGCATGGAGTTTCAGTTTTGCAAGATGAAAAGAATTCTGGGGCTTCCCTGGTGGCTTGGTGGTTAAGAATATGCCTGCCAATGCAGGGGACACGGGTTCGAGCCCTGGTCTGGGAAGATCCCACATGCCGCGGAGCAGCTAAGCCCGTGAGCCACAACTACTGAGCCTGCGCGTCTGGAGCCTGTGCTCCACAACGGGAGAGGCCGTGACAGTGAGAGACCCGCGCACCGCGATGAAGAGTGGCCCCCGCTCGCCGCAACTGGAGAAAGCCCTCGCACAGAAATGAAGACCCAACACAGCCAAAAATAAATAAATAAATTAAAAAAAAAAAAAGAATTCTGGAGATTGGCTGCACAGTAATGTGCATGTACTTAATACTACTGAACTGTATACTTAAAAATGGTAAAAGATAGTAAATTTTATGTTGTGTTTTACTATAATTAAAAAATTTTTTTTAATTCCAGCCCCACCACATACAGGCAGTGTGATTTGGCCGTTAATCTCTCTGAGCCTGTTTTTGCATATGTAAAAGGGTGACAGTAATACCTCCTAGCTCTTGTGTAGACAGGCTCAGATGCTGTCTATTCCAATATTCCACTGCACAATTTGGAATCTCAGGCTTCCCAGCCTTCCCAGACAGCTAAAAGACCCTTTCAGTGAATGGTTTTTTTTTTTTTTAACATCTTTATTGGAGTATAATTGCTTTACAATGGTGTGTTAGTTTCTGCTTTATAACAAAGTGAATCAGTTATACATATGTTCCCATATCTCTTCCCTCTTGCGTCTCTCTCCCTCCCACCCTCCCTATCCCACCCCTCTAGTTGGTCACAAAACACCGAGCTGATCTCCCTGTGCTATGCGGCTGCTTCCCACTAGCTATGTGTTTTACGTTTGGTAGTGTATATATGTCCATGCCACTCTCACTTTGTCCCAGCTTACCCTCCTCCTCCCCGTGTCCTCAAGTCCATTCTCTAGTAGGTCCGTGTCTTTATTCCTGTCTTGTCCCTAGGTTCTTCATGACCTTTTTTTTTTTTCTCCCTTAGATTCCATATATATGTGTTAGCATACGGTATTTGTTTTTCTCTTTCTGACTTACTTCACTCTGTATGACAGACTCTAGGTCCATCCACCATCTTGATTGAGTTGCCCTTGTACCTAATACACAGTAGATGCTCAATGAACATTTGTTGATTGACTTGCTGACTGGATCCGCTTGTGTAGTAGACATGATCTAGAAGGAGCCATATGTGTAGGGAACTATGTACCTGGTACCTAGTTGGCATTCCATAAATATTTATGGAACAGGTGAATGAACAAAGTGGGTGACACATCTGGCCACAAATTGTAAAACAATCTGCCTGTTCCAAAATATATGAGAGATTTTGTTTTTCTCATCTGGTACCATAATAGTTGCTTCAGAAAGCAAACTAACTGAAAGTCCTGCTGACTGAGTCTCATATTAACGTCTGTATTAGTTTTCTATTGCTAGAAAATAACTTCCACAAATATAGTGGTTTAAAGAACACCAATTTATTACCTTACAGTTCTGTAGGTCAGACTTTTGACATGGGTCTCAACAGGGTAAAATCAAGGTGTCAGCAGAGCTGTGTTCATTACTGGAGGTTCTAGAGGAAGGATCTGTTTCCTTGCACATTTGGATTATTTGCAAAATTCAGTTCCTTGTGGTTGTAGGACTGAGATGCTGTTTCCTTGCTGGCTGTCATTGAGGACTATTCCCAGCTTCTAGAGCCACTCACATTCCTTGACTTGTGTCCACTTCCTCCATCTTGAAAGTCACCAACTCTTCTTCTTCTTCCCTCTCATCTCTCTGACCCAGCACACAAAGGTTCTCCATCTTTAAGGAGCCAAGTAATTAGATTAGGTTCACCTGGATAACCCAGGATACTCCTCCCATCTCAAGGTCCTTAACCTTAATCCCACTCATGAAATCCCCTGGAAAAATTGAAAGATTCTGGGGTTAAGTCGTGAATATCTTTGGAGGGTTATTATTCTGTCTACCACTGCATCCAGTATCACTTTGGAAGGATTGGCTTCTCAGAGCAGGTAATTTTCTCTCAGCAAAGAGCTATGGGAAATGAGGCCAGTGAAAGGGAATTTTGGATAAAGGGAAGAGAGATGAGGCATTGGCCATAAATGTGTTAGCAGGTCTGCGAGGGATGCGACAGAAAGAGGTTCTTGGCTTCATGGAATCCAGGTTTCTCAAAGAAGAAAGAAATACTTAACAAATGCCAGAAAGTTAAACTTTGTGTGTCTTACAGTTTCCTTTCTGATTCTGATCTGTTCTGCCAAGGAGGAAGTAATCTTCACCTGCCATGGATAACCATTAATACCTTGCCCCATGATTTTAATTTGTTCATTGATGGGTTGTTATTGGTTCATTGCTACCAATAAGTGAAGGATGTTTTCTTTGCTGGCTTGGTGAAGCTTCCAGATGTTATCAGAGCAGGCATGACTTTGGCTCACCTAACTCATGGCATTGGATCTGAATGCTGTCATTGGCTCCTATAGTGGGTTCAGCCACTAATCAAGGACGTGGTGGTGTGTGACACAGACCTTTATGTCATTTCTAGATCTTCCTCTCCACAGAGTCCAGTAAGTTATTTTGCTAAGATGCTGTGTGTTTTGAGTCTTTTTCTTTTTCTTTCTTTCTGTCTCCTTGCTGTCCTCCTTTCTCCCTCCTTCCTCTACTTTTTTCTTTCTAGCTTTCTGTTTTTTTAGGATCAAAATAATGGAAAAGAATAGAAACCAATTCAACTCAGGAAATAATCCAAAGGTGTAAGAAGGACTGTGCAGGGGCTTCCCTGGTGGCACAGTGGTTAAGAATCAGCCTGCCAATGCAAAGGTCACGGGTTCGAGCCCTGGCCCAGGAAGATCCCACATGCTGTGGAGCAACTAAGCCCGTGCGCCACAGCTACTGAGCCTGAGCTCTAGAGCCTGCAAGCCAAACTACTGAGCCCACGTGCCACAACTACTGAAGCCTGCGTGCCTAGAGCCCGTGCTCCGCAGCAACAGAAGCCACGACAATGAGAAGCCCGCGCACCGCAACGAAGAGTAGCCCTCACTCACCGCAACTAGAGAAAGCCTGCACACAGCAACGAAGACCCAACACAGCCAAAAATAAATAAATAAATAAATAAGCAAATAAATTTATAAAAAAAAAGGAGTGTGCAAAGCTGTTGTGCGGTGGTTTGATATGATATCAAATCCATTTGCTTATGACAAAAATGAAATTGTTTTTAAGAGGGAAGTTGTTTTGATATAAGAATGAAGTTGTCTTTATAAGTAAAGTTGTTTTGATATGAAGAAGCTGCATCAGGATGACATCTGTCGACATCTGTGGCTGCCGATAAGCCCTCAGTAGCTCAGCTGCCCAGGGGCGCTGCTGGGGGCTTAGCAATAATATGAAGAAGCATCTATGGCCAGGGGACCTTTAGACTATAAATACCCAGAGTTTGTGAGGACAATCTGAGAGTTTAGGTCTGGGCAGGGTGACCCTTTGCTGACCTAAGCAGCTCTCTGAAGACCGTGAGGCATTAGTTGCTGTGTGGGTAACAGGGTAAGGGCAGTGGGGAAAGCGGTGCAGTGCCTCTCTCAGGAGATCATCTTGCTTGTCAACACCGGCGTCTTGGTTCCTTAGCAACGTGCTCCAGCAACAGGGAACTTGCGTTTTGCTGGTAGCTGGATGTCAGGCTCTCGGTTAAGCTGACTCTCCCAGGAACCAACTCATGTAGAAAGGCACACCTCAATTAAATTGGGACTTCATTCCTTTCATCTCCTCTTGCCTGGAACAATAGTGTAATTAATCTATTATTAGTTTGGAGTATTTCTTTATTGGCTTATTAAGAGATATTATCCTGTATGCTATTAGCTTGTGAAATTATTATAATTCCTGCAGTGAACCTGTGTTAAATATTGACAAGACAGTCTCAGACTCTGAGCATAATTTCCCCCCCCAAAAACAAAGTTTACTGCTGTAATCTTCCCTGTTCTGATAAAAGGAGTTTACAGCAAAGGAATATATTTTCTGGTTCTCTCTGGGGGAATGAGGCAATAAGAGGCTGAAGTACCACTGCTTTGGGGAGTGGGTGGCAGTTTGCTGCCTGTTGATGTAATGCAAACTAAGGCCAGAGGGAGGAAATGGCCACTTCTGAGGCCACAGGTGGTTATAGACTTCAGGTAGAGGGTGGTTGTAATTCTCCCACATGTCGTCCTGGAGAGGGATGGTGGGGAGATTCTTGCTCACAGTTTGTTCCCAGAGAAGTTATGTGTTGGGCTTGGACCTTCTAGATGCTGCACAGTGGGAAGCCAGAGTCTCATCGAGTGCTAACAGAGGTCACAGCTCTTGGGAACAGAGGTTGTGACACAGAGGAAACTCCCCCCTCCTTCCCTGACCACACCCTGGCTTCTCTCACCCAGTGACACAAATCATTCCAACAGAGGCAGCTCTGGGCAGGACATTTGGAAAAAGCATTAGAGGGGTTGAAACCATTGCTGTGGTGTCTTCAAGAATACTCCTTGGGAAACCCAAAGGAAAAAGAGATAGTGGAGCCAAGAAAAGCTACTAAAACTTTCTTCGGCTTGAGGTATTTTATATATTTGAATCATAATAACCAAATTAATATTAAGAATTATAATATGACTTGAGGCACAGTTATGTGATAATCATGGTTTTACATGGATTATCTTTAGTCATTACACTAACTCTGCAAGGTAGGCATTATCTATATCCTACAGATATCGAAGTTGGGAAAGAGACACATTAGGAGAAATGTTAAAGACCACAGAGCATGTGTGGTGGGGCTGAGGTTCAAGTTCAGGTTCATTGATTTTAAAGTTTATTTTCCCATTCCTTCCTTCCTTCCTTCCCTCCCTCCTTCTCTCCCTCCCTTCCTTCCTTCCTTTCTTCCTCTTCTATTTTCTTTTTGCCATGCTTGTTTCATATCTTCTTTTAAAAGAAAAAAAATGTCACACACTTAGTGGAGTTCCCTTTGTGTCCCTCCCCTGTCTCATCCCCCTGTCTTCCTATCTAGGGGCAACCTCTCAACTGACCTTAGTGAATGTCACTTCAGTCCTTCGGTCCATGGCCATAAATGTTATATAGTATGGTGTGTTTTAAAATTTTACGTATATGAAAAAGGGCTAAAAGTATTTATTTACACAGAAAGAAATACAAATGGCTATTAACTATAAGAAGAGATTCACTGTCTCATTCATCAAAAGAGCAATACAAAAAAAAAAGAGCAATACAAATTAAATCACATTGAGATATTTTTTAAACCTGTCAAGTTGGTCAGTACAGGTGCTCAAGATTTGGTAAAACAGTGCATAGAAGAGGTTGTGGGGAAAGGGGCACTCAGACTGATCGTGTGTGAGTGAATTGGTATAATCTCTATAAATGGTAATTTGACAATATCATAAAAGCAAATGCAGAAAATTACAAATGAAATTCCATTTCTGGGAATTTGCCTTTAGATACATTTGTGCTTGTTTGAAAGCACATGTGTTTAAGGTTATTCATTGAAGTATTGCTTGTAATAAAAAAGACTAGAAAAAATCCACATATCTATCAATAGGGGACTGGTTGAATAACTTCTGGGGCATCCCCTTAATGGAATCCTCTGCAGTTCTAAAAAAGAACGAAGACACTCTCTATGCTAATATGGAAATTTCTCTAATACATATTAAGTGAAAACAAAAAAAGTGCAGAAGAATGTGTATAGTTTGCTACCTTTTGTGCAGCAAAGGGGAAAATGGGCCTGCTTATCCACTGGTTTTGGTATGTGCATAAAGAAAGTCTGAAAGTTTACATACAAAAAACTAAAGACAATTTTGCATGTGGGAGGAAAGAGGGGTGAGAGGAGGGAAGGAACATATTTAAATGAATTCCTTAAAGATTTTTTTGAACAGTGTGGATGTACTATGTTACCTATTCCAAAAAGTAAATTTAAAAGTTAGAGTGGTATCATACAGTACTTGTCATTCTGCCACTAACCTTTTCCAGTCTGCTTTATGTTTTCGAGGCCTATCCATGTTGTCATGACCTTAATCTTTCCATTAATTATGCTGCCTTGAACTGTAGGATCTTACAACTGAAAACGCTCCTTGGGATTACCCAGCACTCAACTTTCACATTACAAGAAAGAAAACTGAAGGTGCAAAAATGGCAAGTAGTTGGCCCAGAAGGTCAGTGGCAGAATTGGGGTTGACCTCAGATCTTCCCACCCTGACTGGGAGTCTGGCTGCCTTTCTACGCCTTCTCCCAGTGCCAAAAACACCTCCCGATTCTAAAAGGTTAGTTTCCTAGGGACATCTGCCTTTAAAAAACAAAGATAAGCAACAACATTCAACAACAAACTGAGTGGTCACCATTTTATGCAATAGGGATTATTCTGCCCTTAGAAGTCAGAGAGAGATGCTTTGGGGTGAGGGGAGTGGTTGGCGGGAACGCTAACAGTGGTGGTGTTGGCAGCCAGGGCTGGAGTAAACTTTCTAGTATCCCCTCTCCCTTCTCTTCCAAAATAAATAAATTGGAAAAGAAAAGGCAAATATAAACAAAAAACAACTAGGTCATCATAAGATAGGTTCTGGCTTCAGCTCAGGAAGGAACTAATTAGTGGTTTGGATTGGTGATGGTATTGTTGCAAATATTGTTAAGGTAACAGAATGTTATTGGATTTTTTTGTTGCCATAGAGACAGTCAAAGCACTAATAAGCCCCTTGCCCTGCCCCCATAACGAAGGAGACCTCTGCTGGTCAAGTCCTCTGGTCCATTCCTCTGCCATTAGGCAGGATCCCATTAACCATCCTGACAGGTGAGGACCTTTTAGGATTTATCTAGATAAATGACTTCAGACCTTCTGGAGTTGTTATAGTCAAGCACTGTGTCAGAAGTGGTGAGGATACAAAACCATATAAGATACATACTTTCACCTCAAATTAAATGGCATGGATGGGTACCTCCCAAAATTTTATACCAGAATATTTGTAACAGTGGAGGAGCAGCAACAATGTGAAGCAGCCCTTCCCAAGCTTGGAATTTTGGTCACATTTGGGATTTTCACATACTATTTCATGCAAATGCTGGAATCCACTTCTTAATATAAATATGTTTGCTTTAATGTCCACATTTACGTTCTAGTAACCATTTTTGCTCCCCAGTCTTCTAGTAAAATCGATGCTCCAAGAAGATACCCTGTATTGACCAGTGACTTTGGATATCTTATATGTGGATCCCAGCCTGGATCTTTGTGTACTCAAGTTTGAGAAGCATGGATTAGCCAGGAGTTGGCAAACATTTTTTTTTTTTGTAAAGAGCCAGACCGTAAACATTTAGGCTTTGTGAGCCATACTGTTTCTGTTACAAATACTCAGCCCTGTCTTGTAGTGTATCAAGAGCAGCCGTAGACAATATACAAATGAATTGGATGGCTGTGTTCCAATAAAACTTTATTTACAAACCAAACAGATTTGGCCCATGGCCTGGATTTGGTCTGCAGGCTGTAGTTTACCAACTCCTGGGTTCGACAATAAATGCCCAAGAGATTATGAAAGGAAAATATTTTCAGCTGGGATAAATAAGAAAGAAGAGTGGGAGGAGAAATTCCATTGATCATTGAAGGCTACACAGTATTTCAAAGAGCAGAGAGGACATGGCAGCATTATTAATAGAGGGCCAGTATAGACAAAAGCGAATATTTTTAGGTTTACATATAGGTAGGGGACAGGAAGGACAGTAAGTAAATCAGTTTGGCTTGAGGAAGGAACTCATGTCCGAGAGAAGCATTCTAAAATATCAGGGCTGGAAGGGACTTTGCTGATTATTTGCTTCTCATTGTATTTCCCATTGATGGGGAAATAGAGGTCAAAAGAGACCCCAGATCTGGAAAGAAGCTGAAGAGTGGTGTACCTTGAATACTAAGGTAAGGGATCTCTGTTGTGCCACATACCAGCTAGTGATGTTTCAGCATTTCATCATTTGAATGTTTATTCGTTAATCAACTTCCTACATATCTTGTGACCAGATGTCCCAAGAGAATTTCCTTTGGGATGGAATTAATTCTCACCCATTGTATACCATTGTGAACTACCCTGTAGAGATAGTGAGAAGACACACCTGGAGCAATCAACTGGACAATTGCCAAGGATCCAGAAACTTTAGCTTCTCCTCCTGCTGTCAACTTGCTCTGTAACCTGGACTAAATCCTGAGCCCTCCTCTGGTTTTCCCTTTGGTTAAACAAGAAGCACTCATCCTTGTCCTTCCATCAGAACCGGTGACCTGTTATTCTGTCATTTCTCTGCCCCTTTCTCCCATCACCAACCTCAAAGTCATAAATGACCAGAGGACCCTGGAGTGGGAGGTGCCGCAACTTTGCGTGACCCTGATATTCATTCACTGATTTGTTTTCCCACTAATTATTGACCACTTCCCATGCACTGGATAATGAGGATAAACAGTGAACGAGGTAAGCAGGCTTCTGCCCTCACAGAGCTCACATTCTAGTGGTATGAGATGGTGGGGAACATAATGTACAAGTCAACAAATAAAAGAATTTCAGCTGGAGATAAGTGCTGTGAAGGAAATTGAACAAGGTATTGTGATAATGACTAGAGGGGCTCTTTTGGCTGGTCTAGCAAGGGAAGATCTCTTTGAGGAGAGACCTGAAGGATGAGAAGAGCCACCGATGGAGCCTTCTGGGCCAAAGGAAGAGCAAGGGGCAAGGACCATGAGGGTGCACTGTTCGAGGTACAGAGGGAAGGCGTGTGTGTCTGCAGGGTGGTGGGTGAGGGGAAGATGGATGGTAGACAAAGATGAAGAGGTTGACAACATGAAATTGATGAGTTTTCATCTGGGCAATCCAGTGACTCAATCTGGTTTATATTTTTACAAGAGCATCCAGGCTGTTACCTGGAGAATGACTTGGAGGGATTAAGAGTAGAAGTAAGATAATCAACAAGGCTTGTCCAGGTGGGAAATAATGGTGGTCTAGATCAGACAGTAGCCATGGAGACTGAGAGAAGTCACTGGATTCAGGATATATTTTGGAAGCAGAAGAAACAGGACCTGTTGAGCTATTAGACGTAGGCATTTGGGGTGGTGCTGGTGGTGGTACTAGGTGAAGGGAAAGCGGAAATCGAGGATGACCACTCAGGTTGGAGCTTGAACAACCAGTAAGCTGTGGTATCTTTTATGTTGTTTGTTGAGACTGGAATGCTAGTTTTGGGTGGGGAGTGTGGGGAGTGTGGGTGGTCAGTTGGTCCAACATGGGTGTGCTGAGGCGAAGGTGCCTGTGACACCTCCAGGTGGGGATGTGCAGTTGGCAGCTGGAGATATATTCTTTGTGTGTCTCCAGTCTTAAAGGGTTAGCATTCTCTCTAACACCCAAACAACAATCTCGTGAGACTTGATTTGCTTGACCACACATTTTATATCTCTTCCCTGGAATGTCTGGGACCCTAAAGAAGATCTCTGAATTCCATGGATCCGTCCTAGATTCTACATTTCGCCTCCACCAGACATCCTTCTCCCATCTCTGCTCAACCCTTGGCTACCACATGACTTCTCTCCTCATCCTGCTTGGTCCCAGCGTGGACACATTTAAGGGACCTGATACATAGTGCCAAAAAGCTCTTCCCATCAACAGCAAAGGCCTGTCTGTTTCCCCACATTCTCACCAACATCGGGCAGTATTATTTGCCAATTTGATAGGTGATAGATGGTGACACGTTTCAATTTGGATTGCAAAGATGTGCTTTTAAACAATAAAGCGCTCTCTCTGTGTAAATTGCAATACACAGAATCATTCAAGTGCTCACAATCACGATCAATTATTCAGAAATTTCAGGGTGCAGATAATACCAGTGGCTACCGTTTGTTGAAATCCCTCAGTGTACCAGGCACTGCAGTCGTGATGCCTCTTTTAATCCCCATAGCATCCCAAATGTGGTACATGTTATTATCATCTCTCATATAATGGATGAGGAAACTGAGGCCAAGGAAAATTAAGTAACTTGTCCAAATGGCATAGCTGGGAATCACACCCCAGGTCAGGGAGAGTGTTCCTAACCATTGCCTGCCTTCCTTCTGCTGTCCTGAGAAGGAGGCCAGCCCAGGACTGCTCCTCACCCAGGGTGACAGCATTAACTGAACTCCTTCTGGAAATTCTTGTCACTTCTTAGCCTCCCCTTCTAACCTTTCTGTTTTCTCTTCCCAGGTTTCTAGATCCTTTGGGGGGTTTACTTCTCATTGATGTCTGATCATTATAACTTTCTGTGATCCTCCTTCAGCAAAAACATCCAATTCTACAGAGTTCTATAGAAATAAAATGGGACTGAATAACCTTTAATACAATTGGACCAAGATGATTTTAAGCATTGTTAAACAGGGTTTGAGAGCACACAATTGGTGATGTTTGTGATTGAAACCCTGGCAATCTGAGGCTCCTTAATAAATTGGGTATTATTGGAGTCATTGGGTATCAGCCTTTTAAACACTCAATTCTGATGGCCAAATGCCCTTCCAGGTAGACTGGGCTCTCGCCAGCTGCTTGAATATGCCCACTTCACATGATGATGTTCTTTCAGGCCTGGAGAGGTGCAATCTTGATCCATTGGCCATCAAAGGCAATGCTACAGGGGAAAGAAGAGGGGCTGTCAACAGAAGAAATTGCAGCCTCAGTAATTTGTGTGGAAGTGAGTGAGAGAGCATGACTACCCCACTTACCTCTTGGGGGTGATGAAAAGTTATGAGGTGAGTGTGTATGAATGTCAGACCTTTTAAACCCATGTTTATTGCCAAATCCTTCCCTTCTGACTCTGAGTCACTGTTCCAGCCACCTGCTTCTCACAGCAACCTGGAAGTCCTAAAATCATGGGGTCTAGGATATCACCCTAATTCCTCTCAAGGCATAGCTGTCCCTTTAGAGTAGAATGAAAGTAATATCATGGCTGATAAATCAGGAACAGAGAATTAGAAAGATGGGCTATTTGAAAACCAAAACTGCCTATTATAGGCTCTGTCTTGGAAACAGGAAGAGGAAGATAGACCGAGAGGGGAGGTTAGTTTTTAGTAACTGTTTTGTAAAAGTAACAACAGAGGAAAAAAGACCAGAACCACAGACAAAGTTAACATTTCGTACTTCAGAATCATTTGATCGTTAAAAAACTCCCTAGTCTTAGGAGGGGTTGTCCCTAGATAAGTGGTTCTGTTCTGAACTGGGTGAACATGGATGAAATATAGGGTCTCTTCCCCAAATCACTCCTCCTCAGTATCCCATGATGATGGAAATCCCCGGGGTTAACTTTTCTTTCCTTTTGGCTAGAATTAGGAATCTCATTTAATGCATTCCACTACTGTGTCTCAGTTTACAGATGAGCTAATTGAGGCAGGGAGAAATAAAACAATTAGAGCAAGTTCATACAGCTGGTAAACCACACAGCCCAGGATTAGAACCTGGATTTGTTTGATTCCAAACTCTATCACACCAGTGGACCCAGTATATATTCACTCTTTTAGGATTGGGTACCTTCTCTGTCAACTCCGTTACATGGTTCACTAAGCAAGTAGCCAAGAGCTCAGACTGTGATGGACTTTGGGGTCAGGAGGGAGTGGGTTTGAGTCTTGACTCCATCACTGATTGATCAGTTGTGTGACTTTGGAAACCTAACCTCAGTCTACTCAAAAGGAGTCTAAGCTGTGAGGATGAAGTCCAACAAAGCATGTGGTAAATATTTCACAAGACTATTTTAATTTTTTAAAGCTATATATTCTCTAGTCATGAACAAGCAAGCAATGACAGAACCGAAAAATAGACAACAGTGATCAGAACGGTAACTAACACTTACTGAGCACCTAGGATGGATTAGACACTGTGCTAAGTCCTCTCCATGTACTATCTTCATTCGTTCTCCTACCAATTTAATGAGGTCTGTACAGTTAACAACCTCAGTGCACAAAGAAAAAGTACATCCAGCTACAAGTAGAGGAGCCAGGAGTTGAACCTCGGTGGATGGACCTGGGAGCTTGTGCTCACCACCAGGAGGTAAGCTTGCATGGGCCTTCTTGGGAAATTGGAAGGAGGTGGTGATACTTAGGGAGGGTACATAGGGGGCTTTGGTCCTGGGGGCAGCACGTGGGCTTCAGGCATTGCAGGGCGGGGAAGAAGGTGACAAGAACAAGGGTAAGACAAGAAACCCATGGAATGGGGAGTTGGGTGTTTGAAGCAGCTGTCACCTGTAAGATGATGTTGAGGTAAAGGGACTGAAGCTGAATTCCCAAAGTGAATCTATTGGATCTACTCTTTCCTTAGAGATGGTCTAGTCTGGTGGTCCCTTAGAGTCCCCCAAGGGGTGGGTGGATGGAGGTTGTGGGGTGAAGGCTTAACAAATGGATCTTCAAAACCCTCTTGCTTACTTCAGCCACAGGAATTCCACTTTTTTCTTTTTTTCTTTTGAGGTACAACTTACATGACATAAAGCACAGGAATCTCAAAGATAAAGCTTGATAAGTTTTTATATATGTATACATCTGTGTAGCCACTACCCAGATCAAGATAAAGAACACTTTCTGCACCCCTGGGCAGGCTCTGTGCTTTCCCTTCCCAGTCAGTATCCTCCCCAGAGGTAACCACCTACTTGATCTTGCCTATTTTTGGACTTCATGTAAATGGAATTACAAAGTTTATCCTCTTTTGTGTCTGGCTTCTTTTGCTCAAAATTATATCTGAGAGATTCGTCCATGTTTTTGTGGGTAACAGTAGCCTGTCCTTTTTTGTTGCTGTGTGGAATTGTATTGTATGACTACACCACGATTTATTGATCTTTTCCACTGTTGATGAACATTGGCATTGTTTCCAGGTTTTGGTATTATGAACAAAGCTGCCATGAACATTCACGCACAAGTCTTGTGGTGGACAAATGAACACATTCCTGTCGAGTGTATACTCATGGATGTATCGTGGGGTGGCTGCATGTTTAGCTCTGGTGGGTAGAGCAGCTTTGCTTTTGAATAGATGTTGCATAGAATGGGGAATCCTCATAAGGTTTCACTTGGGGAAAGGGTGTGGTTGCTTAAATTTTTTTTTTTTTTTTTTTTTTTTTTTTTGTGGTATGCGGGCCTTCCCCTGCTGTGGCCTCTCCCGTTGCGGAGCACAGGCTCCGGACGCGCAGGCTCAGCGGCCATGGCTCATGGGCCCAGCCGCTCCGCGGCATGTGGGATCCTCCCAGACCGGGGCGCGAACCCGGTTCCCCTGCATTGGCAGGCGGACGCGCAACCACTGCGCCACCAGGGAAGCCCCAATTTTTTTTTTTTTTAAAGAAAAAGTTTAAACTCCTCCAGTGCAATCCTCTGCATTTACAGACGCAGAGACTGAGTCTCAGAGAGGAAAGTGATTTGCTCAGACTCAAACTGCAGCAAAGCCACGTCTAGAACCCGATTACTAGACTGAAAATGTCTTATGGGTTTTTGAGCTCTCTAAAATGGGGGCTAAATATCACTCAAACTGGATGCTGGTCAGATGTGGAAAGGACACCACAATTTAAGTCAGAAGCCCTGAGTTCAAGCCCTAGTATTGTCACTACACAGTGTGTGACCCAGGGCAAGGCACCTACTGCTGGCAACTTGGAAGTGGATGCCCCTGCTTGACAGCATTGCTGGATTAAAGGAGATCATGATATGCAGACACTGTACAGGCTGAGAAGCATCATAAGTATCATTATTGTCAAACTGTATTCTAAGGGGATGCTTTGGTAAGCATGCTGTTTTCTTGCAATATTAATGCCTATAATAATTCACTGCTTTACATTTTATTTTTCATCCTGATTTATTAATTTTTAATGAAAGCTTTTCCTCTTTTATTAAAAAGCTAGTGTGGCAGATAAAGTTTTCCAAAGATAGCCACAGTAACGTATATCCCATCCTACATGCTGCTGTTTGATGGGACATTTTTATAATGTGACACATCTCCATTGGAGTTGGGGTGGGGGAGGGTCAGCTTTCTCTCCCCTCACACCTGGGCAGACCTTTGTAACTATCTCGACTAACCAAACTTGGCAGCAATGATGATGTGTGAGCAAGAATCCAGAGTTAGAGAGGAAAAGTCTACATTTGGGGATATTTTCTAGAGAGAACAGAAACATCCCTGGGAGGAGACATGCAGTGTTGGTTTTTTTTTTTTTTCTTTTCTGATTTCACTTTGTAGTCCTTTTCATTTCTCAAGGTTCTTCATTTAAACTTTCCACCAAAAGGAAAAAACATATCTAGCTAATACCCCCTCGGGTTAAACCTGAGATTAGACCTGGGTGCTTCATACATTCCAACTCAGGTGGAGTTTTAGTCCTTAGTGAAGAGCCCAGTGACTCCAGGAGAAAGGCCTGGAGGCCAGATCCTCCTCTGGGAGCTCAGAGGGGATGGGAGTGTGGGTGAGGATGCGCCTGGGATGATGGTAGCTCCCCGAGCCTAAGAGGCCAGCAGACTCCTGGTACCCTGAGCCCTAAAGGCAGGAGGACACCGACAGGTGTGTGGCTGAGAGTCACACAGAGAACTGAATTTTTCCCTCTTGACATTCCCCTGAGAGCTCTAAGTTTCTGCGAAAGAAGGTCCTTCTGTGAAGAAGGTCTTTATTACAAATTTAAAATAGTAAGTTCCTCACGTACGTAAATTGCTTCACATATTGGGAAGCAGGTTCCCATATGTTACTTATTTGATTTTCCCAATAGCCCTGTAGAAAACCAGAGGCTGAATCATCATCTTCATTATCGTGAGCATCTTAATTTTCTGTTTAAAGGAATTGACAGGGTAAGGGCTTTGTCCAAGATCCCACAGCTAGCAGGCAGAAACGCCAGTGAAAGAACCGTCTTCTGGCTTCTGGGCCAGTTTCCTTTACTGCCTCACAAACTCTGTCCATGGGGGAGTAGGAGTTTGGGGCACCATAGCAGATTGGCAGAGCTAACTTGAGGGAGTTAAATTACCCCCTCACCCTTTCACCCCTCAGACTACCCCAAAGCTCTTTGCTCTATGCATGGTGTTGTCTCTATGTGGAATAAAATGCCTTAGGCTGGTCATCTCTGTTGCCTCTATCAGAAAAGAAACACCCTATCAGTCATTTACATTTTAGTGACAATTTAAGGACTTAAGTTTTCTCTTTCAGAGATACTTGCATTTTACATCTTAGCTCTCATTGTGATTTTTGACATCTGGAAAAGTCATTTTTAGCATCAGTGAGCAGATAGAAGAGGCGTTTTCTCAGGGGCAGGGTGGAAGTGCATGGAGAGATTTTATAGGCACCCCCGTCCCCAATGCCATCATGTCAGTAGATGCTAACTACTTGAATCAGAAAAATTCAGTTATCAAATATCTGGATGCTGAGTGCTGGGGACACAGTTATGCGTAGACTGTGGTCCATGTAGGGAGTCACAGTTTGGGTGGGGAGACAGGCAGGGAAGCAAGTAACGGTAATACGATTTGGTCAGTGCTATATAGATGTGAGTGTTCAGAGCACTATGGGTGCATGGGGGAACTGGGGTAGGAGTAGGGGGCACATCAGAGCTTCCTTAGAGGAGGTGACATCATCTGGGTTGAACCTATAAAAGGCAGTGGAACTGCCATCTGTTGAGTATCTTAGTCCAGGTTCTCTGCAAGAGCAAGTCTGAGGGATTATGTGCTGATACTATGGAGGACTGCAGCCCCAGGGAAGCAGGCGTGAGGAAGAGGTGAGTGTGTGGAGAGAAACAGAAACGAGTTGGCTGATTGCTCCATCGGGCTGGGCATCCTCTGAGAGGCCTTATGGAGCTCTCTCCCTGCAGTATCCTGTGTGGGGGATGGAGAGGACCTATTTCTTCTGGTTCTTTCCCATTTCGGGTCCCCCAGTGGCTAAAGTTCACCCTGGGGGGAGTTAACTCATGCATTTTTAGTTCAAGTCACAGGCCCCGCAGCTGGCAATTTCTCTGAGTCTGAGTCTCACTGGTGAACACTGGTGGCCATGGTGCTGGCAGAGGAGATCAACGCAACCTAGAGGAGGTGCATCGGTGAGGTGCCAGGGTGTTTACATGCACTGGAGTGTCTCATCCTCACAGTAACCCTGGGTTGTGGGTTGCATTGTGTCTCCCCCACCCGAAGATATGTTGAAGTCCTAACCCCTGGTATCTGTGAATGTGACCCTATTTGGAAATAGGGTCTATGCAGATGTCATCAAGATGTAAATGAAGACAAAGTCGTACTGGTGTAGGGCTGCCCTTAATCCAATATGACTGTTGTCCTTATGAGAAGAGAAGAGACACAGAGACAGTCATATGTAGAGAGACGGAAGCCACGTGATGACGGGGCAGAGATTAGAGGGATGCATCTGCAAGCCAAGGAGTGCCAAGGAGTGCTGACAACACCAGAAGCTGAGAAAAAGGCATGGGGCAGATTCCCTCCTAGAGCCTCTAGAGAGAGCATGGCCCTGAAGATAATCTTGGACTTCCAGCCTCCAGAAGAGTAGAGCGAGAGAAAAAATTTCTGTTGTCTTAAGCCACCCGCTTTGTGGCACTTTGTTACGGCAGCCCTAGGGGGAGGGATGAGCCTGAGCAGAGGCACAAGATGCACATGAAACCTGTAAAATGAGACAGAGGTGAGATGGTGATGTTGATGATGGTGAGAGCTAAGAGTTACTGAGGACATTCTACTCAGTGAACGCTGCTCGGAGTGCTGTATGCTTATTTACTCATTTGATCCTCACCAAACCTTGTAATGAGCAACTTTTATAATTCCCATTTTCCAAATAAGAACAAGAGGCAGAGAGGTTGAATAACTTGCTTAATGTCACAGGCAGTGGGGTTGAAACCTTGTCCGCTGAGCCTGTGGTCTTTGCGTCCACCCTGCATTCATTCACCTAAGGTTGATAAAATGCCCCCTCTGTGCTAGGTGCTAGATACGAGGGTGCAGAGATGGACGCAATTTGGTCCCCTCTCCCCAGAGCCCTCACAGTCTTTCTGATCCAATCTAGTTGACTCCACGCACACACTTGAGAGCTGTGCTGTCCAATATGGTAGCCACTAGCCACGCGGCTACTGAGCACCTGAAATGTCGCCAGTCTGAACTCACATGGCTGTATGTGTAAAATACACACCGGGTTTAGAAGACCTAGTACAATAAGGATGTAAAATATCTCATCAATAATTTTTAATAATGACTTTACTGAAATGATTATGTTTTGCATATAATGGGCTAAATAAAATATATCATTAAAATTCATTATACCTTTAAAAAAAAGTGGCTATAAGAAAATTAAAGTCACATATGTGCTCACATGACATTTCTATCGGACAGCACTGCTCTAGAATGTGAGTTCCTTGAAGGCAGGGGCTATCTCTGTCCCGTTCACTTCAGGTCCCAGGAGCCAGAACAGGACCTGACACACAACGGTCCCTCAATACATAGTTGTTGGATAATTGAATGAATGAATAAATACACAAATAACCAAATCCAGTCCTCCTCTGCATCTGCTTATCTGTTCCCTGTAAACATAGGTTGAACCTCACTTTTACCTTGCTTTGTCTCTCTGGGCAGTCCCTCAATTTCTCTGAGGCTTATAGAGAGATTGGATGCTACTTTGTGCCAGGGAATTGAGAGGCTGGATGTGTGGTAGAATTTGGAGAATAAAAACGATCAGAGTATTTCCAACCACAGTGGCAGTAACCACTTACAGGAAGCAAATTACTGAATACAAAAAAACATGCTGGTGTTGTTCTCAGCAGGTATCTGGAGTGAGTCATTTAATTCTAACAACCCTATGACATCAGTCCCACCATCAACTCCATTTGACAGATGGGGGAAATTAAACCTCAGACAGGATAAGTCTTGCCCCCAGGACTACTTAGCTAGATTCGTACCCAGGTCTGTCAGATAAGACACCGATATGACATAGAGGATAGGGAGGAGGACCCCAGCAAGAGTGATCCTGCCCCAGGTCCCTTCTGTCCTGAGGCCCCAGAGCAGCCCCAGACAGCCGACATCCCAGTTCTCGGGGTTCTGGGGAACCTGTTGTCTGTGTGTAGTACCACAAAGCATCTGGCCACGTATTGTCTCTGCATCCAGCCGTGGCCTCTCTGTGCATCTTCTTCATCAGATGACTGGGCCACCCATAGGCTGGCTCACCTTCTGTGCCTGTGATGTGGCACTGAGCGAGCAGGCGAGTGACCGTCCGGGGCAGGGAACCGCCTTCACCATGCCCTCCAATGAGACATCCCTTCCTGTCCTGCTGGACCTCGGCTTCTACGTAGTCCTAGAGAGCAGGACCTCACAGAGAGGCCCCAAACCACGTATCCTGGCACCACTACAGGAGACCTGTGAATCTTCCACTGTGTCTGTGTGAGTCCATTGTCCCTTTGGAGATTGTGCCTGCCTCTGTCTTCCCTGACAGATCCACGGGAAGGCTTGTCCCGGGCAGGTCCCAGCTGCCTCTTTTTCAGGAGTCAGTTCACGACCAGTTGCAAAGCATTCTGAGAAACAAGGAAGATTGCAATGAATCCTCCTTGTAATGGAGAGAGTGATGGGTTTACGCCTGATCTCGGGACCTCCCTTCCACCCAAGCTCCTCACACAGTCAGTCCTCTGAGGGCTATAGGAATTGGGTGGGAATAACAAGGGTGGGCACTTTCTAAGTGTCAGCCTCTGTTCAAGGCTCTTTACCTGTGTTAACACCTTTAGTTCCCACCTTGTGTCATTGAGGGAAGAAGAGTTGTTATTCCCATTTTACAGGTGAGATGATCAGAGAGATTGAGTAACTTGTTCAAGGGTCAGCCAAGAGGGGCATTCACACTCCAGAGCCCATCCTCTTAACTGCTGTCCTCTCTGCTGCTTCTCCATTTTCAGACATGACGTTTATTATTTTTGCAATGATCATAGCTCCTATTATTATCTCCCATTTCACAGATGAAGAAACCAAGGTTCGAAGAGCATTCACAGCTGCCCCAGCTCACACAGCCAGCGAGTGGCAGAGCTGGGACTTGAACTCACGTCCGTCAGACTCTGCAGCCTGAACCCTGCCCCCCAGGAAGGGGGAGGAGTGAGAAAAGATAAGAAAAGGTAACTATAGGGGCCCGGCTTGGAATCCCTCACCACAGGGCAGGTGTTCCCCAGCTTGTGATGTTTGGGTCTAGTGTCTTCAAAGGGATGAGTTTTGTTTTCATGGTTTGGAAATCCCACAGTAGGACACAAACATCATGAGCAATGGGTCTGCCCCAGCTACACCCACCTCCGCTCTTGGCCAAGACTGCTTTCAGGATGTGAAAGCAAAATCTTGCCTCAGAGTTGGAGCCTGCAAAAGTCAGGGCTCCCCTCTGGGTCTGGGGAATAGGTGTTTCAGGAAGTGGTTTCATTCTGAGTGGAGAAAACTGCTGTCCAAACCCCATCGCATGTCACGTTTCAAAATTCTGCTTCAGGGGCTTCCCTGGTGGCGCAGTGGTTGAGAGTCCGCCTGCCGATGCAGGGGACGCGGGTTCGTGCCCTGGTCCGGGAAGATCCCACGTGTCGTGGAGCGGCTGGGCCCGTGAGCCATGGCCGCTGGGGCTGCGCATCCGGAGACTGTGTTCCGCAACGGGAGAGGCCACAACAGTGAGAGGCCCGCGTACCATAAAATAAAAAAAATTAAAAAAAAAAATTCTGCTTCAAGGCGATGGTATCGGTGTGCATCCCTGATGAGTAATAGACACCAAGTGACGGAGCTGGAATCGTTGTTCGGTGGCCACCAAAGGCTGGGGAAGAACTGAGAGGCTGGCATATGATGAATTAGGCATCGCCTGGTTTCCTGACCAGCATCACCATCAACTGATGCTCAACATGCAGAGCTGGGCTTGAGGGAATCCAGGATCAGTGTGACAATAACTCACATTTATGGAGCACTTGTTATGAACCAGGAGTCAGGCTGAGTGTGATACACACACCATCCACCGAATGCTCAAACAATACTGTGGCATCGGTTTTATCACTCCTGGTTGAGAGATGGGGAAGCTGAGAGTTTAAGTGGCTTGCCCCAGGGTTGAGCCTGGATCTGAACCCAGGTCAGACTCTCTGTGCACAAACTGAACACCTGCACCTTGACTGCTGTGTGGAGCATAGACTGTACGGGGGCAAGGGTGGAGCTGAAAGACCAGTTAGGAGGTGACTACAGTAGTCCAGGTGAGACAAATGGATGCCCAGACTAACATAGTGTTGGAGAAGTATAGTTGATTTACAGTATTATATTAGTTTCAGGTGTATAACTTAGTGATTGAATATTTTTATAGATTATACGCCATTTAAAATTATTGTAAAATATTGGTTATATTCCCTGTGCTGTATAATACATTCTTGTATCTTATTTATTTTATACCTAGTAGGTTGTACCTCTGAATCCCCTTCCACTATCTTGCCTCTCCCCACAACCCATTCCCACTGGTAACCACTAGTTTGTTCTCTGTAGCTATGTCTGTTTCTGTTTTATTATAGTCATTTGTTTCATGTTTTAGATTCCACATATGATAACATACAGTATTTGTCTTTCTCTGTTAGTCTTACTTCACTAAGCATTTAACCCTCCAAGTCCATCCATTTTATGGCTAATGGCATAATTTCATTGTTTTTTATGGCTGAGTAATATTCCATTGTATATATGTACCACATCTTCTTTATCCATTCATCTGTTGATGGACGTTTAGGTTGCCTCCATATCTTGGCTATTGTAAAAAGTGCTGCTATGAACATTGGGGTGCACATATCTTTTTGAATTAGTGTTTTCATTTTCTTCAAATATATACCCAGGAGTAGAATTGCTAGATCATATGGTGGTTCTATCTGATCATACACTCTTGGTGTGAATCTTGGTTTAACACCTGACTTCACCACTGGACTCTAAGTGCATGAGGACAGGGCTGGGCCTGTTTTGCTCGCCAGTGCATGCTTCATGTCAAGCCTAGGGCCTGGCACACAGTAAGAGTGCAACACAAAATTGTTGACTGAGTGAATGAGCAGGTGTTTAATGCAGTGAATAAATGAGCAGATGGCTTTCCTTTTGCAGAGCAATGCAGGCACCTCTGAAAGGTTGTTTGAAAGGCAAATATAATACCAAATCTTATTCCATTTACTTTAATTACAGTACTAAGGAGGGGGAATAAATCTTGCCCTTGAAAGATAACAAAGTCATACTTTAAAATCTGGACTGTCTCTTCCACTCACTTATTTTTTAAAATGATAATTTCCTGATAAGACATAAATAAGTTCCTGACTTGGCTCCACCACTAACTAGCAGCTGATTGTAGACAAGTCAGTTAAACTCTGCCTGTCAGTATCTACCTTGTATGGGTCATGGGAGACTGTGGGTTGGTGGTGTGAAAGCACGTTGAAAGCAAGGTCTTATTTATTATCCATTCTTCTCAGCCTTGTTAACAACAAGAAGCAACAGGCTGCGTGCCAGAGAGAGTTGAGTCGATTTGCAGGGCTGGAGGATTGAGGCCACAGAAAGAAATGAAAAGGAATGAGATTGGTTGACAAATACTTAAGGTGGGGGGATAAAGGGGAGAGGGGGCCAGAGATCATGAAGGCTGGGGGTTTATGTCTACCAGGCTAAGCAAAAAGGGGGAGGGGACTGATGGTTTCTGAGCTGGGGAAGGTGACCTGAATAAAATCACCCTGGTGGCCAAATTCCCACATGAGGGAAGGAAAAAGAATAATCCCCCTTGGCTGGCCCTGTGGTTACATAGGAGCGATGCTGGGCGTCCCCCAGGTGACCTTGGCTGCTCAGGGCTGCAGCTCTGCAGGCAGGTCTAGAAGGCTGCACCCTGCCTGGCAGCCGTGGGAGGGCAGAGCACCGGGTGAAGTCCACTGCCCAGCACAATCTGGGTTCAGTCACTGGGAGTGGGCAAGGAAACCCCCAGGCCCAGATCAGGAGCAAATCCAGAAGGGCAGAAGCAGGAGAGGCCCGCGATACAGGGCCCTGGAGCCAGGCAGGGAACGTGAGAAGTAGGCAGCTCAGAGGGGGCATCCTGGAGAGCCCTGCCTGGGTAAAGGGGCAGTGGCTCCACAGCAGCAGGCTGCTGGTCCCCTGCAGGAATGGGGCTCCATCATTGCCAGCAGGCTTTTCCAGGGAGGCTGGGTTTTTAATGTGGAACCATGCTTTTGGAGGAAAAACAAAATCCAACCAAACAAAAAAACCCCACAGGTCCAACAGGACTTCTCACGGCTGTACTTGGGATTCCCATTTGTGATCTCATTTGATCCCTTCCCTTCCCCCTCCTCCTTCTAGGGAAAAAGCCCTGCAAACTCAACTAACGAATCCTCTCTCTTTATGAGAGAAAGATAGTCTCCTGTCCTGCTTACACAGAACTGCTGTTGCCAGTTAGTTCTTCCCCAGCCCTGTTCTCCTCGCTGGAGCATTTAGTAGCAGCAACGTTGGTATTAACTGGAGTCAACTGAAAACGAGTCATTCATTCATTCAACAAACCTCCCTCTAGGTGTCATACCCCTTGGTGGTGCGGACACCGTGGTGATGAACACAGAATTTACATTCCAGGGGGCGAGGCTGACTACTAAAAGTAAACAAACATAAAGTGTCAGCTTGTGATAGGCACTATGAATAAAGATATGCAGGGAGAGGAGAGTGAGTGACTGAGTCAGTTATTTTAGTTGGAAGACCTGGAGAGGCCTCTCCACCCTCCCTCCCTGGCACGCTCTCAGGGATTTAACAAGATTTCACGGGGCTTCCCTGGCCTCACTCATGGATGCTAAGGAGCAGCTGGGGGTTAGCTGAGTAGCTGCAGGGATTAAAAAAGGGTTTCCCCTCCACCCTCTGGCCTCTGAAATAGGCTCAGCCCTGCCAAGGGGAGCAGGTGCAAAGCTCAAATCCTGATTACGAGTAAGTACTTCCATTTGCCTGTACCGCTGGAAACGTCTGACTGGTCGCGTCTGCTGGGAGGAAGGAGGCTGCCGGCTGCAGGACAGTGAACAGCAGAGGCAGGGGAAGCTCCAGGCTGTGGTCGTCCATCTCCTGCTCAGACTGCCCCTTACTCGAAGGGGAACAGACAGACACACAGGACAGGGTAAGTCAGAGTAGGCCTCACTGCACCAATGTGTCTCCCCCTGGCCGGGTCCCCCCCACCCCCGACGGAAATCTTGCTATCGGATGGTCTCATTTTTTGAAGGTGAAATGGCATCTCGAAATCTCTTCTTTACCAAGGCAGATCATTGTGGGAGGTGTGACTACTTCCCGTCTCAAAGAGAAAAAGTTCTTACCGTGACCCACAAGGCCCTGTGTGAAATGCAGTCCTCACTCCCTGGGTGGGCTGCATAATCTTGGGGGCCCACTATAAGATGACACACTGGCCCCTGCATTATTGTGACCCCCCTGAGGGCAGCGTTTTGTCTGTTTCGGTTGGATGGCTGCTCTGTTGTCAGTGCCTGGGCCCTGACAGAGGCTCATTATGTGTTGTTGTTGAATAAAGGCACAGGTTTGAGTCATGACGTGGATGTGTTGGTAGGGTTTCTTTTATCTTTTAACAGGTGTTAAGAACACTTTCTCTGTGTCAGGCACGGGACTAAGGCAGTGGTTTTCAACGTTGGCTACAAATGAGAATCACTCAGGAATTCTTTTTTTTTTTTGTGGTACGTTTTTGTGGTACGCGGGCCTCTCACTGTTGTGGCCTCTCCTGCCGCGGAGCACAGGCTCTGGACGCGCAGGCTCAGCGGCCATGGCTCACGGGCCCAGCCGCTCCGCGGCATGTGGGATCCTCCCGGACCGGGGCACGAACCC
>NC_041221.1:153364681-153374295 GCF_002837175.3 Physeter macrocephalus
ACCGGGGCACGAACCCGTGTCCCCTGCATCGGCAGGCGGACTCTCAACCACTGCGCCACCAGGGAAGCCCACTCCAGGAATTCTTAAAAATCCCAGTGCCAGGCTCCACCCCACACCCATTCTATCAGAATCTACAGAGGGAGGTATTTTTAAAGATTCCAACGTGAGGCCAAGCTTGACGACCTGGGGGCCAGCTGTATTCCATTTGTTGTCAAAGGCTGCCGTACATCGGAATCACCTGGGCAGCTTGGCTCAGATGCCTGGGGCCATCTTCAGAGATTCTGGACCAGTAAGTTTGAGAAGGGGTTGTCCTGTATGCAAAATCCCCAGGGGCTTTTGCTTACACTAAAATGTGAGAATGTGAATTATCTTGTTGAACCCTATGTTTATGCCCATTTTACAGGCAAGAAAACAAAGCGACTAAGAGAGGTTAAGTAGTTTGTCCAAAGTAACAAGGCAGGTAACTGGCAGAACTGGGATTTGAACCCAGGGCTTCTGAAGCCATGGTCTGGGCTTACGCATTGGCTCCCCTGCCTTTCCTCTGTGATGAAAACCTAAGTGTGCTCCAGGAATAGAGGGGCAGGTTGGTTGTGAAAATTAAATAAAGATTAAGGGGGTGCATGTAATACTATTTTGAAGATGGGTAAGTTGGTATTACTACCCCCCATGGGGAGGAAACAAGTCCAGCAGGGAACTGACCTTCGTCCCTAGGGTCACTCAGGCTTTAAGGGTCAGAGCTGGGATTCCAACCCTGGTTTCTGGACTCCAGATTTGGCCTATTTCCCCCAGACCCTCAAGTTCCACATTAGCCAATGAATCACTAAGTACCTAGGGCACCCGGAATCTTTGTTGCTTGCATTTGGCGCATAGTAGGTTCTCAAGCAATGATGCCTAAATGAGTAGCCATAGGGATGGCTGGCTGGCTGGGTGGGTGAGGGAGTAAGGGAGTGAAGGGGTCTGGGTGGCACACTTGTCTCTCTGGTGGAGTTACTTTCTCTATTTTTCAATTAGGTTGGGACCACTAGAGGGCGGGATCGGACAAGAGAAAACAGTGGCTTCACCACTGTTTCTAGGACTGGAGAAAATAATACGTTTGTGGTGTGGATTTAAACCAAAAGGGGAGGCTCTAATTCACAGAGCAATTAAAGTCAGCATTGCTTTCCCCTGGGCTTGCAGGCCTCTGAGAACCTTTTTCAAAACCACAGGAACACGTGCGGCCACCCCTGACCTTTCTAGATTTAAAATCAACAGATCAAGGGGAGGGGGGGCCGACATCTTGGTTGGCCTGAAAAGTGGATGTTTATAGATATAGGGAGTTTTTTTAAAAAAAGATGTTTTGTAGCTTCCCAGGCTTTTACAACATTGATGGGAATTAATGTTTCGAGAAATGGTATTATGATGAAGTTGTATGCTGAATTCATTTTCCATAAATAAAACCATATATTTTCACAGATTGCTTTTTCTGCCCTATCATGGGGGGGAGGTGTGCTCTCGGTGGATGAACATTCTTTCTCCTTACTCCACCCACCCCCTCTCCTGTCCAGTAAGCCCTGGAGTAAGATAGACCTGGCTTTGAATCTGGGCTGTGTTGCCACTTATGTTCTTGGAGGTCAGAGTCATCAACTGGTTAAGAGGGAGAGGAATGATATTGCAGGTTTGTCATGGGGGTTCAAAGAGAACACGTGGAAAGGTCCCAGCTGGGTGCCTCAGGCAGAGCCCTTAGCACATGGGAGCCATCTTTCATGTTACACCCCTTTTGCTTGGGACCAAGGTCAAGACCAAGAAGTAGGCACAAGTCTCCTTGGGAACTCCTTCTAGCCTCTGCTCCTTCCCCTTCTGTCTTCTCCTTTTGCATGAGGCACAAAAAGTCCTGTTGTCAAAAGAATAGCTGAGTCTTCAGTGAGAATTAACTAGTTGCTCCTCCCTGGGGCTACCACTAACTCACCCCAAGATTTGTGTTTTAGGAGATACCTGAGTTGGGAGAGGGACCCAGAGGAAAGAATTTCAAATGGTGACCTTTACAACTTAGTGCTAATAATCATTATAATTATAATAACATTTCCTGGCACATATGATATGGTCTGTACTGTGCTAAATGTCCTACATGCATTATCTTCTTTAATTCTCATTACAAACCCTCTGAGGTAGGTGTTTTATTCTGTTCTTTTTACAGATGGGGAAATGGAGGATCAGAGAATTTAAGAAACTTGGGCTGAGATCACACAGCTATTAGGTGGTAAAGCTGGAGTCAAACTCAGATCTGACTCCGAAGCTTGCTGTTGAGGAGGGGGCTGGGAATAAAATACGTACATCATTCATGCCACTCCACGTTGACGTCACAGAGAGGTGTAGCGTGTCAGGGAAGTTGAAGGGAAGGAGAGGGCGCATGTGACAGAGACCCAGAAAAACTTGATGGAGTGGTGCCATTTGAGCAGTGCCCTGCGGATTAGGTAGGGTTCCAGCAGGCAGAGATGCAGAGGGAAGAGGGCTTTACAGGTGAAGGAATCAACAAGACCAAAGGCAGAGAGGCTAGCAAGCATGGGGTTTGTTTTGGGGACATGGATGTGTTCAGTAATGCATCACCGTATGAGGCTGGTGCTACCTATCCTGATTTGCATTTTATGGAGGAGGAAACTGAGGCACAGAGAGGGTAATTAACTTGGCTAAGGTCACACAGCTAAGTGGTAGACCTGGCATTTGACTGACTCTAGAACCTCTTTAAGGTGGAGATCACATATGATCTCAACTCAGTCACTAAGAGACTGCAGTTTCTGGGAGGACTCCAAGCCCAGAAGCACAGCCACACCCAAGGCAGCCCACCAATGTGTGCCCCACCTAGAAGTGGGTGGGGGCCACGAGAGGGGAGAATACTGGAGAATACTGGGGAGCAGGACAACTATAGTAAGACTGTACCTTTGCACCACACCTGCCTTTCTTTTCCTTTGCCTTGGCATCCGGTTACTCTCTTGCATTCTTTTACACTGAATAATAATAATAGCTCATTAACCACATGCTGAGTCTGATGTAATAATGAGGTAAGAGGTGGAAGTAGGTTTAGAAACCTGTGGGTCACGTAGAAGATTCAAGTGCAGCCACCACTCTCCTGCTTCCCTCACTGGCAGTTCTCTTCCTGGTCTCACAACAGCTCCAGAAAGGTCCTTGAGGCTCAGGGAGTCTGACTGGCTTGCCGGGCTTGAGACTGCTGAGCAGCCTGGGAGGCTGGATCCTGACTCCTGGCCCAGTGCTCTCTCTGTTGCCCCTGCCCTCCAGCCCTCAGAGCCTTTAGGCACTACCGCTCCCTCCTGTCTGTCCTCAGGTGGCAGTTGCCCACAACCCTGAATGTCCCCAACACCACCACAGATCCTGGCCTCAGGCTCTTGTCACCTGAGAACTCTGCCTAAGGGGGCAGGAACCGCAGGCCACTGGCAGATCTGTTTATGTTGGTTTTAGGACCCATGGAATCCTGACTCGTTTCACATCTGTGACCAGAAACCGCCTTGGCCCTGGAGGGACATTTGTAGGGCAGGGGCATAGCCACAGAGGGCCCAGGTGCAAATGGAAATCTCTTTTAGAGGAAGGTGAGGTGTGAGGGGCACCGGAGGGGATTCCCAAGGTAGTGGGGAGGGTGGAGACCCACCTCCGTGTCAGTTATTCATCCATTCCCTCAGCATACACCCATCGAACACCTATTCTGTGCCAGGCAGTGGTGAAGGTGCTACAGAAACAGCAGGGAATAAAACAGATAAAATCCTTGCCCTCGTCCCCCCTCCCTCATTCTGATGGAAATGAGGGGGGCAGGGGTGAGCAAATAAAGCAAATACGTAGTAAATTAGATGACGGTGACAAGTGACATGGATGAAAACAAACCGGGGAAGGGGGGCAGGAAGGGCTGCTGGGTTGGATTCTGTCTGCATATGCACCCTCATTCTAGTTCCAGATGGAGCTAGAATCAGGTTCTCTTTCTTCTAATCAAGCAGGTCATTATTCAGAGAACCCAGATTCACTCCATTTAGGTAAAATGCAGACAAGTCCAATATTTGGCAGGAGACACTCAGAGCCAAAGAGGGACTTAAGGGTGAAGCTGTTCTCTGCTCCATATGGGGCCAGTGCACAGAGCTGAGCTGACAGGGTGCAGGGGGTGCGCCCAGGAACCCGGCCCCCCCTCAAATGGTGCAGGTGGGAACAGTACTTCTGTTAGTTGATCTCAGTGCTAAAGCGCAGAATGGACACGTGTCCTGGTGCCCCAGAGAGACAGGGGGCTTCTTGCTGGATGTTGTGGAGGTGGCCAGGCAGCTAACGCGGCGGGGAATTCTGGGGCTTGGTTTTCCCTGATGCGAGGCTATAAACCCAGAATGTGGCTATAAGCCCATCGTGTTGTTACATGTTAAACGGGGCTCTCGTGTCTGAACCAAATCAACATCAGTCACCTTCTATTTAGGACCCACAAGCATCTCCTATTTTCACAGTCCATATGGAGGCCCAAGAAACACAGATATGTGAGACAATGGCTTTCTTTCGGCGATATAGTCCCATTCTGAGTTACTGGGGGCTGGGCTTCAACATATAAATTTGGCAGGGGACACAATTGAGCCTACAGCAGGCGGGCAGTGGCTAGATCAAGAAAGGCCCGGGGGCTTCCCTGGTGGCGCAGTGGTTGCGAGTCCGCCTGCCGATGCAGGGGACACGGGTTCGTGCCCCAGTCCGGGAAGATCCCACATGCCGCGGACCGGCTGGGCCCATGAGCCATGGCCGCTGAGCCTGTGCTTCCGGAGCCTGTGCTCCGCAACGGGAGAGGCCACAACAGTGAGAGGCCCATGTACCACAAAAAAAAAAAAGAAAGGCCCGGGAGCTGTGTGAAGGAGTGTGGACTTCATCTGAGAGGGAGTCTCGCACAGAGTTATGCTGCTCGTGTTTGCATTTTACAGAGTTCTTAGAGAAGCAGCGAGGGGAAAGACTTGGAGAAGGACAGGGATGGGTTCAGAAGGGCTGGGGATGCTCTCTAAGAGAACCTGGCAGAGGGGAGGTGCAGGGGGTAGAAACAACAACTTGTGATGGGTCACCTGGGGGTGTGGCTGGCAAGGTGAGTTAGATTTCTGGTTTGGACTCCTGGTTGCACCGTGGAAATCGTCACTGAGAGTCCTGGAGGAGAGCTTGGTCTAGGTGAAGGGGTCGGAGATGGGTCCAAGGTGGTGGTGCGGACATGCTGACTTTGAGGGGCCAGTGGGACATCTGACTGAGTGGAGGCTGGTCTCCAGCTCTGGAAAGAAATTTGGATTGAGACCTGGATTGGGGACTCATTAGCTCTGGGGGGTAATTGAAGCCATGGGAATGGAGGAAGGAAGGGTACTGGCCATAAGTTTGAATATTTGGAAGTGAGCTGAAAACTCTTCTTGTTAAAGCTGGAGATGTGTGTGCCCAGAATAATTAATGCTCTGCTGATATGGAAACCCTGCTGTAGCTGTGCCCATTTTGCTAATGAACACACGGAAGCTCGGAGAGGGAAGGAGCTTGTGCGAGGTTGTGTGGTTTGAAGTAGAGGGGCCTGGATGTGAACCCCAGCAGGCTGATGTCAAGCCTCCCACCTTGTCACATGGCTGCTGCCCAGTGTGTTCATTTGTGGAAGGCAGATCTTTGCCTGCCCTGTTTCCCGGCCCTCACAAACCCACCCGGGGCTCATTCCTAGCTCCCTCCCACGGGCTGGCATATGATTTGGGCAAGTTGCTTACCTCTCTGTATCTCAGTCTTCCTTCTTTTGTAAAATGAGAAAATAGCTCCCCCTGGAACAGGCCTTTGGAGTGAGTTTAAGGATAATGAGGCATAATTAGCTCCATGCTTGGAACATAGTAAGTGTCCGTGGCAGAGGGTACTGCCCAGAGATGGCCATGACAATATCTATTCCATCCCACAGGCTCCTTTTCTCATGTGATGGTGACACTTTTGCCTTGACTATTGGGTTTAGATTCTCTGCACTTGAACCAGGATGTACCTTGGTAATCAGCTTGGCCAACAGGGTATGATGGAAGTGATGCTAGGTGACTTCTGAGGCTAGGTCACAAAAGTGTCTGCCTGGCTCTCTCACTCTGTCTTGAGACACATGCCCAGGGAGCCATGAGCCAACATGTAAGTTGTGTGGTTACCCTGTGGCCGCCATGCTGGAGAGAGCATGTGGGGAGACCCCTCAGAGGTAGAGCCCCAGCTCTTCCAGCCCCCAGACCTTTGAGTGTGTCCAAAAAGTGTATCAACTCCTATTGGCTGTTTGGGAGTTAATGAGTGGCAATAAAGGCTAATTGGATCATCTGAGACCAGAAGGTTTGGACTGTGCAAATGAGGGACAACCAGGATGAAAGGCCTGTATGTGGCAGCCTAGGAAGGGGCGTTCATCCCTCATCTCTTCCCTGCGAGCCCTCTGTAGGCTAAGGTAATAAGACGTCCTTTGTTACATCATTTTAAACTTTCCCCAACATTTCCATATCAATAATCTCATTTCAGCCACATCATATGCCTCCAGGATGGAGTAGGACAGGGATTATTTACTCCATACTCTAGCTGGGCAAACTGAGGCACCATAAGGGGAGGTGACAAGATTCAAGAACATACAGTTGGTTAGGGGCAGAGCAAAGAAAGTATATTCTCCTTGCCTTCAAAGCCTAGTTCTTCAGCTTGCTAGCTGTGTGACCTTAGGCAAGCTACTTAACTTCTCTGTGCCTCAGTTTTTTCATCTGTAAAACAGGGATAAAGATGGCACTCCTTTAGAGGGTTGTGGTGAGGATTAATTTAGGTATTTCATATGAAGTGTTTAGGACATTACTAGCAGGTAGGGAAAAGCTAGGAAGTGGCTGAATTGGGGTTTCAATCAGGGAGTCTAACTCCAGACTCCACACTGGTGAGCCCAAGTCCTGGAAATTCCCACCAATCCCCCAAAAGGAGACCAGATAGCAATATCCCAGGTAGTACCACCATTTCCCAGAGATCCTAATTTTTGAGTCCATCTTGGCCACCCTTCTCTGTTCACTGTGCCTTGAATACACGATTCCTGAACTGAAGGCAGCACCATCACCTCCTCTTTGGTTAGTGCAGCCCAAGATTTCATTGGGTTTTTTTGGCAGTCACATCACACCGTTGACTCATCCTGAGTCAAATCCTAAGTGTTCTTACCACAGGTGCTAGCATCAAGCTGCTTTCCTACCCACCTAGGATCGGTGCAGTTGGAGGTTTAACAAATCTGATGACAGCATTGTGTAGTTTGTTAGGTTTTGCTTGTTGGCGTCTACTTCTTGAGAAAGAACCCAGATGAGCTTCTCCTTCCTGGGTACCTGGAGATACCCTCTATGCTTCTAATATACCCTCCCTTTTCTCTTAAGTTAGTTTGAGTGGCTTGCTGTTACTTGCAGCCAAAAAAGTAAGCCATGGACTGACTTCTGGGCAGTCCACAGGTAGGAAGGAAGGAGGTGTGGCATGGATGTCGTGAGTGGTAGAGTGCGGAGAAGGCAAACACTGGGAGCTTGTGCCACGTCCCACGTCCAAGCCTGTGGCTGGCATTGCAGTTGATCACGAGTCTTTTTCCTGCTGAGTCTGGATATGGCCTCCACTTTGATCAGCTGTCTCTTGAATAGGACAGAGACGGTGTTCTAAGAGGACACTGGCATAATTAATCAGGTGTCTAGAATTTTGGTTGTTTAGATGACTCCCTAGCTCTCTAAATGTACTGCCATCTAACCCACATTTTTCCAGCTTGCCCACAAGGAAAAAAATGATGTTTTTGTCATGTCTAATTTCTTGCTGAACTACAAATTCTCTAAGTGGCCACATTGCTTGATCCTACTAGTCTAGCAACACTGTGTATGGTGCTTGCTCAGATGGTCACTGGGTGGTTGTCTCTGGACCCCACAGGGGGTGGGTGGGTCAGAGTGGATGGAACCCAGTCCCAGAGCCCAGTGGGCATCACTTTTGCAGTTGGTGGTGAGATGCCAAGTCCTGTGAGGGGATATCCACCAGGTGCCTTTGTCAGGTGACATATGGCACACGGCAGATGGACTCTGGTATATCTACAGCTCTCTGCATAACTCCTGCGCAGTATCAAAAGACAGTGCTGACTCAAGTGGAGGCTGAGCCACCCCCAGATGCTTTAACACCTTGTCCTTGGATCCTGCAAGTTGTCCTAATTGGTCCCCATTCTTCCCCCACCTCAGTCCCTAGTCTAGGGACACCTTTCTATTCTGGGAAGAGGTAGCTTCACCCTTACTTATATTCTCTCAAATATATTGTCCATGCGCAAGCCCTTCTTATTCGCCTGTGCCTAGGCTTTTGAAGCTCGAGGTTAGTCATTACTTTTCTCTTTTCCTCTGCTTTCTTTTATGCCATTGCTTCCTTGAGGGAAGGAATGCAGACTGCCGGGCTGAACAAAAAAGGAGAGAGGCACAGGGGTATTAGGAAATGCCAGAATGAAAAGGCACATCGGTGCATGTTTTAGAAATGTAATCCCACTACACAGGTTATAGAAACTTGGTCAAGCCATTCTGAGCAAATTAGGGGAGTTTATGGTAAGAGTGAAGTTTAGGGAGGGCAGGGGTAGAAATTTGTCACAAAGGAGGGGGCTCAGGAGCCGGGCAGCATCGGAAGCTTGGAGGAAGGCGCTCTCACCATTGTGACTGTTTTGGGTGCCGCAGTCTCTCATCTCTGCCCCTCTCGGAATGTCTACTTTTTTTTTTTAAACATCTTTATTGGAGTATAATTGCTTTACAATGGTGTGTTAGTTTCTTCTTTATAACAAAGTGAATCAGCTATACATATATCCCCATATCTCCTCCCTCTTGCGTCTCCATCCCTCCCACCCTCCCTATCCCACCCCTCTAGGTGGTCACAAAGCACCGAGCTGATCTCCCTGTGCTGTGCGTCTGCTTCTCACTAGCTAACTGTTTTACATTTGGTAGTGTATATATGTCCATACCACTCTCTCACTGTGTCACAGCTTACCCTTCCCCCTTCCTGTATCCTCAAGTCCCTTCTCTACCTCTGTGTCTTTATTCCTGTCCTGCCCCTAGGTTCTTCTGAACCATGTTTTTTAAAAAATATTCTATATATATGTGTTAGCATATGGTATTTATTTTTCTCTTTCTGACTTACTTCACTCTGTATGACAGTCTCTAGGTCCATCCACCTCACTACAAATAACTGAATTTCGTTTCTTTTTATGGCTGAGTAATATTCCATCGTATATATGTGCCACATCTTCTTTATCCATTCATCTGTCAATGGACAGTTTGGTGGCTTGTATGTCCTGGCTATTGTAAATAGATCTGCAATGAACATTGTGGTACATGATTCTTTTTGAATTATGGTTTTCTCAGGGTCTATGCACAGTAGTGGGATTGCTGGGTCGTATGGTAGTTCTATTTTTAGTTCTTTAAGGAACCTCCATACTGTTCTCCATAGTGGCTGTATCAATTTACATTCCCACCAACAGTGCAAGAGGCTTCCCTTTTCTCCACACCCTCTCCAGCATTTATTGTTTGTAGATTTTTTGATAATGGCCATTCTGACAGGTGTGAGGTGATACCTCATTGTAGTTTTGATTTGCATTTCTCTAATGATTAGTGACGTTGAGCATCCTTTCA
>NC_041221.1:153374611-153388687 GCF_002837175.3 Physeter macrocephalus
ATTTTCCTCTAAGAGTTTTATAGTGTCTGGCCTTACATTTAGGTCTTTAATCCATTTTGAGTTTATTTTTGTGTATGGTGTTAGGGAGTATTCTAATTTCATTCTTTTCCATGTAGGTGTCCCCTTTTCCCAGCACCACTTAGGAGTGCAAGAGATTTCTGTGCATTAATTCTGTATCCTGCTACTTTACCAAATTCATTGATTAGCTCTAGTAGTTTTCTGGTAGCATCTTTAGGATTCTTTATATATAGTATCATGTCATCTGCAAACAGTGACAGCTTTACTTCTTCTTTTCTGATTTGTATTCCTTTTATTTCTTTTTCTTCTCTGATTCCTGTGGCTAAAACTTCCAAAACTTTGTTGAATAAGAGTGGTGAGAGTGGAGGAATGTCTGCTTGACTCCTCTCTGTCAGAACTGGCTTTCATGGCTGTGGTGAGCATATGACATGTGGATCCCCAGCGCTGCCTCTAGCTCAAATAGTGCTTTTGTACCAGTTAGAAAAGCTGCCGTTTCACAGAAACCGTCTACTGAGGACTGTCTCAAAAACACACAAATAAGGGAGGACCACAAATGTAAATGTCCCCTCTAGAGTCATTCAGTGAACCACTTGTAGAGTTATGTGCTGTGACTGCAAGGATGCCTCCAATTATCCTCAGAAGCAGTCACAGAGAAGAATCAACATTCTTGAGTCCTAGCCCCCAGAGAGAAAGAAACTTATCGGTCCAGTCTGGGCCAGGTGTCTGCCTGTCTGTGCTTCAGTCAGCTGTTGCAGGAGGCAGGCTCACCTGTACATGCATGTCTTCAGACAATTGGCTGTGAAGGTTGGGCACGTCACCCCAAAATGCACATTATAGAGGTTCATCACATTCATGTTAGGGTATTTCTTTGGCAAATCCCCCAAATTTAACACATCATTTAAAATAATGAATTAATCTCAGGATAAAAGTTCTTTAGCAGGATCAATGTGGTAGTTCCTTTTGGGGCCAGTCACTCTACAGGTCACCGAAAGCATCATTGTCTGGTGTTGTTGCTTAAAATGGGATGTATCAGCTTAAATGTCACTTCTTCAGTAAACCTTGATCCCCTATAGGAAATGATGTTCCCTTCACTCAAACACGGTAAATGAAGGGTGCTTTTCCAAAGGTGAGGGCAGAGTTAAGGGACTCCAACAAGGGAAGTTGATGCCTCCTTGGAGCTAGCAAGAGCTGGCAGCCTTACCTCTGCTGGACTTGAATAGGCTGGGGTGGGAGCAGCTTTTGGGGCCAGGAGAAAGTGGTGGGAGTTGTAGGGATTGTGTAGAGGGTGCCTGGCAGGACCTGTGACCTCAGGTAGAGGGAGGCAGCTAGCCACCAGGGAAGGAGCTGCGAAAGTAAATATCTCGCCCTCATTCTCTCCTCCTCTCCAGTCTCCTGCCAGTGCCTTGATTGGCTGAATCTAACTGGAAGCCAGAGGACAAGAGATCCGGTTGAAACAATCCATACATGTTAGCCTCCCGAGGGCACAAAGGATGGAGAGAAATGGAAAATGGATCTGGGAGTGGCAAATGGAAAATATCCAGCACGTCCCAAACTAGGTACCTCCGCTGTTTGCCACTCCAGACGACTGCATTTCCCCATCATAATGCTCATTCTAATTTATTGTGTCTATTGGGAGATTAAGCATGTGGTGAGGATTGTGTCCAACTTGTTAATTGCTCTATTCCTAGCGCCTACCACTGTGCCTGCTTTGCAATGGTGTGCAATAGAGCTTGGGAAATGAGTGGCTGGATATGTCTGATGTCCTCTCATGGGCCATAAATGTCTCTGGGAACAGTGACTCTCCCAGCACAATGATTGCACATAAAAGGAACTATCTGGTGAATGAATATCTGTGCAACTGTGTGAATGGATGAATTCTAAGGATGGGGCACCTAGAAAATCCCATGGTGCCAAGTTTATGTTAAGATTCAACCCCAAATTCATTAAATATAGCAAGACCTGTTCCTTCCTGAGAGGCACGAGAGTTTATACCTGAGTCATCTTCTCCCACCCTGTATCCACACCACCTTGATCTGGTAGCATCCCCTCCATTTCCTTGGAAGCAGACTAGGGATGCTTACCTCAGCCCTAGTTGAGGAATGAGCTGTGACCCAGGCTGAGTTGATCAGACTTTCTCTGGGAATCAACCTCTCAAATCCACCAACAATGGGAAATGTACCACTCTCCTTGCCTTCTACCTTTTTTCTTCTTAAGTTGATCAGAGGTAGTGTTTGTTGCATGCATTCAAAAACTGATACAGTTGAACACCAGGAGGAGGATTCCAGACTTATCGGGCCATATGGTGATGTGGTTAAGGTCTTGAGCTTTGTAGCTGTACTGCTTGATTTGAATCCCAGCTCTGCTGCATCTTAGCTGTGTGACTTTAGGCAAGTTACTTGTCTTTTCTGTGCCTCAGTGTCTTAATCTTTAAAATGGGAGGATCCAATGAGTTAAAGCATGCAAAAGCGTGTGCCTGGCACATGGTGAACACTCAGTAAATATCATCAGGGTCTTGACCATCCAAGCAACTTGAGAAAAAATAATTGATGGAGTTATACTTCTTTAAACAATGGAGAAAAGAAAATCACAATCATGGAATAAATTGGAATGAATTAGGCATTTCTCAAGGGTTACTTGTATCTTCCCACCCACTCTGCTGTAGGGTAGGTATAGAGAAAAAAGGATCTAGAGCTATTTCTAAAGGAGGCATTAAAAAATGAGCTGGTGCCTTTTTAATTTTTCAAGAAAATCTAGAGGCCAATGGCTGTATCTGGTATTTACTCTTCTTTTTCTGCAAAGTTCATGGGTTCTTGGCTCTAAATAAGCTTAGTTCTCTATAGCTTTCCACAAGGAAATTAAATTTTCAGGTTGTGCACAAAAGTTTAGTTATCACTAATATAATCATCAGTGCTGTCACTGCAGGGCTGTAGGATTCAAGACGGGGGAGGATGGATTTTGACAGCAATAAAAAAAAAATTCCTCCTCTGGCCCTCCCTCGCAGACACGCAGACACGTGTCCCTCAAGTACACACCAGCACAACCATACACGTCTGTGCAAAAAGCTATGGGCTTTCTCAGAAGCAGTTATTATCCTGAGTGATTGTTTTAAACTCAACCCAACCAGCCTTTTGGGGGTGCCTAGTTAGCCTGAGCCAAGCATTGAGGGCACGGGAGAGAGGGAGTGCTGTCAGCATGATTATGTCCTGGTCCTGCCTTCCAGGAGATTCCACAGTGATGTGCTAGGGGAGAGGGAGACACGTACCAGGATCTAATAAAAGGTAGACAGTGATAAGGGCTACTTGAGAGGTTAAAAAGTTGCTAAAGTTTGCTTTCTTTTTTTAACTTATTTTTTATGTGATTTTGGAGTATTTTCATACACTCTCAGTGTAGTTTTTGGAGTCAGCCAGCCTTGTTCTGTATCCGTCTGGATTTGTCTATGGGATTTACTACTTAAGAGTAGTGACACACTTCGAGGCTGGTTTCCTACTCTGTAACAGGATATTAATATCACCTCTCTGTATGTGCTAAGATTGCATTCTGCTGCAGATAACAAAGGTCAGATGGCAGTGGCTTAACCGAATAAAACCTTACATTTCTTATGGAACAAGTGGTTCAGAGGTGGGCAATCTGGAGTTGGTACCAGTGCTCAAGGGACTCCTCAAGGACCCAGGGTCTTGCTGCCCCAGCATCCAGGGCCACAAGGTAGCTATTCCAGTTCCAGGAAAAGTGGCAAGAGGCCAGCTGTGTCTGTCCCACTTTGGAGAGCTTTCTGGAGAGCCCTACTTAGTGACTCCATCTTACCCTTCATTGGCCACAGCTATGCTGGGGTGACCAACGCTACCTGCAAAGGAATCTAGGATGTCAAGTATTTTAACTGGACATGTTGTTGCCTCAAACAAAACTGAGGTCCTGTGAGGAAGCAAGAGGGAGAGACCCCAGCATATCTGCCACACTCTCTTGGGGATTGTTGAGAGGATTCCCTGAGAAATGTCAAACTCTTGGCCCATTGCCTGACGTGTAACTATCATTACCAACTGAGACTCTTTCCAATGTCCTCCCCGAGGAGGATCCCCCAGCAAAGTGGCCAGTGGAGACTTAGGCTCCCCCACTGTCCTGGGACTTCCCCCGCCCCCGCTCATGTGAATCTGACTCATGCCTCATAATGAGGCAATCTCAGCTCCTAGACAAAGTCTTCCCTCATCTCTCTGGTCCTCAAACGCAACACCTGCTCTTTTGAAAACCTGTAGCACGAAACTGACTATATTACTCAAATGTAATTTAACATATGTTTCCTGGTATGACTAAATTTATATCTCTGTGCTTATTTTTTCTCTCAGTAAGATTATAAATTTCTTGAGGGCAGAAATTATGTTTTATTCCTGCATCCCTGCCTCAAAGCTTTCATTACTGGTTGTTACACATAGTAGATGCTCATGTTGAATAGACTGTAGGGTATTGTGAGGCAGCCAACTTTTGTTTAAGCTGCTAGTACGGCTGGGGATATGGTACTCCAGAGATTTATCCACATATGTGCAATAATGAATCACATTCTTTGGGTCATTTGCTATTTTGTCCACATTGGTTTTCAGAGTGGAGATGGCCAAGATGTGGTCTAGTAAACATGGATTGTGGTCACTCTCTGAAAAAGAGCGGGATAAAAAGCAAGGTTTAGAATGCCTATATGGAATCAAGTGTTCACTCATTCATTTATTCATTCATTCAACTGAGTGCCTGCTGTGTGCTAGGTACCGTGCTGAGTTTGAACCACTTGATCCTGTGTCCCTTCCCACAACTTCTTCCCATCCTGAGTCAAGATGAGCTCCTTTGCTCAGCAGTACTCACTTTCTTTAGGTTTTCACTCAAGGGGACTTCCCTGAGCCCATCAATTTCAAAACCATTTCCTAATCTCCACTCAGCCCCTTGCTTTCAAGGGGAGCCCTGACAAATAATTAAGAGAGAGGAACAGGAAGTAGGGCTACTGTGGGTAGGAAAGCCCCATACATACTTGCCCCTTTTTTCACTAGCTCATGCCCTGGTCCCTTTAGGGTCCCCCAATGAGCTATCAGTACCCCCTTTTCTCCCAGTCCAATGGAAAGGAAAGGATTTGTCTTCAAGCAGATTAGATTTCATCCCTTAAAGTGAATGAATTCAGCAAATGATTTCTGAGCCCTTATTATGTATAAAGTACTATGCTGGTATGGGTGACAAGAACACAGAGATATTAATCAGTTAAGTAACTGACTCAGTGTTTGATTAGACTGTGCTAGCTAATGGGGGTATCTTCATCTTTGTAAGACTGATAGAGCACTTTCTCTATGCCAAGCCCTGTACTTAATGACATACATAATTTTTCTCCTCTGAGGATTTACATCAATACTCTGAGACAGGTGGAAGGTAGAATAATTAACCTTTATCTCCTCCACCCCACCCCCTACCTCCTGCTTCGTGTTGAATCCACGAGGAAAGAGAGAGGGTTGGAAATCTAAAGTCAGGGTCTGAAATTCTGAGAAGAGACCACTTGTTGGTGGGGTGCCCTTTGCCAACATGGGGTGACTTCAGTAGAGCAGAAATGGCAGCATTTTTGGGTGGTAGAGGCCTGAGATATCTCTCCCACACCTTGCCTCTGAGTCTCTTTCAAGCCCAGAGGGGGTAGATGAGATCTAAAAATGTCCCCATGTCCCTTGATAGGGGAGAGGAAGTTAAAAAGTCAGAGCCAGATGCCGGCCATGGGGTCACTGTGATGTGGTTTGAGGTGATGTCATGGCAGAGTCTTTGTATGGATGAGCCATAGTTGGGGCCTCAGGATCAACAGAGCCAAGGAGATGATGAGTCACACGGAGAACAACCTGCATTTACTGTGCCACTATTACATCGGCTGTGAACTCTTTAGAAGTGGGTATGACAGGGAGAAGCCAACACCCAAGCCCAGAGTGATGAAGTATCTCAGTGGAGGCCAGCCATGATGTTGGGTGGTACCTGGACCTGTCAAGATGACAGGCTTTATCTGGAACGGATGACCTTCCCATGAGGCCAGGATGGTGGAAAAAATCCTCCTGGGAATTTAGCTTCCCCCTCAAGGGAGACAAGAAGGAGAGAGAGAGGGGAGAACTTTCAATTCAATGGAATAAATTACCCCAAAGAGACGCTTTGGCCAGAGAAGTGTTGGCATTATCTTAATGTGGAAAGATTAAGAGTTTTATTCACCATTTGCAGGAAGAATGGTTCCAAAACTGTGATTGAGAAGTTTATATCCACAAGAGGAATTTAGGTAAAAACGTCCTCAAATATTTCCTTTTCTAGTCTTCTACTCTTGGCTTTCCTCTCAGAGAGCCTCCTCATTATCTGAAGTGCCTGCCAGGACCAAGTAGATATTAAACCCATGAATAATGGCTGAGGCTTCATTTGTTGACTCTATGGTTTCCACGAGGGAACATGTATTCATATTCATTTTTAATCAATGGAGAAATTAGAGGAAGACTCACCCTTCAAAGCTGAAGGGGAAGACTTGATGCCTTTGACTAGAGTCCCTCTGGCTTCTGGTTCCTTCCAGGTAGGGTCAAGGTGGCCCAGTGAGGAGAGCACAAGGGAAGGGGCAGGAGGTGCTGGTGAGAGAGGTGGTGGCTATTTTGAACAAGGGGCTCTTCCTGTCAGGGGCTCCATCTTTACTCAGACCCAGGCTCCAACTCAGATGTTCAGCTCCCTTCTCCAAAACCCACTCTTAGATTCACACAGTCACATACAAAACTGCTCCTCACCACAACAGCTAGCAATGACCCTGCCCTAAGGCCCTTGCCTCTTCCAAAGGCGGGAAGAGGAAGGATTTATGGAAAAAACAACAAAACCCAAAAAACCTACTCCCTTCCTGGGAGTATAAGCAATTCCAGTTAATTTCTTTTGTACCAAATGAGGGTGCTGAGGACATTGAAATGGGGTGACCTCCACGGTGTGTGTTCAACTTACAAAAACTCAATATACCAATTTACAAACCAGATCAATTAAGAGCCGATTATGCACTTTATAGGCAACTGCTTTGCTTCAGCCTGGGATTCCTCTGAGCCATTGCTCCCTAGGCATTTAGGAATTTGCTTATAGGTCATGACTACTGATGGAAGGGAGGGAAGCAGAAAAATAGTTAGGAGGCATTGTCTGCTATAGATCCAGGAGGACTGAAGAAAAAAGATGAAGTACCTTTGAAATTATGTAAATAATGGGAAAGCAGGATGGACTTCCCAAATTTAATGTATATGCAACTTTGCATAGCATTATAAAATAATAGCTTTTGCAAAAACCTAACATTTACCTTATATAACGAACTTGAGAGTTTACTTGCATGCATCCTCACAAGATCTGTAAGAGGTAGCTATTATTGTCCTCATTCTGTAGATGAGTAAAACAAGGCCCGGGATGCGAAGAAACTTGTTAAAGTCCCAGATGTTTCAAGTTCACATTACTCCATCAATCAATAGTCATAAATCCAACAGTTGGTATATATCTCCCTTTCTTTTTTGGTACGAAGTGCAAAGGGTTAATCAGTATTCACGTCTTTATTTGAAAAATGTTCTTTAAAAAGGAAACTATTTTTGGATAGATTGAATTAAAGAGTAAACACAAGTCTCACTGCTGGTTTATTTTCACTGAGTGCACACACTCCTCCAACGATAATTCATCCAGGATGTGAGCTGGAACTCATTAGAAGTCACTGGGCCTGGGGGAGAAGATAAAACCATGATTAAAGACATCTGCGCCCTTAAGGACAATTTATTATCTTGGATTTCATTTTTTTTTTTTTTTTTTTTTTGCGTTACGCGGGCCTCTCACTGTTGTGGCCTCTCCCGTTGCGGAGCACAGGCTCCGGATGCGCAGGCTCAGCGGCCACGGCTCATGGGCCCAGCCGCTCCGCGGCATATGGGATCTTCCCGGACCGGGGCACGAACCCGCGTCCCCTGCATCGGCAGGCGGCCTCTCAACCACTGCGCCACCAGGGAAGCCCTGGATTTCATTTTTAATAGGAGATGCTAATTCATACAAGAAGTCCCCGGGGCAAATGAGTAGTGCACTGTAATTATTGTGGTCTCTGCAGTGTCCAAGTATGTGCTGGCTCCTGGGCTGGGCGAGGTACCAGGTCTGCATGGAGGTGCCAGGCCTGGGAACTCCCTGGAACCTTGACCAGCCTGGCGTGGTGGAAGGACGATCTCTCTCAGTGCCACGAAACAGAACATGACTCCAAGTGGTCCCTTATGAGTTGGCTAATTTTTTCTCAAAAATTTCTCTGGTTATCACAATGGGAGGCTAAAAACTTGGCCCTTGAGATCAGGTTCAGAGCATTAAGATAGGTAGCAGGTGGCAGAGAGGAGTGACTATACTGAGAGTCAGATTCTCCCGGTTAGCAAAGTGGATGATAATGATCCACGATGGACCTCAAGTCCCTTGTCTGCAAAATGAGGAGGTGATGACACAGCCTCAAGGTCCTTTTCAAATCTGTGATAGAGTTAGAAAGGTGAGGGATGGTGGGGGAGGCCTCCTGGAGTTCAATTTCTTGCTCAGTCCCTTCCTTTACCGGGATGTTGGAAATATGTATAACAGCAGCAGCACAATAATGTTGGTTATTTACTGATGGTGAGACATAATGCTAAATTCTGTAAATATTGAGGCAATCCTATGAAGTAGGCATTGCCATTATCTCCATTTCATAGTGAGGGAACTGGAGCACAGAGGGACTAGGTGACTTACCCAAGGTCACATGGGTCCAGGTAGTATAACTTCAGCACCTGCATTCTCAGTCAGTACAGTCTTCATCTGTAAAATGGGAGTAATGACATATCTACCTCAGAGGGTTACAGTGAGGATGAAACGACATCATGAACTAAAGTGCTGAGTATAGTTCCGGGCACATGATAATAGCTTGTTAAGTAAAGTGGGTTTGTTTAGCTTGGCGAAGCTAATGGGAACAGGAGGCTTAATTATTGCCTTCAAATATATGAAGGATTTTTAATGATTCACTTATATTTGATGAATATTGAGCCCCTACAGAGCCAGACTAAATGCTTTGTATTATTCTTAAGTCTGTGTCATTCAGGAAGAGAATTTAATTTTAAACAGGAGAAATTTAATTAGCCATAAAAATAACTTGACCTTTTTACTGGGTATAAAATTCTAGAGTAAATGATTGCAATCAGCTGTGAAGGTTGTATTCGTGGTGTTTAAATGAATAGCTTCCAGGTACAGTTGTGCAGGTTGTATACTGCACAAAACCAGGGGCTGCCATTTACACCATAGTGAATGTGTGAATAAGCATTCTTTGGAGCTGCATAATACACAACCTGCATGGATGGCCCTTTGTGGCAGTCTGGCCTATTAGTCCTGAGGTGTTTAGGCTGAAGCTCATCCTATTTCAGCTGAAGGAATCATGGCTTTGAATAAAACTTGAGAGTTGAGATAATTATCTAGGAAAGGTAAATGTGTGGCTTATACAATACAACTCACCATACAGGGTTCCATGGCAGTCGTAGATAATAGATCATGGCCTCAGAATCCCTCTCAACACAACGCTCCAGGGAGTTTTGCTATCAATAAATCAGATCTGTCACTTTGGCTGAAACAAAAGTTGTTCAGCACAGTGATGAGTAGTCATTCTGGAGTCAGAATGACTGGGTTCGAACCTGAGCTCTGCTACATATGATACTGGTGACCTTAGTGAATCAGAAGGGCTGCTTTTGGCTGCAAATAACAGAAACCAAACTAAAAGATTACAGAGAGACACCCTCTTGAGAAACACTGTATCACCAAAGCTCTTGATGGAACAGGATAATCATATATGGAAAAACTTGAACATTGATGACTCAATGCAGAAGTGGTTCAGGAGAGATTAGACATTAAGTGTAAAGCAGATTTAGGAATACCTTGACTAATTTACTTCATGTATATATTTAATCAATGTATAAGAGTGATAAGTGGTAGAAAAAATCTAGGAATAAGTAAGTCTAAATGCACTCTTTCACCAAGTATAATATAAAAATTCTAAACGATCAGAGTACAGTGTCATAGTTTACTTGGCAGCATTTTTTTCTTTCTAGTTGGACACAATGCAGTGGTGCATCTTACAACTGATGGCCTCTTAGATTAGAAGAAATGCAGCTTATCCTATCACAAGAAGGCCAGAGGGAGGGCATTGCCAGGGTTGGCTAATTCTGCAACTCAGCAACATTGTTAGGGACACGGGCTCTTTTCATCTTTCCACACTGTCATCCTTAGTCTGTCAGCCTGTTCTTTTAGGTGGCTCCCCTCATGGCCCCCAGATGGCAGCCCCAATTCTAGGTACTGCATGCAGGTGACAATGTCCAGGGGCAGATAAGGGAGTGCCTCTCCTGTATCTTGTTTTGGTCAGCAAGGATTCCTATCAGAATTCTCTTCACGTCTTGCTGTCTATAATTGTGCCTCATGTTCCTAATCATTGTCAATGGGAATGGGGTGAGGTAATGATAAATTGTGTTGCAGACAGAAGGAAGAGTATGTGCAAAGGTTAGGAGGCAGAAGGCTCTCTGCTTGTTTTCCAAGTGTAAGTCTTGCCTCTACAACCAGAACATAAGCTCCTCAAGCTTTTAAATCTTCCTAGATTGTAAACAACACCTAGTACAGAGGACTTGCTCCCCAGAAACCTTGCTGACTGACTAATAGCTGTCCTAATCTCTGAGGTAATTCAGGCCCAGATTTTCCTTTTCTTCAATGGCAGGTGGGGATTTTACCTATCTAGCTTTAGAGTGGCATTATAATTATAATAACAATCAGAATAAGAACAGTACCAATAAATGCTAACACTTTTTGAGTCCTTACCATATATCATATACTATCCTAAGTACTTTATGTGTGTTATTTAATCCTCAAAACCATCCTTCAAGGTAGTTATCCATATTACTATCACCATTTCATTCTTGAAAGAGTCATTATGGCCAGGAGTGAAGTTGAGATATAGGTTTCCTCTCCTGTAGCATATAGACTGAGAGTAAGAGAGGTATTGATTCTCAAGGGGAAATTTGGGGTACTGTATTAGAAGAGGGGTTTTAGATGCTGGACCACAAAACAATAGGTGTTCACTATACAATGAACAAATGGGTGAATGAATAAATTATATAGGACCAAGTAATAAAATCAGATATTGAGAGGAAAGTGCTACAGAATTTGTGGCAGGGCAGAATAATGCACACCCCCCCACAAGATGTCCCCATCCTAATCCCTGGAACCTATGAATATATATTACCTTACATAGCAAAGAGGAATTTAAGTTGTAGATGGAATTAAGGTTGTTAATCAGCTGACCTTAGAATAAGGAGATTATCTTGGTATGCCCAATGTAATCACAAGAGTTCTTAAAAGGAGAAGACAGAGGCAGAAGAGGATGTCAGAATGATGTGATGGGTAAAATACTCAACTCACTGTTGCTGGCTTGAAGATGGAGGAAGGGGACCATGAGCCAAGGAACACAGGCATCCTCTAGAAGGTAGAAAAGTCAAGGAAATAGATTGTCTCCTAGAGCCTCCAGAAAGGAATGCAACCCTGCTGATAATTTGATTTTAGCCCAGTGAGACTCATTTTGGACTTCTGAACTACAGAACTGTAGGCTAATAAATTTGTGTTGTTTCAAGCCACTATGTTTGTGATAGTTATAACAGCAATAGAAAATTAATAGAGTTCAAACAAAATAAAAGATATTCTGGACAGAATAAATGAATGAATAAATGAACGAATGATACAGGATCATGTAATGAAATCAAGGTAGAGAGAAGACTGCCATAGAGTTCAAAGGAGGGAGAGCTCTATGTTGATGTAGTCAAGGAGGGTTCTTGGGGAAGGCAAGATTGTAATTGTAGTATTTTGTAAGCTTAACAAAAGGGGAGAAACTTCTGGCTGAGGAAAATGGAATGTTCAAAGGCAGGAATGAATTGACATATTGGGAACTTCACTGAAATTGCATGTTACGATTGGAGAAGAGTATGAGATGGGGTTGGGTAGGTAAGAAAGAGGTGACTGATGGAGGGTCTACAGATCTGGGATAAGATATTTCTATTTGTTCCAGTTAGCCAAGAGAACGCAATGTAGGCTTCTGAATGGAAACCTTTTTGATGAAAACAGTGGTGCTCAGTATGGATTAGAGACAGTGGAGGGCAGAGCTGGGCCAGGCTGGCAGTGCGGAAATGGAGACAGGCAGTCTGTCTCTAGGAGCAATGGCTGGAACTCAGCAGTTAAATAGAAACGAGGGAGTCAGCAGAGAACCGTGGAAGGCAGGGCCTCTTATCCTTGGGCTCTCCTCTGTCTGTGACTCAGGTCATCAAAGACACTCCTAAGATTAGATGCAAAATTTAGAGTGTTTGCAAGTTTCCCTGGGAGAGGGCCCACATCCTTTATTGGATTCTCAAAGGGCTCTGTGACTCCAGAAAGGTACAAGTCACTGATGTAATTTTAATTCACTTTATTGAAGAATAATATACATACAGAAAAGTGCAATATTATGAGTGCACAGCTTGCTGCATTTGCACAATCTGAATATCCCTAAGTAACCAGCACCCAAATCAAAAAACAGGACCCCAGAAGGTGCTTCTCAACCCCTTCCTATCACACCCCTACCCCTCCTGGCCACCATAACCACTGCCTTGATTTCTAACTCTGCTAAAGTGTGAAGCTGGGGCTGCATGGGGCTAGCACCGTAGGAATTGAGCCACCATTTCTAGGAGCAAGTATAGGCTAGAAAACCACCTATTGTGGCTTTCCTCCAGTGGTTTTAAGATGGAATTGGATGAGAAAACCACTTTCGTGCTTTCCAGACATCCCCATATGGCTTTAGCTCAGGGCAGAACCCTTCCAAGCCGGCCCCCTCCTTGGGTCTATGACCATCTGACTTGCTGCCAAGGCCAGGCTCTCCCCCAGGGCCTAAAATCTCTGTGCTTCACTCCGTTTGCTGCATTAGTCCCCATAATCCTGGGGGCTGGGCCTCTGGAAGAACAAAATCTAATTTCGGCATTTCATTTTATGAGTTGACCATTATTTGGTTTCCTCTCTGGTTCAGAATCAAGGGCCAAGAGCACAGGCTCTTAAGTACATAGTTACCGTGGTGTGTTTTCACACTGCAGCAAGTGGCTAAAATGCATCGGAGGGCAAGAGGATTAGATAGAAAACGGTGTCTAGTAAATATTAACAGGAAGTCATCCTGCGAGGTGATGCGGAGCATTCCAGCAGACCCGAGGCCAGGGGAGACATAGACAGGACGTAATAGGGTTCAGGATCTATCTATTTGCCTTTTCAAACAATAGTCAAATGAATAACGGTAACTGGATTTCAGATACGGCTTCTGCCTAAGCACATGAAAGCAGGGAACCCAAGCAAAAAGAAATGAGGTGAAGCTCTTTGTGGCCTCACCAAGAATAATGGATACTGTCAGGGAAAAAAAAAAAAACCAAACAGGAAAATTAAATTTCCTCAGAGAAACAGGGAGGGTGTGGGGAGGGAGGTGAGACAACCATGGCTTCCTTGGCCCCGGGTCCAGTGAGCCGGCCCTCCCTGCCAGCCAAGCCAGGTACGCGGGCGGGTCACAGCCCGTCACAGCCAATTACCAGGGGCTGCCCTAATTCTTGAGTTCTATTGGGATTTTGTAGTATTGATTTGTGTTGGGCTCAGCGTCGGCTGGGCTTTCAAACTCTTTTTTGTTTTGGAGAGACTTTCGTTAAGATGGTATTTGTTCTCCTGGGCAGGCCCTGAGCCCGGGAACGACTGTGAAGGTGGTAGTATTGGTTGGAGTCACTCTTCCCCACGCTCCGTCCCCTCCAGGCCCCCCGCTCTTTGTATTTTTCCTCTGCTGCTTCTCACACTCAGCTCTCCCTCTTTCTCTGACCTGAATTGGCCCTACAGGCCAGGGAACTCCAGCCCTTTCCGGGGCCCGGGCTGTGTTATTTATTTTTTTATCTATCTATCTATCTATTTATTTTACACCTTTTTTTGTTGTTGTTGTTGTACGCGGGCCTCTCACTGCTGTGGCCTCTCCCGTTGCGGAGCACAGGCTCCGGACGCGCA
>NC_041221.1:153388780-153393165 GCF_002837175.3 Physeter macrocephalus
GTCCCCTGCATCGGCAGGCGGACTCTCAACCACTGCGCCACCAGGGAAGCCCACACCTTTTTTTTTTAACATCTTTTTTAGAGTATAATTCCTTTACCAGGGTGTGTGAGTTTCTGCTGTATAACAGAGTGAATCAGTTATATAGATACATATATCCCCATATCCTCTCCCTCTTGCGTCTCCCTCCCTCCCTCCCTATCGCACCCCTCTAGGTGGTCACAAAGCACCGAGCTGATCTCCCTGTGCTATATGCAGCTGCTTCCCACTAGCTATCTGTTTTACATTCGGCAGTGTATATATCTTCATTCTGGGCTGTGTTTTTTAATGTAAAAAAGCTGTCATGGGCAGAGATGGTACTTTTAGTGTACCCTCTGTGTGTTTTTTGTTTTGTTTTATTTGAGAAAATATATGGCCAAAGCTAATCAGATTTCAGAAAAGCTCTTTAAGGTGCTAATTCATTCCTAATTATAATAGGAAATAAAATATATTTATTTGAACATAAAATAAATAACATTAAAAAGGTGCTTTAACATAAAAAATTAAGGTACCCTGAATACTTCCATTTAAGTATTTAAGTGTGGTAGAGTGAACAGCTCTATTAATCTGGGTTTCCTCCCCAAACCCAGCTAAAATGACGTTAATTAACTGAAGATTGTAAAACCCATAAAGACAAAGAAAGAAAATGAGAGAAGTCAACAGGCTGGAAGATGGGAGGTAAGAGTGATAAAGGGCTTCTTAAAGAGTTAGGGAAGCTGAGACCTAGGAACCTTTAAGGTGGGAGGCTGTAAAGAGCATGTTGACTCACCCCACAGAATGTCTAGAGATTCAGGACTTGGAGGCACTGGGCTCCTCTGCAAGCCAGGGTGCAGGTGTTCCGAACACAGGATGAGTTTAAAATCTGATTAAGGAGCAGTTAGACCCCAGGGCCCCGCTCCCAGTCTGAGCAGCTGGGCAACTCTCCCTTCCTCATCCCAGCTGAAGACAGAATATGTCTTTTCTGGAGAGGTTGAACTTGAGAGGTTCTGGGCTTGGATCACAGCTGAGCATAGAGGTGATGTGCTTCATTGGAAATGGGTATTAAGTGAAAGGCTCTTCGTTGAGTATGGACGGCCTCAGCTTCCTTTCATGACTCAGCTCCCAGAATGCTGTGGTCAGCCTCACACCTCTACACCTGTAAGATGGATGGTGGTTCTCAGGGGGACTGGACCAACGCAAGAAACAATCCTACAGCTACTGGGTCCTTCCTGGTCGGTGCTCCCCTCGTAAGTGAGTGAACAGTCAAAGCCTTTTAGTCTGTTTGGGCTAATTTAACAAAATACCATAGACTGGGTAGTTTATAAACAATAGAAATTTATTTCTTACAGTTCAGGAGGCTGGGAAGTGGTTTGGTGAGGGCCCTCTTCTGGGTTCATAGCTAGGACTTTTTGCTGTGTCCTTACATGGTTGAAAGGGACTCAACCCTTTGTGGTGTCTCTTTATAAGAGCATTAATCCTACCCATGAGGGGTTCCATCCTTATGACCTAAGCACCTCCCACAGGTCCCACCTCCTAATCCTATCACATCAGGCATTAGGATTTCAACATGAATTTTGTGGGGGGCACAAACATTCAGACTATAGCAGCCTCCTCTCATTATAGCCAAATACTGAGGATAGCTTCTAAACGGAAACACAGAAACTGAAAGAAAATAGTGGGGAAAACAAAATATGGAGGAAACTAAGACAATGCAGTGATAAAAAGAACGGCTTAAAAAATTAGTATCTTCAGAAAACTAAGAAGTTATATCTACGAGACAAGAATAAGATGTTGTAAAAAAGTACTCAACTTTCTGACAGTTAAAAATATGTTAACTGGAGTGGAAGTTTCAATAAAAAACTGTGTGATAAAGTAGAGGAAATCTCCCTGAAAGTTGGTGGAAAGGAGAGAAAGGAGAGAAGACAGGGAGAGAATAGAGGATCTATCTTGGAAGTCAAACATCAGTTAATAGGAATTCTAGAAAAGGGGAAAAGGAAACTAAAGGAAAAGATAATGTCAAAGAAAGAATATTTCCTGTAACTGAAGGACCTAAGTTTCTAGATGCAAAGTGTCCACCAAAGCGTTCAAAACAAAGACAGCAATAGGACCCTCACAGGGTGCATCATTGTTAAATTCCAGAATGCAAGAAACAGAGACCTTAAAGCTTCCAGAGAGAAGAAACAGGTCATGTACGAAGGAGAGAAATCAGAATGGCATTGGGCTTCTTAACAGCTAAACTGGAAGCTGGAAGTTAGGGAAAAAGTGTCTTTACATTGTTGAGAGAAAACGACATTCATTCTGGAATTGATTTCCCAGACAAGCTGTGAATCAGCTGTGAGGAATGAAAAAAGACATGTATGATCTCAAAAATTTTACATCCCATAGCAGCCTTTCTCAGTTTGTGTTCTACCCTATTGAAGAAGTACAGTAAGAAAGAGAAATTCATGGAATACAGGAAATAGGGGATCCAACACAGATGAGAGCTGAAGGGAATTCCCAGGCAGATGATGAAAGAGGTTCCAAAATGACAGCTGCTTAGCTGGTCTAGAGAGCACCCAGTGCAGGTTGGAACTAAAGGATGGAGGGTTCCAGGATGGGTGTCCCTAAGCAAAAATGTCCTTGAGAGATTGCCAATGGATTTGGGTATGCTGAGAGAAATTCTTAGAATTTCACAGGAATGTCTGGGGATAAATTAGTAACAGGCACATAGAAAGCTAAGCAAACAATAATCTCAGTCACAATCACAACAAAAATAAGGCAAGACAACTGCAGCAAAATCAAAAACTTGTGGAAGAAAGAAAATGAAGTCATAGCATGGCCACTTCTATGAGCAATACACACACAGTTATATTATTTTAAGTGCTAGATTATGGTTAACAAAATCGTGATCAGAATATGTTAGGCGAGTGGAGAGAGAGGACGGGCGTATGGGGAGGAGAACCATGGAAGAAGGTCAAGGCCACAGTGTGAAGTCTATAGATAATGTCTAAAGTGGAACATTCAAGAAATACTGGTTCATGAATTTTATTTTCATGTATGCAAATAAATATCTGGGGAAACATTTCAAAGAGCTGAAAGTCGCTGGCCTTGGAGAGGGAATCAGGGGTACAAAGACTGATAAAGGGAACTCTTGTTTTTCTGGCAAAGGCCCTGTGGAAGTATTTGACTTTTTAAAGGTTTTATAGTAATTGCTCTGATAAATTGAAACTTAAATTTAACAAAGGAAAAAAGGATCTTCTAATCTCACCTTCTACATATTAATTGTCAGTAGTTTGGTGAATATTCTTTTGGCCTTTGTTTTCTATGCATACTATAAAAAATATAATTTTTAATTTTCCCATCTTTGGATAGTTGTCTTAAGGCAAATTTTCTTCCATTTTCTTTTTCACTTGTATCTTCAATACTTTTTCCATGTTAGAGAGGTTAGTAATACTAATACTTTTTATTGAATGTATGTTTCAGTAATCACAACTACAACCTTACACTTTGGAGAGCCAGCCCTCAGGGCCCCATTTGCTCTGGGCCTTCCCTTCAGCTGGCTCACCATTGGGTGTCATGTCCAAACTCCTATTCAGGTATTAATCAATTAATCAATGAGCGTTTAATAAATTATGGCTCCTCCCAGACATATTTGCAATTTAATGGATAACTCCTGAAGATTAAATAACAAGCATATAACTTGAAGAATGAGCTAGTAATGAGAAAATTCCAGGTGCTTTCACAGAAAGTAGAAGGGATTGTTTTTGTGTAGAGAATTTCCAGTATAAATATTTTCCTAACCCTGCTTGTTGTTCTAGAAGAGGGACTTCCCCATTGTGCGAGGCAGTGCTCTGCCCTCCCTGTGGGGCTCCTCTCTGTTTTCCCCCAACCCCAGACAGCAAGGGTATGGGCACATGCTCCAGGCTTGACACCCCTCTGCCCAGAGCTTTGACTCTTGAGAGTAACGCAGAAATGAAGAGATGCTATTCATGGTGGTGTGCTGTGTTAGCACCACATCCCTGCTTTTTCTCCCGGCCCCCTTGTCTTGTCACTGTGCTGTCATCCACTGCTGCCTGTTCTTGCTACACCGTCTCTGGCTCTAAGGATGGGGTATCTGCTCTCCCCGTACATCTCCATCTTTGGGCTGAGCAGAAACCTGGTCCCTCAATTTCCACAGCGCCAAGAAGCCCGGAGGCAACGTCTAAGGGGAACATAGCGATGGCTGGGGACAGTGGAAGAGGAGCACACATGCAAGAGCAATACTGCACAGGATAGAACTGCCTGTGGGTCTAGGGCAGATCTCCCTTGCTCACAGCCTACCTCTGTGTTAACTGGAGCAGCGATTTTCCACTTCTTTTTTTTTTTTTTTTTTTTTTTTTTTTTTTTTTTGC
>NC_041221.1:153393189-153394033 GCF_002837175.3 Physeter macrocephalus
TTTTTTTTGCGGTATGCGGGCCTCTCACTGTTGTGGCCTCTCCCGTTGCGGAGCACAGGCTCCGGACGCGCAGGCCCAGCGGCCATGGCTTACGGGCCCAGCCGCTCCGCGGCATGTGGGATCTTCCCGGACCGGGGCACGAACCCGCGTCCCCTGCATCGGCAGGCGGACTCTCAACCACTTCGCCACCAGGGAAGCCTGCGACTTTCCACTTCTGACCTCCTCTTTTCTGGAAGTGCTCTAGGTATCTTTGGAACCCCAGAGAGCAGAAAGTATTTCTTCTCATGCCTGTATAAGGACTGGCCTCTTTCCAGGAGTACTGGCAGTGGCAATGCTCTTTCTCTTCAGGGCGAACCCCATCCTCTTCAAGGAATTTTGGTCAGGTCCTGTGGCCCAGACAAGACTATCACAGAATAGTTTGAGATGGGTACCTTTTCCTAAACTCTGGGTGATTTAGTCTTTCTTATGCTCACCTGTCACCCTAACAAGAAAAAGTGCCATTACCAGTACTGCCTGGGATTGGCAGTTGGAGATCTGCCACTCAACACACGTGTCTGCCTAACCAAGGGGGGACAGACATGCAAGTCTCAGTATGTAGATGGGAGTCGTAGTCCTGGCAGCCAAGTGAGTGCCCAATATCCATGCGCAAAAGCTCTGGTTAGGGCTTCCCTGGTGGCGCAGGGGTCGAGAGTCCGCCTGCTGGTGCAGAGGACGCAGGTTCGTGCCCCGGTCCGGGAAGATCCCACATGCCGCAGAGCGGCTGGGCCCGTGAGCCATGGCCGCTGAGCCTGCGCGTCCGGAGCCTGTGCTCCGCGACGGGAGAGGCCACAACGGTGAGAGGCCC
>NC_041221.1:153399176-153449281 GCF_002837175.3 Physeter macrocephalus
TTTTTTTTGCGGTATGCGGGCCTCTCACTGTTGTGGCCTCTCCCGTTGCGGAGCACAGGCTCCGGACGCGCAGGCCCAGCGGCCATGGCTTACGGGCCCAGCCGCTCCGCGGCATGTGGGATCTTCCCGGACCGGGGCACGAACCCGCGTCCCCTGCATCGGCAGGCGGACTCTCAACCACTTCGCCACCAGGGAAGCCTGCGACTTTCCACTTCTGACCTCCTCTTTTCTGGAAGTGCTCTAGGTATCTTTGGAACCCCAGAGAGCAGAAAGTATTTCTTCTCATGCCTGTATAAGGACTGGCCTCTTTCCAGGAGTACTGGCAGTGGCAATGCTCTTTCTCTTCAGGGCGAACCCCATCCTCTTCAAGGAATTTTGGTCAGGTCCTGTGGCCCAGACAAGACTATCACAGAATAGTTTGAGATGGGTACCTTTTCCTAAACTCTGGGTGATTTAGTCTTTCTTATGCTCACCTGTCACCCTAACAAGAAAAAGTGCCATTACCAGTACTGCCTGGGATTGGCAGTTGGAGATCTGCCACTCAACACACGTGTCTGCCTAACCAAGGGGGGACAGACATGCAAGTCTCAGTATGTAGATGGGAGTCGTAGTCCTGGCAGCCAAGTGAGTGCCCAATATCCATGCGCAAAAGCTCTGGTTAGGGCTTCCCTGGTGGCGCAGGGGTCGAGAGTCCGCCTGCTGGTGCAGAGGACGCAGGTTCGTGCCCCGGTCCGGGAAGATCCCACATGCCGCAGAGCGGCTGGGCCCGTGAGCCATGGCCGCTGAGCCTGCGCGTCCGGAGCCTGTGCTCCGCGACGGGAGAGGCCACAACGGTGAGAGGCCCGCGTACCATAAAAAAACAAAACAAAACAAAAGCTCTGGTTAAAGCTGGAGTAGAATATACGGCTCAGGCTCAAGGCTAATTAGGCCTCTTCTTTGCATCCTGAATCTAAATCCCGGACCACTTACTCAGGCCTGCTGCCAAGCAATGGGAGACACGCAGCGGATCCCACATCCATTTGCCCAACCTGCAGCGTGGACCGGGATGGCGAGCTCGCCTCCACTATCTAGCTGGGATGGGCCAGCAGAACCAGCAGGAGTAACGCTGCTCACAGTAAAATGTCGAGGGATGGTTGGTTGGATTATCCCCCCCTCTCCCTGTGCGGAGGAGTAGGTAGGGGACGGAGAGGGGGACAGAAGCATGTCCTTCCAGGAGGGAGAAGAGGAAAGGTTGCCCCACAATACCTAACAAAGTGTCTGGCACTTGCTGTCTGCTCAGTAAATGTTTATGAATGAGAAGCAGCAGATTATCAGAAGCTAATGAGAAACACAAGACGAAGAGGAGCTCAGAGAAGGCTTCATGGAGGAGGGTCACCTAGAGTCATCTTCCCCATCCCTCTGTGGCCTGAGACTGGGGCATAGCTCATCTGAGATTGTATAATTAAAATGTCTCCCTAAGTAGCTATAGAGGTCTACGGCCATGGGAGCAAAATTATCTGTCATCAGTTCGGTTGGGTGTTGGCTGGAACTTTTGGATCCATTAGTTATTGTCATTGAAGTTGAATATAAGTAAGTGATATGATCTAGATGTCTTTAAATTTCACCCCACTAAAATTACCTCATAAAACTTGGACCTTATTCAGGATTACTGACAAAAAGAAAAATAAATCTCAATAAAGCTTCCATGTACCCTTGACTAACAACTGAATCATATCCAAAAGTCATATACCAATTGTGGAGTCTCTCACCCACCATTCTGATCAGTAAATCACTCCAGCAGCCAGCCCACACCCACACATGGATTTTGGATGACAAGTGGCACAACTGGAAAAATTTGAATGTCCCTGGAATCAATGGCAGGAAGGAGGAAGCACATTGAATGAGAGAATTGAGTACGGAGAAAAGCTGGACAAGAAACATCCAGGGGGTGGTGAGCACACCCAATTGGTGGATGAGCTAATCTGCTCATTAATCACTCCACCGCTCTGTCTAAAGGAAACATTTGATGCTGGTTTCCCAGAGAAACTGCCTTCTTAGGGACAGAAGGTTATTGACAAGAATTTACAGGTGCTTAGGGGATATTCCTAAAAATTGTGCATGACCAACAAGTGTGCCCCTGTGTGCCTTTGAGAAACAATGTTGGGGCTGACCTGCTCAGTTCAGGCCTCTGCTAAGAAGCCAGCATTTTATTTTAATAAATTAATTAATTAATTAAAAATTGAAGTATAGTTGATTTACAATGTTTTGGCAATCTCTGCTGTACAGCAAAGTGACTCAGTTACACACATAGAGACATTCTCTTTTTTATATTCTTTTCCATTATGGTTTATCACAGGATATTGAGTATAGTTCCCTGTGCTATACAGTAGGAACTTGTTCTTTATTATTATTATTTTTTAACATCTTTATTGGAGTATAATTGCTTTACAATGGTGTGTTAGTTTCTGATTTACAACAAAGAGAATCAGTTATACATATACACATGTTCCCGTATCTCTTCCCTCTTGCGTCTCCCTCTCTCCCACCCTCCCTATCCCACCCCTCTAGGTGGTCACAAAGCACCAAGCTGATCTCCCTGTGCTATGCGGCTGCTTCCCACTAGCTATCTATTTTACGTTTGGTAGTGTTTATATGTCCATGCCCCTCTCTCACTTCGTCCCATGTCCTGGCTATTGTACATAGAGCTTCAATGAACATTGTGATACATGACTCTTTTTGAATTATGGTTTTCTCAGAGTATATGCCCAGTAGTGGGATTGCTGGATCTTATGGTAGTTCTGTTTTTAGTTTTTTAAAGGACCTTGTTCTTTAACCATCCTATATATAATAGTTTGTATCTGCTAATCCCAAAATCCTGGTCTGTCCCTCCCCGGTCTTCCCCTTGGCACCCACCAGTCTGTTCTCTATGTCTGTGAGTCTGTTTCTGTTTTGTTCATAGGTTCATTCGTGCCATATTTTAGATTCCACATATAAGTGATATCATACGGTATTTGTCTTTCTCTTCCTGACTTACTTCACTGAGTATGATCATCTCTAGTTGCATCCATGTTGCTGCAAATGGCATTATTTCATTCCTTTTTGTGGCTGAGCAGTATTCCATTGTATCTTCTTTATCCATTCATCTCTCAGTGGACATTTAGGTTGTTTCCATGTTTTGGCTATTGTGAATAGTGCTGATATGAACATAGGGGTGCATGTATCTTTTTGAATTATAGTTTTGTCTGGGTACATGCCCATGAGTGGGATTGCTGGATCATATGGTAATTCTGTTTTTAGTTTTCTGAGGAACCTCCACACAGAAGCCAGCATTTTAAACACTAAGAAGACCAGCTGGCCCTACCTCAGACCATGCTCCTCTCACCCCACCCAGTCAACAAATCTATACCAGTGACCTAGTTCTTTCTCAGAGTGGTCATGCCAACCTCACACTTTTGTTGCTGGGGCAAGGGCAGGCTCTGAGTGCTTTGGGGTAAAGGAGGCACTTAGAATCTATGCCTTTCTCTTGGCCACCAGATGCAGAGCCCATTTGCCAACAGAACCCTCCCCCCATCTCTGTAGGCAGGCCTCCTTCTCTTCTGCTGTGGCTGGGCTTCTACCATGTGACAGAGGACATAGGGGCATGGCCACAGTCACCTCCAAGTGCACAGTCACCATACCTAGCAACCTCGGGAGAAAAACAGAGGACTTAGAGTTCAGAAGACTTAGAACAACGGAAAAGACTCTGTTACTCTGTCTTGGGTCCCTTGCCCTGTCTTTGAACCAGTCTCTCCAGCCAGGGAAATGGGGATGGGCCATATACTAATTATTTCGGAGGGCTGGGCATGGAACTGGATTGGCAGTCCCACCAGACTAACAAGGGAAGCCTAGTGAAGCAGCAGCAATGCCATGAATGGAGGTGTGTGTGTGGGGGAGGCTGTTATCCTATGAACCAGAGGAGAGAGAGATTAGATAAAGCAAAGTAGCAGATGTCTCCCACACTAGGGAGATCAGAAAAAAATGAGCAGTAAGGTTTGGCAGAACGTGGAGAAATTCTGAAGTAGATGGCAATACCTAAAGATTTCTTTAGGGTGCTAGAGGCTTTAGGTGTGGATGGAGAGGAAGCTGGTAAGACATTGGCCAGGCCCTGACATTGCTGGAAAAGCGACTGCAAGAGCCAGTCACACCTCTTCCTACGTAAGGGTCAGCAGACTATGCCTGGCTGGAGGGAGCATGATACTGACCCTTGGTGGCTTCTTGGTTTAAACTTATTTTCTCTAACTTAAATAACAAAGATGTCGGGCCCTCTTTCTCACTGCTTTAGGAGGTTTCTTTCCCATTGCTGGTGGTCATTGAGCTGTCAGGAAGGCTGCCAATTTACGTAAAGGAAATTTAGTGCTTTTGTTTAAACTCTGGAGAAATTCATTGCATCCAGAAAGGCAGTTTGCATCATGGCACATTGGGCTCTGATGGAACCCATGAACAGGGAGGAGGGTATTGAATGTTTAGAAACATGAGAGTGACCATAGAACCGCAGGGAAGATGGGGTCAGCTGAAAGGAAATCTGATTTCCTAGGAGGGGGAAGTAAATAAAAGTGACGTTGTCCCCTGACGTATTGCCCAGGTAATATTTTGGTGTGGCAGTACATATCAAAATCATAAATTTGTTTGCCAGGTGTGGTTCCTGAGGCTGAATGTTAAAGGGTGCTTGGAGTGTTGTGTTAAGAAGGATTCTGAAGCAGTGTCTGGGCTCAGCCAGAAACAGTGCTATAGTGGATACAGGGAAGCATTCCAGTGTCATCAAAATGGAGCATGGTGGTATATATCCACTATATTTGTCTTCTTCAAGGATGCAAGAATCTAATTTCCAAGGTGTTATCCCAGGAAACAATTACAATGGAAGAAAAAAATGCTGTATGCCTCAAAAGTGTTCTTCTTGCTCTCATTTACTGTAGCAGCAATTTGTCCTACAGAAGGGTAATGGTCACTTGTCAGAATTAAATTGTTGACCATGAAGATCATGGAGAAACACAGGAAAATGTGGGACATACTAATGTTGAGGAAAAAGAAAACATTTATATGCAAGAAATGATTGCAAATAGGTATAAAAAAGACATATAATAAATACATATTTGTGTGCACGTGGGGGCCATTTCTTTCATGTTCATTAGTGCATAGAACCCAGTTCCTATCACATAGCACGTACAGTAAATACCTGTTGACTATTTTATTGCTAACTTTGTACATTTTTACAATAAAATAGTTCCCCAAAGAAGGAATAAAAGCTAAAACAAAAAATCCAAACTGCTGAAAATTAATGTGTTTGCAGAAATAAAAATTTGTTCTGCTTTCTCCAGTCAGCTTGGCATCACACTTAGACTCATTCTAGGACTTCACTGAGTAACTCCAAAGACATCTGTTAAATTCTTCCAGGCAGTCACATTTATCAATAAAGACTTATCCACTCTTCTTTTACTTCCAGATGCTCAGGCTTGGGCTTCTGAAATTCTGAAAGCACCCTTGTTTATTTTTCTTCCAGAGATTATTGACTTGCCCCAAAGAAAGTTTTTCTTTCATTTTGTGTAGTCAGAGAGGTAACTAACTACAAGAACGGCTTCGATAGCATGTCCAAGGTCAGCTGAAAGCTTTTGATGGAATTCAAAACTCAGATCTGAAGTCTATGAATATGGTTACTGAGTGATTGACAGATCAAGGCCAGGTATCAAACAGACCTCAGATGTTGACAAAACCTCTGCTCACTGGAGTGAACTCCAAATATGTGGACAAGTGATCAAATACTGTGTAACTTCACTAACTTCAGAAACTCTCATAATATTCCCTAATTCCATCAAACAGTAATTATTCTTTTCTCTGAACTACACAAAGCACTCATAACCCTCAACTAGGAAATTAAAGTTTATTTTCAATTTCCTTGGGCAAGGCAAAAGCAAGGGTAAATTCACAGTCTGTAGTATGTCTGGAACTAGAAAAGCATTGAAAATGGGATGGGGAGTTACAATGTAGGAAAATCATCCAAAGACAATGCAATATTTAGCTGATGGTAATCTCAGAAGATGAGAGATGAGGACAGAAGCTGCTGGATGAACAGGCAGTATCTCTGGGAGCAAAGAAAAAATGGAGAGGGGAGGCAGTCATTGCAGTGATTTAGACCAAGAAAAAAAGCCATGGTGTATCTTTCTACACCAGTCTAATATACTAGAAAACACAGCATCTGTCTGTTTCATTGGGTCCAAAATAGTCAATTTACTGTCACATGTAATTTACTCATTATAAAGTAATAGTTTTCTGTCTCTCTTTACTACTCACCTAAATATCTTCTGTTCCTAGCCCTTTCTTTTTAATACCATCATTTTAAAAATTATAATAATTCTTGCATGTATCTATTCTACCAATTTTGCTGAATGTCTACCATGAACAGGCAGTATGTGAGCATAATGGTTAGAGAGTGAGCAATAAAAAATGGTCAGGGACACAGGTAATTGCAGTTTGGTGGTATGATACCAGGATGAATTAGGTGCTCTCAAGGCGCTGAAGAGGAGGCCTAACCTTGGTTGGCAAAGGCTTTCTGGAAGCGGTGACAGATAGTCTAGTTCTGAAGATAAAATGGCTTGCGTGGTGCAGAAGCATCCTATACCACCTACAATCCTTCTCAGATAAAAGAACTGATAACATTTATGTGTGTTTTATTCTAGTGTTTTTTTTTTTCTATACACAGACAGGTAGGTAGATATATAGATATGGTAATAATAATGATTATACAGATATACATAGGTTTATAGAACTGTGATCATAATCTCTATGTATCTTTCAGTGCTATCTTTTCCATGCTTTTAAATATGTATTGAAAACATGGATTTTGATAGATGAATAATACAGTATTGAGTAGATGTTTCATAATGTATTTGATCATTCTCTTTGGGTTCATCAGAGTTTTTGTTTCCAAGCCACAAAACCCAACCCAGGCTAAATTAAGTGGAAGAGGAATTTACTGGAGTAATATTATGTAGTCATAGAATCTATGGAAGGGCTGGGAAAATAGGCTAAGAACAAGAGCAGAAATCAAGATAGACCCAGCACTGGGAACTGTATTTAGGGTTGACCACAGAAACAGTGCCTTTAGCATTTATTGATACTTAGGTGTCAGTGTTCTGAGAAGGAGCATCCTTCTGGCCAAGCCTAGAAAGTAAATCCCACCCTACCTACCTACAGAAAGTAAGTCCCACCAGACTTACAATAAGAAGTGGGGCCCTGTGTCCCATCAAGGCTCAGCCAATAAATAGGGCCTTTCCCCAAACAGGAAAGGCATTAGGATATGGCTAGCAGAAAACCCCCAGGAATATCCAGTACCTCCTTATTGTTGGATGTTTATTGTTAGTTGTTTCCTTTTTCCTTTGTGTTATAAAACTATTGAATGTTCTACAGAATCGTTGAACATCTCTCTGATTATCTCCTTAAAATACATCCCCTAGAAATGGAATTTCTGAATAAAAGAGTGTGAACATTTTTAAGTATCTTGATACCTATTGCCAAATTACTTTTCTGAAAAGTTGTATCAATTTAAACTCACTCTTGGAGTGTGGTGTGTATGAGTGCACCCATTTTCTGTGCCCCACATTGGGCATTATCATTTTGGGGAAACTTCATGTTCACTCCTTTCTAGTCTGTACTCATATATTCAGCCTGTACCTCTTTAAAATTACATTTTGAAGTCAAAACACCTAGTGGCACAGCAAACAATTCAGTAAATAAGTTGTTTATTTTCTTGAGTTTATTTGAAATAATTACCTTTATTGATTTTCTTCCCCATTAATTTGATTAATTCAGGGGCTGCTGCTTTTAATACACTGTAGAGAAGCTGTTTCTTTTTCCACTCTGGAAGGGAAGTGTTTACAAAGCAGTGAGTGCGTCTGATACAACAGAGGATTGAATTCTGCAGGTGAGGTTCTGAGGCTGTTGATGATGCTGTCCTGGGCATCTTCCTCTCAGACCTCTTGGCAGCAGGGGAGGGCACATCTCCAGAAGTAGGTACTTTCAGAGAACCATGGCAGTGATCTAAGTCCAGCAGCCTTTAAACTGGGATGAATATGAAACCCAGAGAGGTGATGAAGTATTTCATGACTCTTCTATCAACTTATAAGAACATCTTTTTTAGCAAGAAATTGAAAGGCATGAAGAATGTTAGGACCTGGGCTTCCTTCAAGAGAATGCAAGTGGGGTCCAGGAAGAAGCACTTAATGAGAAGTCTGGGCCCCAGAATGCTAGTCCCACTTTGCCATCAACTAGCTGTGTGGTGTTGGAGAAGCCACTTAACACCTGTCTGGATTTCACCAGGGAGTGCGCCATGGGATCTTAAGGGAACTTTCTCTTCTGATAGCCAAATATTCTAAAGTTACTTACTTTGGATTTTTCAACTTTGTTTGACTTCAAATGGCAGTGGTACTCAAACCATATCTTTCACTTTGCTGTCAGGTAGTTTCCTACTGAATCATTAAACACGTGTCTTTTCCCCTTACCCTTGGGCTCAGAAGCCTCTCTGGGGACTGCAAGACTAGCCAAAAGTCAGGCATAAAACAAACTAAATTCTTCCAGAGAAAGCCACTTTTTTCCTCTATTTGCATAATTTGATTCTAATGTTCTGCCCTTGTCAAGTTCTTTCCTACTTGTAGACCTTTATGCAATGGGTTATAACTGTATTATTTTATTGTTGGGCATTAACCATGGGTGAGTCACTTTTTAAAATGGGCTTATGTGGCTATTAAGTATTCTGTTCACGAGGACTAGAGGTAAGTCTGGACTAGAGATTTTGGATCGCTGACATGAACAGCCATCAATGGGTGTCTGCTTGGCAGGCAGCCAGGTTGGTGCCAAGCTCTGATTGGTTGGATGCTGTCACGGCCATGTGGCCTCAGGTCCGGGCAATGGTGCACATTCATGGGACAGTGGGCAGGGGTAACCTTTCTGTGAGGGGATGTTGAGCTTATTGAAAAGTTTACATAGCACAGAATTGTTTTCAATTTTCCCTAAGTAACTACCTGGCAAGGCCCAGAATTGGATCAGATCCAATTCTGCAGATAAAATGCCCCCAAACACATTTCCCCTGGAGAAAGACTGAAAATGTATGCACATTTATATCTGTCTATTTAAGCAAATCTCATTAACATGAATGGTGCAGAAAAATATACAGTGATGGAGTAATTCATATTCTCATGCTAGTCTGGAAGGGACTTCATTATGGTCCAGCAGAGGTTAGCATTTACTGAGGCTGTTTCTATCAATACATGCGGTTTTTACAAACGTAAGACCCTAGTCCAGGGATAGCAAATACATGGTACTTGAGCCTCAACTCTCTCTCCCAAACCCAGAGCAGACATCACTAATGGAAGACGGCATTCTTTCCTGCTGAGACCACCAGTCAGACATCCAAGGAAGAACCTAATCTCTCTCCCTGCCCCAAGGTGTCAACCAGCTTGTCCATATGGGAAGTTACCTCTCTTGGAGAGGAAAGGAGATCCTGTTACTTCTTGGATATGACTGATGGAACAAAATCGAGTGCTTCTAAGCTCATCAACCAATGTACCAGGATGTTAAATTGATTTTCACTGTATTCTCAGAGGCTTAACTAAGTCCCCAGCATGGAGGGTAGTGAGTGATAAGTACTCATGATTTCTGGGTGAAAAAAAGGTGCTAGACACTAGACTCATCCATGGAGAATTACTAAGAGTCGGCAAAAATGGTGCCTCCTGTCTATTGCTTACTTCCAGCCTATGTAAGAGGAAGACCAGAAATTGGAGAAGATGGGGTTAACAGAGGGGATGTCTTAGGAGAGCACTTTGGTTTTCCCCTCCACCAGTACCACTTCCAGACAAATAAGAGAACTCTAGAATGAATATCTGGAGGTACTGAGGGTGCATCCCCTTGCCTAGAAGATTCTGCAGGCAGGAGGCTGGCTGGAACTGTCTGCGTTGGTGGAGTCAGGAGGGAGGGGAGCAGTGGCAGCAACAGTCCTGTGTCATTTGTGGGACAGGATGAATGTGTTTCCCATGGGCTGGGTAGGCACAGTGGAGGGTAGGCAAGATTCAGCCACTCTGAAAGGGCCTCCACCCAGGAGGGCTGCCTGCCTACTCCTTTTATCCAAGTGTTGGTTCAGAGCTTACATCTTCAGAAATGCCTTCTCTGACCACGTAGACTAATACAGTGCCCCCTCCAGTCAACCCTTTATTACACCTCCTGGTTTATTTCCTTGGTAGCACTCTGGTATCTGCCCAAAAAAAATTTTTTTGACGGGGGGAGGAGTTAAATGTGGAGAAGTGAATTAATCTCAAAGAGGCCACTATTTTTAAAAAAATTATTTATTTTTGGCTGCGTTGGGTCGTCCTTTCTGTGCGCGGGCTTTCTCTAGTTGTGGCGAGCAGGGGCTAGTCTTTGCTGTGGTGCGCGGGCTTCTTATTGCCGTGGCTTTTCTTATTGCAGAGCATGGGCTGTAGGCACATGGGCTTCAATAGTTGACGCGTGGGCTCAGTAGTTGTGGCTCGCGGGCTCTAGAGCACAGGCTCAGTAGTTGTGGCACATGGGCTTAGTTGCTCTGCGGCATGTGGGATCTTCCCAGACCAGGACTCGAACCCGTGTCCTCTGCATTGGCAGGCGGATTCTTAACCACTGCACCACCAGGCAAGCCCGAGGCCACTCTTTAAAGAGTAAAAAACGTTCCATGAGTGCCGGGACCATATTCATCTTATTCACCATTATTCCCAGTGCTCAGAATAGAACCTGGTACATAGTAGCTGCTCAATAGAAATATATAGACTAGTAAATCTCTTCCAACCAAGAGCCCTAAGAGATCAATAGACAGCAACTGGTTCTGCGAAATGCAGTTTCTCAAGTCTACTGCCTGCTTGTCAGTGTCTGAGTTAGAAGGGTTTAGTGGGAGAAGAGGGCAGGAACTCTCGACTGGAATAAAACTTGTGTCCTCCCCAGGTTTCTATTTTTCCTATGCTTTACTGCCTGGATAATTGAGAAGCAACTCTTTAGCGACGTTCTTTCCTTCTATCCTGGGCTCTCCTCGTCTGCAAAGTCTGCTGCCCCCTGGAAACTCACATGGGCTCTCAGTCAGCCTTGATTGATTTGCTCTGCAGTGATGCGCTCTCCTCAGCCTTGATATGCCTCCAGGCTTCAGGGAAAGTTGAGCACCTGCTCGGATGTTCGGAGACAATCTAGAAACTTGGAAACATACAAAGGCCATACATTTGCTAGTACTGCTTGTGGCTTTCTATACATTCTCCCGCAGGATGTGAAATTAAAATCATTTAACTTAAGCAAGTGTGTTTCCTCAGTGATAAGGAGCCCAAATAAACACATTTATGAGAAGAACATGGGAAAACCAGGGTAGTTTTAAAAGTCATTCATTTTTCCATGCTTCTGATTAGAGTCACAAATGAAATCTCTAACAACCCCAGTCATATAGTGATGGAGGAAATCACAGCCTGTCCTCTCTGTAAGATCTTTTTTTTGAAAGATAGAAATAAAAATCCCTTACTTTTGAATAGCACTTTGCAGTTTACAAGGATTTCTACCTATGTTATAACATTTGATTGAAAAAAAAGTAAACTGTCGGATAAATTTTAAATCCCTCATAAAGCTGAAGAATCTTCTGGGTGTTCAGTAAATAAATGAATGCCTGTTTGAGTGCAATGTTGAGACAGAGCTACCATTGCATGTTCCATTTAGAGTTAGGATTATACATCAGATTGACCTTGAGTGACAGATCACATGTAAAAAAATCAGGTAAGGCTGTCTTGAAAACTAAAAGGTACAAAAAGTTCCAATCAGGTCCATATTTAAGATTTTCTGGGCCCAGAGTGAGAGTACCTGCAAATAGAGGTTCACTTACATATGTATGAATATTTAAAATGTGTAAACCAAGCCAGGAGACTGCTAAATAAAATATATTCCATCCTCCTACCTTGATAAGTAGACCTTCATAATGCTCTGGAAGGCCGGCTTTGAATTGGGAATTCTTGAACACCTCAGAGGAGTTCCCCTGTAGAACATGGCGGGGTAAGGAGAGTCTGACTTGGGTGCCCCTCCTTCTCTTCCACTCTCCATCCTGAACCACAAGGGGCCTCGAGTGCAGGTGAGTGCACACCCAGCCCCACACCAAGCAACATCCATATCCTCTCAGGAAAGTGGACCCTGGGCAAGAGGTCTGCATGGTCCCAGAGGTGAACTCAGGGCCATTTAGGCAAGAAAGAGGTGGGTGCGGGAGCCAGGCAGACAAGTTCCCTAGGGCCCTGGGAGTCCTCACTCTATGGGGAGAGGTGTGGTCAGAGGAGGGAACAGACAGGCCTCTCTAAAGTGCAGGGGCCTGGGCAGGGCCCCTCTTGTCCAGGTCTAAAGGAGGTGCTAAATCCAGTGATAGTTGGAATTAAACTGAGTGTTGTTTGCTCTTCAGCTTGTATCTAGTTACCCTTTACTTTAAGTAAACATTTATAAATGCTGCACTAATCAAGGGCCTATTTAAAATGATGCTCAATTTAGTTTTGATTTTTAAAAATTATTTGAGGCTACTTGGGATGGAGCATCTAATAGTTAGAACACATGGACCTGAATTAGAAGTAGGAAGTAGGAAGATAGAGTATGCTGGCACTAGTCTATACAGATGAATCAAAAGAGCAATAACCATAGTAATAATGCCTTTAATAGTATAATTCTCTGGTTCCAAAGCTCTTTCATTTATATATGTATTCGTATATATGTATCACTTTATTCTTATAAGAATAAGCGTCACGGGCTTCCCTGGTGGCACAGTGGTTGAGAGTCCGCCTGCCGATGCAGGGGACACGGGTTCGTGCCCCAGTCCGGGAGGATCCCACATGCCGCGGAGCGGCTGGGCCCGTGAGCCATGGCCGCTGAGCCTGCGCGTCCGGAGCCTGTGCTCCGCAACGGGAGAGGCCACGACAGTGAGAGGCCCGCGTACCGCAAAAAAAAAAAAAAAAAAAGAATAAGCGTCAGTGCTTGAAATTTGAAAGATGCATACTCCAGGCAAATAAAAAGGAAACCCTGCTTGACACTTTGAGAAGTACCTTTACAGAGTCCATTGGCCTGAGGAGGCAGTATAGAAGGAAGAATCAAAGATGCCAAATAGACTTCAACTTAGGGCCAATTCTGATCTGTCCATAGTGGCTGCCTGAAGTGCTTGATTCAGAAAATCTCAGGCCATGCCCAGCCTTAGTGGCTGGTACTGAATTAGGTCAAGGGAGGGGCTGGGATGGCATGTATGCCATGAAGGTGCCACCTCTGGGCTTGAATGCATGTGACAGTAAGGGTAAGCAGGATTCTTGGGGTCATCCTTAATATTTTGAGGTTGTCAGCACGGAGGAAAATCAATCCAAATTCTTAACAAGAATTCTGATATTCTTGAATATTTTTGTCTTCCTCAAGCAAAAATGATCCATTCCGGGTTTCGTTGAGAAAGATGCTGCTTTCAACATGCTTTCCTGGTTTGGAAAAAGATGGCTAGACACCTGCTAAGGTGTTCATTGGTGATAACTGGATTTATATGATACTTGGGTTCTCTTCTCATCTCTGTCACTAACTAGCTGTGTGACCTTGAGCAAATCCCTAACCTCTGGACCTCTATTTCCTTACCTTCAAAACAGGGATATTATCTCAGTGATCTCTCAGAATTTTGTGAGGCTTAAAAGAGATAGTACCAAAGCAAGCCTTTGAAATTAAAACAAACAAACAAACATTGTATAGGTGTAAACCATTTCGACTCCACTGAAAAATGAGCAAATTGGACTAGGGTAACGTTTCCCGAAGTGTGTTGCTTAGAACATTAGTTTAATGGGATGTCAATAGGTATTGCACTAAAGCCATCAAACAAACAAAAAAATGTTCTGTGGCGAAATAAATGTAGGAAACTCTGGGCTGAACAAACTTAAACAGGCATCATTACCACAGGAATTATTAGCTTTTACTATTTTTTAAAAAAATAAATTTATTTATTTATTTTTGGCTGCACTGGGTCTTCGTTACTGCACGTGGGCTTTCTGTAGTTGCGGTGAGTGGGGGCGCGCTTCAGTAGTTGTGGCACGCGGGCTCTAGAGCGCAGGCTCAGTAGTTGTGGTGCATGGGCTTAGTTGCTCCGCGGCATGTGGGATCTTCCCGGACCAGGGTTCGAACCCGTGTCCCCTGCACTGGCAGGCGGACTCTTAACCACTGCCACCGGGGAAGCCCAACTTTTACTATTTAATGTGCGCTGTGAATCTTTAAAATTGAACAGTTCTTTGGAAATCATTGAACAATCTGTTCTCTAAGTTCCCTCAAACTTGAATGCTCTCTGATTCATGTATTTATTAACAAAGGTTTATAGAGCCCCTATTATGGGCAGACACTATTCAGTGTACAAAACAGAGACAAGAAAATCCCTGCTTTCATGGAGCTTACATCCTAACGGAATTTGATGTCACTCACCCAAAGGATGCTTGTGCTTAGAGAAGAGACTACTATCCCTTAACTCAAAGAAATGAAACTTTCAAGTAGAATTGTCAAAAACAGAATGGGGAAGGACAGTTTGTGGGCAAGTAGGGAAGACTGCTCTTAATTGTCAGTTCTGTAACTCGGCCTCTGAGCTGAGGTTAAAACGTGACCTTTGATCTGAAGAAGAAGATGGCTACTGCTTCCTGGGGGCACAAGATCACATTCATCCATTTATTCACTCATCCATTTATCAAATACCTCTGGGCATGATATATGTCATACATGGAAGTGTGCAAGACACAATCTGTACCCCCAGAGCCAAATTCCAGGTGGGCAGGCAGATAAAGATGTGAGTTTGCAACTCAGCGTGTTCTGTGTGCTATAGTGGGGTGTAAAGGGTGATATGGGAGCATGTTAGCAGGGTGCCCAACCTCACACTTCAGAGAAGGCATCTCAGTGGACCTGACGTTTAATCTGAATTATCCAGAGGTTGATAGTTTATTTAGTGAACTGGCTTAGGGTGAGTGGGGGAAAATGGTGAGTAGGAAAAGTCTTTAGATAGTAGAAACAGCATGTGGAAAGGCCTAATGGCACTCCCACTGGACTTGTGCAACCAGAGTGGAATGAGCAGGAAAAGACAGCTTCATGTCTATCTAGGATTCTGTGCATGACATTCTCTGAAAAAGCATTTTGTTGTTGAAATAAAACTTGAAAATCACTGGGGTTTTTGAAAAGGAAATTCCTGAAGCCCCTGCCATCTTTATAAGTCTTAGATTCTTCCCCTTCTATCAGTCTCCCTCCCCGAAGTGTTTACATCTTCATGGGGAATTTTGGAAGATTTAGAATCTCTCAATTCTCAAACCCAAAGGAACACATTACTACTGGCACATATATTCATTAGAACTATTTTGGTGATAAATGACAGAAAACAGAACTCAAGATGACTTTAGCAAAATAGTATATTATCTTGCATAACAGAAAAATCCAAAGAAAGTTTGATCTGGAGGCTCTAGACCCAGTCTCTCTCCATCTCTTACATTCTCTGTCCTCCAGGTATTCTTCATTTTTAGGCTCAATATGGTGGCAAAATGGCTGCCAGCATCTCTATGTCTACATCTTCCATGTCCAAGTCTAGTGGAAAAGAGGGTTGTTTTCCTGAAACTACCATGCAGGTATCTGTACTCACTCTGATTGCACCATCTTATGTCATGTGCACATCCCTGAACCAATCACTGTGGCCCCCTGGGATAAAATTACAATGATTACACAGGCCTGGATCACATGATCCAATCCTTAAGCAGGAATTCAACTGAATAAATTTTTAAAATCTTATTGGCTTTATTTGTGATTCATGAATTGAGCAGCTTCCCTCGAGCATAAAGAAAAGAGCTCTGAAGAGCTGTACAGAATGAAAGACTTTTATAGGCAGAAGGGGGCAGGACAAGTTACTAGCAAAGAGTGGATTGTTTGTGGCAAAATCACCTTCCTTTATGGGACAGCAAGAGTCTATCAGGCAGATTAACTCATTAGTGCTAACCAGGTAATTCCAAGTTGACTGGTTTAAGATCCCACTCCTGGAAGAGGTTGAAACTGTAATTAAGTTAGGTATTATGTCACGGTTTAGTGAGTTGGGATTAGCATAAGTGGCTCCATTTTGGGCCTGCTGTCTCCTTTTTAAACTTACAGTCCTTACAGCGATCTGAAATCTTCCTCCTTGTAACTCTCTGCTGGCTTCAGTTCTCTAGTGTCCATAAAGAGAAATCCTTAGTTCATTGGAGGTAAAATGGTAGACTATGGCCAAATCTGGTCCGAGATGAGATCATTGCCCAGCACACTGTTTTAAATACAGTCGATTGTGGGTGCTTCAGGCGGGCAGGCAGGGTCTTTTCCCTGTGGTCTCCACAAGTCCCTGTTATCATATTCCCTGAGAGCTTCAAATATTTATACCTCCTGCCTGAAGGGATGTGATTTTGCAATTCTGGTCTAATTCTTTCATGTGGTACTTGATCAGGTACTTGAAGACTGTAGTGTGACAGATAAAAAAAAAAAAAAAAAAAAAAAGAAGAAGAAAAAAAAAAAAGAAAAAGAATGGAACTTGAATTTACACAGCCCAGTGAATTCTTGTCCTTCAAAGCATCACCTTGGGGGTGATGCACACTTTTTTCAATGACACTGCTTTTGCTCAAAAGGATTTTCAAACTCCTCTTGGAATTGTTTTCAGAGCCTGAAGCAGATTCTTTGAATATCCTTACTGGTGGCAAATCCTCATTCTTTAAGAGTGGTTCTGATTTTTGGAAGAAGCCAGAGTCATTGAGAGCTGAGTGTTGATGAACAGGTTGGCTGGCACGGCTGCCTGCCTCATGCTTTTTTCTGTGTCTAGAGTAAAGTACAAGTATGAAGTCATGAGGCTGAGGTCCTTGTAGGCTCATTTAAAATTTTTTTGTTGTGTTTTTTACTTATTTATTTTTAATTTCATTAACTGAGTAACCAACATATTTGCGTGGTTCACATTTCAAAGGGCACTATAGGATAAGCGGTGAAAAGCCAGTTTCCCATCCTTGTCCCCTGGCCACCCAGCTTTCCTTCCAGGTTTTATATGTATTCTTCCAGACAGTCTCTGTGTATCCCGTAAATGTCTTGAAGAAGGCCCAGAGAGGCATCTATAAGTAAGTGAAGCATTGCTTGAATGCCTTTCAGGATCACTTCACTGCGTTGTGTATAAATTCTGATATGTTTATGCCAAACACAAGTCTCATTATTTTATAGTTATCTGACATTATGTATAAATTGTTGCCTTCCTTAGGGATAAATTGGGATCCTGAGAAGTCTCTCTAATGGGAGGTGGTGTCCTGGCTTAGTCACCTGAGTTGTGTGAGAGACCTGGTAAGTGACTTTATCTCTTTGAGATAAAGAGATATCTCTTTGGTTTTCTCATCTGTAAAATGGAAAGCAGCCCCCTCATAGGTTATTGTGAGGATTAAGTGAAATGATGCATGAAACTGATCCAAGGAGAATGTGATGGTGAATTTTTTATGGTAAATTTGGCTAGGCTATGACGCCCAGTTGTTTGGTCAAACACCAGTCTAGATGTTGCTGCTGTGAAGGTATTTTGTAGATGTGATTACCATTTACAATCCGTTGACTTTAAGGAAAGCAGACTACCCTCCATAATATGAGCAAGCCTTATCCAGTCAGTTGAAGTTTTCCAGAGAAGAAGGAATTCTGCCTCAAGACTGTAACATAGAAATCCTCCCCAAGTTTCCAGTCTGTGTGGCCTGCCTTATGGATGTCAAAGTCAAGACTATAACATCAACTCTTACCTAAATTTCCAGCCTGCTGGCTTGCCCTAGAGATTTTGTACCTGCCAGCCTCTACAATCATGTGAACTAATTCCTTGAGATCCCTGACTGATGCAGTGGGAGAAAACTCTGGATTTTTGAGTTTGTGTGTGTTGGGGAAAGGATTGTTTAAAAAACAGAACAAAGCAGGTTTTGGTCCTGGCTTTACCACTGGCCAGCTGAAAAGCCCTGAGCAAGACTTGGTACTATTAAGCTTCTAGTTTCCCCCCCTGCCTAAAGCCTCTCAAGGTTGCTGGAAGAAAGATACTATGAAAATGATTTGTCAAGCATCACACGCATGCAGGTGATTATTATCTGGTTATGCCTTCCTTTGAATGAACACATATCTTTAGGGTCACCCTTTGGTGACCCCCAGACCTACATCTCCCTAAGATGTCCCTTTCTTGGGCATTGATTCTTATCTCTGTTTCATTCCCATACCTGGGAATGAAATCCAGTCCTGCAGCGAGTAGTTGTCAAAGGGGCTGCAGAGCCTCAGAGGGCTGTGCACCCACAGGCATGGGGAAGTAGGGGAGGAGGGTAAGAGAAAGTGGAGAGAGGAACTTGTGGAGGTGACAGCAGGGAAGGGGGAGGGGGGATGAGAGAGGAAGGGGGTCATGTGCCAGGCTGGCTTCCCGGGGGCCAGGGCTGATTTGCTGGGGTAGCTGGGTCTGCACTGCAGATTGCAGGCTGATTGCAACAGATTAGCCGGGACTTAAAAGGGGCCTCATCAGAGCACATGAATACAGCACTGAGTGTTCTATTTCTCTCATCCTGGGGCTAGAGCCAATCAAACAGGAGAGGGCCGGAGGGTGGCGGGGTGAAGCACCATGAATAACCTGCCTCCTTTACCATCACAGTGCTTCAAAATACCACTTGGTCCCATTTCCACTTTTTTTTCCCTCTGCCAGGGACTCAAGGGCTGGCACTTGAGAGGGGTGAAACTTTCTGTAGTGTCTGAGACTCCCCCCATGTTGCTGCCTACCCCATCCTGATGTTCTTTATCTCATCACTCAGCCCTATTCTTTCATACCACTTATCACAAGCTGAAATTATTTGATAAGCAATTATTTACAAAAAACCCCTGCTCTTTCCACTAGAATGTGCCATGAGATCAGGAACCTTATCTAACTTGTTCATTCCTGTAGTTCCAGCTCCTGGCAGGGTAGTACATGGTAATGCTCAAAAAATGTTCATTAAGGAATGGGATGGATATATAACATCTACCGAGCACTCTCTCTGCGCCAGGCAAGGAGCCCAGAGATGTATAGGCATTTCTCCTCTTAAGGATAGTTCTCTCAAGGAAGTATGACAATCTTTATTTTACTGATAAGAAAACTAAAGCTCAGACTGGTTAAGTAACATGTTCCTGGTCACACAGTCAGAGCTGGGATTCTAATATGGGTTAGACAAAGTATATAGGCTCTTTATCACTTTGCCAGGAATAGAATAGGCTTTATCTTCAGTGCCAGCATTAATTGATTGGCGGTTGCTTCCAGGAGCCCTTTAGCTAGAAGAATTTTGAAGCAGTTTCCTGACTTAGTGGGAAGAATGCTGAGATCAGTTAGTAATGTCTGCAAGGGGTGAGGTGGGATGTCTAATGGTAGTGGTACATGTGCTGTCTATTTGCCATTCTTACAATATATGATATCACCTCCCTAAAGATGTACAACAGAGGCAAAGAAAAAAAAGCAGAGAGAGAGAACAACTAGGTGGCAGAATGCTTGGCTTCTTTTCTGTCCCTAGTTTTTCACTCCTTCTTGCATTTGTCTTTTCTTTGCAATGGGAACACAGCTACATACAGGATTGTTTGGAGGATAGAATGTAATCAGAGGTAGGAACTAGCTTTGAAGGGTCTTGCAAGCCGAGGTTGAGATATTGCTTCATAAGCTGACATCGTGATGATGGGGGGGCGGTCCTCAGGTAATGTGATATTTCTGTGGGACTCCAATACCTCTGTGCAAATGTGCTGTTATTATTTCCCAAAGGCCCTTCAGTGAACAAAGGAGCAGGGAGTGTGGGGAGGTAAGTGACAGTCAGGCTGCTGAGCTGGATTTTGGGGATTGGCGCCTGGTTGCAGGTAAGCCTTTGCAACCCACCGGTCATGGGGTGACCACCACGTATTTACTCTGCCCAACAGAAACCTGGGAGGGGGTACAGTATATTGTTTAAGATTGGGCCTTGTAGATTCTAGGTCCCAAGTTTGCCACTTACTGTGTAACCTTGGATAAATCATATAACCTCTTTGAGCCTTGCTCGCTGACTTAAAATAGCATCTGTCTTAGGGGCCTATTGTGAGAATTAAATGAGACAACGTGTGGAAGGGAACAATTTGGCTCTGGTGTACAGCAAGCACTCAATGCATATTTGTTATTGTCTGTGAGGAACCTATATGCCTATGTGGAAACTGGAAAATCAGGGCAGTTATCTGAATCTATCTCTGTTGCCCCAAACCAGGTAATTGGTGGTTTTTCATTTTTGTTTGTTTTTTCCCCTAGTTTACATCTGGGTGTTTTGAATACCCAGCCTTAGTATTTTCAGGACCTGAAAAGAGAAGGGCAGGGTTGTTCAGAGTGTGTTCAAATACGCAGTCTGAGGTCCTTGTTGCTGCTGTCAGGCCTCTCTCTAAACAAAGGGAAAATCCATCCTTCCACTGCGTGCTGAAAACCGTGCTTTGAGAATATTAAGTTGGGCGTTGCTTCATTTGCCCACAATGGAAACCCACTGGGCCAGGACAGCCCTCCTTCCCCTCATTTTCCATAAGAAATGGCTTAGATCGCGGTTACCTGTGGTGATGGCTGTCATTTATCTAACACTGAGTGTGTGCTGGAACTTTATGCTCTCGACAGCCCTCTAAGGCAGCCACTATTCCCATCCTGGTTCTGCAGATGAGACGATCGCAGCCCAGTATGTTTGAGTTACTTGTCCATAGCCAGGTAGTGGCAGAGCTTGGATTCAAACCCAGGCCAGCCGGGCCTCAGCAGCAACATGCTTACCACCAAACCACACTGTCTTCTGGAAACTCTGGCTTGATGAATATGTCTGTTTGGCAGTGGGGAGTAAAATGCCAGATGTATAAGTCAGGGGCAGTGGAGACCATGGAGGGATGGGAGCTGTGGTTCTTACTCCCTGCTGCACATCTGAATCACCTGAGGAGCATTCGTGAGCTAGGGATGCCTGGTCTGACCCCCAAAGACTTTGATGCTCTTGATCTTGGATGGAGGTGGAGCTTCGCAGGTGGTTCTGATAGGTTTCCAAGCTTGAGGACCACCGGAGCAGCAGAAGAAGGTCAGGAGGGGGTTAGCAAATTCCTCATGGTTAGGAACCTTTCCACTTCCTCCTTGGAAGGGGCTGGTTCACACTGCAGGTGGTGTACCTTTATCTCAGTATCCTCATCTGCAGTGTGTGGGCAGTGGAACTTGACAACACTGCAGGGTGCTGGGTAGATAAACAGCTTGGAAAGTGCCATTTAAATGGAAAGCATTGGGATGAAGTGTTCCTGGGGCTTCGACGTGACCTCATTTCAGTTTCAGTGTGGTGGTAGTCTCAGCCACATCCCTAGCAGTTCTGGATCATCAATAACCCCTTGGGACCAGGATTCGAGGTATCTGCTTGCACAGCCTGGGGTAACCGGGGGAACTCTGATTGCCCCGTCCTTTGGCTGAGGAATAGTGTGAGTAGATGCATAATTCGAACCATTAACTTGCTCTCAATATGGAGAATGAGATTTGTGGCTCCCTCTCACAAAGGAAATATGAAGCAGTAAACACACTTCCAGTTATGGATGGGGCTAAACACACCATTAAACTGAATGCTAATGGCTGTCTTCTGCTTCCTGTGAACATTTCACCGTGGCAACCAGCAGGTGCCCTTTTCTTGCCTTCTCTTTCATCTTCCCATAATTTCTCTTCTGCCACGGCTTTTTGGATGATAATGGGCACATGCCTGAAAGTAGTTAAAAGGAGAATTAGAGGTTTTTTGGTTTTTTTTTTAAAGCAAATTAGATTGGAGTAGATTTCCAGCTTCTCACACTATTTGCTTGTAGGATGTAGCAGTCTCAGGTACTGAGAACAGGCCAAGACAGGTGAACATCTTTAATTGATGTATCTTTATTTATTTATTTTTAATAGATCTTTATTGGAGTATAATTGCTTCACAGTACTGTGTTAGTTTCTGTTGTACAACAAAGTGATTCAGCCATATGCATACATATATCCCCATATCCCCTCCCTCTTACATCTCCCTCCCACCCTCCCTATCCTACCCCTCTGGTCGTAGCAAAGCACAGAGCTGATCTCCCTGTGCTATGTGGCTGCTTCCCACTAGCTATTTTACATTTGGTAGTGTATGTATGTCAATGCCACTCTCACTTCGCCCCAGCTTCCCCCTCCCCGCTGTGTCCTCAAGTCCATTCTCTATGTCTACGTCTTTATTCCTGCCCTGCCACTAGGTTCATCAGTACCATTGTTTTTTTAAGATTTCATATATATGGGTTAGCATACGGTATTTGTTTTTCTCTTTCTGACTTACTTCACTCTGTATGACAGACTCTAGGTCCATCTACCTCACTACGCATAACTCAATTTCATTTCTTTTTATGGCTGAGTAATATTCCATCGTATGTGTGTGCCACATCTTCTTTATCCATTCATCTGTCGATGGACATTTAATATACTGCCTACTGAGGGCATCAAGCCTGGTCTGACCTCTGAAGCTTGGTCACTAAATTGTGGAAGCTGCATAACTTAGGGCTTAAGAATAAAAGCCCAGGAGTTTGACACTTTTGGACATAAATCCTTTGCTGTTGCCTAAAAGCTGGGTAAATTTCCCTCTATGTGACTACTTTCCGGTAAATTGGGGATAATAATAACCACTGTCTCATAGGGCTATTGTTGGGGGGCGGGGTGGAGGTGGAATGGGGTAAGAGAGTGGGCTGGTTAATGAAAAATGAGTATAAAGTTCTTAGTGTAATGCCTGGCACATAGGAGGTGCTCAGTAAATGGTAGCCATCCATTCTGATGATGGTGATGAGTAACATTGGCTGGGCGATTTTAGGCCGTTAACTTCCCTGAGCTTCAAATCCTTCATCTGTACAAGGCAAGCTAACCACAGCACCTGGGTCATTTGTTTAAAGCTCTAGATAAGAATTACATGATGAAAAGTATTTGGCACAGGGCTTGGCACATAGTAAGAGTTCAATAAGGACTTGCTGAATGAATGGAAAAAAAAATGCTATACTGGCTGAAGAAGCTCAATCATCAGACCCAAAACGTTTAATATTAGACCCAGAGAGAAAAAAATACCAGTAGCCCTGGACTTTTTGTCAGTTTCGTTTTTTTAGCAGCTGTGGACCTTCCTTTGCTTCCTCTCTCCTTGTTGTGCCCTCTCCTTTCAGTGCTTACCAAGAGCCTATGCTGAAAAAGAGAAAGCATGATTCTGACATACATAAATGAAACCCCAGTATCACGATGGGCACCGAGCAAGGCCTCAGACAGGAAGGGCCATAAATAACAGAGCTGTCTGCGCACAGTTGCTCAGCTAGCGAAGCTGGCCATAGGCTCTTTTTTTTTTTTAACATCTTTATTGGAGTATAGTTGCTTTACAATAGCCATAGGCTCTTTGTCTCCTGCCCCAGCCCCTCAAGTGTCCAGCATCCTCACCTTGGGGCCCCCCCAACCGCCATCGAGTGCCCCCTCCCAGGTCTGTTCTGCAGGGCAGTGACTCATGCTCTGAATCTGCCTCCTCTCAATCTTCTGCCAACTCCAGCTCCCCTAGCTTTCCCATCCCAGCCCTCCCTGGAAGAAAACAACCTGGTAAACCAGGGACTGGCATAGCTGCTTAGTCAGCTACTCACGGGAGTAATTGAAATGTTTTTAGATAGCATTTATGGTTTTAATTTCTAATTATAAAAGGGATACATGTTTATATTAGAAAATTTCGGGAAAAAAATTTGCAGAAAGAAACCAGGCACGCAGAAGAAAATAAAAATCCTGAGGCCCAGGCAACAACATCCCAGGACAAATTAAATCAGCATTACTATGGATGGGGTCCTGTATCATTAGTGTTTTTTTAAATTTCAGAGGTGATTCCAGCGTGCAGGCAAGCCTGAACAATCAACTTAGAGATACTTGCCAGTAGCACTTTGAAGTATTTCCTGTATTTTTTATTTTTTTATTTGGATCATACTGTATATACCATTTGAAACCTGATTTTGGGAATTCCCTGGCAGTCCAGTGGTTAGGACTTCACGCTTTCACTGCTGAGGCTGTGGGTTCAATCCCTGGTCAGGGAACTAAGATCCCACAAGCTGCACAGTGCGGCCCCCCAAACCCCGCCCCCCAAAAAAGAAAAAAAAAAGAAACCTGATTTTGTTTTCTTTGGCCTAACAATATGTTATGAACATCTTCCAAATCATTAACATTCTTCTATGACATGATTTTTTAAAGTGGCTATGTAGTTTTCCATCTTATGCATGCACCATAATTATTTTTAGCCTATTACCTATTATTAGACATTTTTCAAAAATTTTGCTGATTGAAATAATACTGAGATGTATTTCTACTCCTGTCTGTGATCACTTACTTAGCTAACACATATAGTATATAACCATATGCTGGACACTATTCTAAGGCATTACATATATTTCATTTAATCTTCACAACCAGCCTATCAGGTACCTACTATTATCACCCCCATTTTAGAGATGAGGAAACTGAGGCTCAGAGAGGCCATGCTCTGGAATTAAAATTGCAGGATCAAAAAACATGAACATTTTCAAGGCTTTTGAAACACATTGCCAAATGGCCCACCAGAAAGGTTTTATCCTTATTATGTGAGACATATGTGAGACAGAGCAGGGGGTCTTTGAGTTTGAAAATAATTCTATAACCCAATGAAATCTATCAATTTAAAACCTTTCCTTATTGTAGGTCTTTGATGTATGTTAAAAAAATCTTTTATAGTAGGATTTAAAAAAATGATATCTATTAGGTGTAAAGTGTGGTTTTATCATTTGTAAGCAATGTGCCAAGCATAAGAGCTGGCATTGTTTTGTGGTGACAGGGAGGGGGGACTGACCAGAATTCTTCACTTTGTGGTCTTCTCAGGGGGCTGACTTCTAAGGACGAGCCTGAGTATTCATCTCTCTCCAATTCTCTTCTGTTTTCTAACCCTCTTCTTTGGGAGAATGTTTTTGGTAAAGTAGAGCAATATCTCCTGGAAGAGGTGCTACAAGAGGAGAGGTGGCATTACCAGGTAGAGAAAAATTTGTTAGGCTTCTGATGAAGCGATCCGAAGCCTCTTCCTCAAGGGAATCTGATTCGACTCCCTCCAGCTGCTCATGGGAATGAATGGAACTGGGTTTCTGGGAGCTCAGAAAGGAGGGCAGAGGGGCCCTCACAGCCGAGAGGACAAGGGAGCCTCAGGAAAGAGCAGCAGATAGCTGAGAGAGAAGAGACTTCTGGAAGCCCCTTGAGGGGCTCCGTGGGCCCTGAGGTGTCTCAAATACAAAGCTTTGTGTACCACCCTGCGGCTTCTCTGTGTATTTGTCAAGTTCAATCATTAGCTTGGCTATTATTATTTTGCTTTTGGAAGAGGATTGCAACTATATAAGACTCTTCCTGTCATCCCCCCGACCACACACACGCTGATAGTACCCACATTTCTGAGAGGTTTCCTACTTATAGCAGGAGAGCAAAAGAACTTGCCACTACTATGAATTCCTTGAGGACAGGGACCCGTGTCTTTTTTTTTTTTTTTTTTTAAATTATATTCATTCTCAGTGGCTCTGGCAGGTCATAATTTTCATTTCTATTCACAGAACACCCCGTCCTGTTAATTGATGCTTGGATGAGAGTTATGTTAGTGAGCTTTACTTTGGTTGCTACAGAAGCTCAATTCAAACTCTATTTAAAAAAAGGGGGAGAGTCTAGGATGGAGAGGAAATATGGTTGAATTCAGAGTTTTGAAGGATGTTGTCTGTCTGTCTGTCTCTCTCCTTCTCTGGGCTGGCCTCATTCTCTTAAAAATGGGGTCCCTTCACAAGGTCCATGCCTTCTCTTGGGTTTCACCTGTGAATACTGGGTGAGAAAAGTCCTCTTTTGTCTTGGGCCCAGCTAATCTGGGTTGATGAGGCTGGGAGCTGCCTGTACCTGTCTCCTGCTGTGTGATCCCAGGTTAACCTCGTGGAGGGAGAGGACTGTTCTCCCTAACATCCATATGTCAGTCCTAGAGAGGGACTGGCTGACTTGGCTTGAGTCACACCAAATCAATCAACTACTGCATCTAGTGGAATAAAGTGTAATAGAGGCCGGACCCTTTATATGGCACCTTATGTGGTAACAGGCTGCACCTGGCACCCACAGAAAAGGACTGGAAAATAGTGTCAGGAAGACAAACCAACAAAGAACTGTGTTCAGACTCACTGTGTTCCTGGACTAGGATTTCAGCTGGTCAAATTAATTTGGGTTTTTATTTCTGTTGTTAATGGCATATTCTTTCTAGTACTTTTCTGTCTGTAAATAAGGTAAACACTTGTTTTCATCAAAATCTGAATTTTTAACCCTTCTCCTTCAGTCATTGCTTCCCTGTAATTTTAAAATATGCAGATATCGTCACATTTATTGCCAAATTTCTCAAATGATGAGGTCAGCCTTTGAAACCTCCATGTCTAGACCAGTTACTTGCTCTAATTCCTTTTAAATATGGGGTCCGGACACACTCCTCCACTGAAGCAGCCTCTTGCAGGCCACTCATGACCCCTGGGTCACTGAATCCATTGCTCTTTCTTGGTCACGTTCTCCAGGCCGTTGCCAACACTTCATAACGTGTAATCTTACTTTTGAGTGCCATCTCCATTTTGGGAGCAAAGGATGTCCTCATGAAGGACCTGGAAAAGCTGTTTCTCTACTTGGCACTTCTGCCTTTTGGGGCTGTCTCGTTTTGTTCTCTGTCTATAAATAGAAGAGGGACTCATTGTTTGCCCCTCCACCTTTCATCTGGCTATATTTTGCCTTTGGCTGGCAGAACGGACTTGTGGAAAGAGCTAAAGCTTTGGAATCAGATAAACTTGGGTTCGCATCCCAGCTCTTACTGCTTACTTGCTGTGGGGCCTCCAGTGAGATTTTTTTTTTTTTTTTCTCGGTACGCGGGCCTCTCACTGTTGTGGCCTCTCCTGCCGCGGAGCACAGGCTCCGGACGCGCAGGCTCAGCGGCCATGGCTCACGGGCCCAGCCGCTCCACGGCATGTGGGATCTTCCCGGACCGGGGCACGAACCCGCGTCTCCTGCATCGGCAGGCAGACTCTCAACCACTGTGCCACCAGGGAAGCCCCAGTGAGATTTTTTTTTTTTTCAAACTTCTTTGAGCATCAGTTTCCCTCTCCTGTAAATGGAGGGAAACAATAGCACCTGCCTCGTAGGATGGCCCTATAGCTTCATGAGTAATGTGGAGGCACAAGGCCCAGCACCCCAGCAGATACTCAAAAGATGTGGATTCTCCTACTCCCCCCAAAAGATATTTGGTTTGTCCTCTGTCCCCTTGGGAATAAGCTCTGTGATGAATCACCACATTTATATGTCCTATAAAAGTTGCCAATCTGTTATATATTTTAAAATACATTCATGCTTTGTATATTCTAAAGCAGCTGGCCATTAGAAACAAACTTAAAGCTAACTACTCTTTGGTTAAGCCTTCCCTTCTTTTTCTTCTATATAACACAGCCTTTTTCTTTTATTCTTTCTGGTATACAGACATTTCTCCCTTGCCCTCTCCCCTCCATCCTGTTCAGCATCTGTTCCTTCTCCTGTGAAAAGGACACACCGTCTTTCAGGAGCTGTTCCTCTTTCACAGCATCTGGTTCTGGGGGGCTAAGGAGAGTCATGTGACCAAAGCTTGACCAATCGTAGTATCTCATTTCCTTGCCATAGCAGTTGGCTCAGTGGTGGCCACGTGATCCAAGTTTGATTTATTGGTGTCCTTCTCTTGAAATTTTACTTGTGGGTTCTTGGAGAGAGAAATCTTCTTTCTCCTTGGGCGTTGCTAATCTGGATTGATGACGCCAGGAGCTGCTTCTGCCTGGTCTCCTGCTGTGTGGATAAAACTCTTCCCTCTTAGGAGAGAATGAGTCCAACACATGGAGAGAAGCAGGGAGCTGAGATATGGGGTGAGGAGGGAGGGGCAAGGGTGAGGGAGATGATATCATCATTTGATTTCCTGAGGACATACTAGTCCTGACCTTCTAAGATATGAGCCTGCGAATTCTGGTTTTTCCTTAAGCCAGATTGGGTTTGGTTTCTGCTCCTCTTGAAGTCAGGCCCCCTAATAAATTTATCGGTCTGTTTAAAGTAATGGCCACCTTATAAATGAGACGTGTATATGTCACCACAAAATCTGACAGCCAGTCAAAGTTACTGATAAGGCATAGAGTCATATATTGAGTTCCTACTAAGGGCAAAAGGATCTACAAAGCCCCTTTTACATTTGTATCACTGGAACCCTGCCTAGTTCCTGGAACATAGAAGGTCCCAATATGTATATAGGAATAAAGCAGGGCATGAAAGAGGATCTGATTGGTTCAGCTGGCCAGTCACCATCCAGTCCAGGAGAGTCCCACTGGCTAGGCCGCTGACTCCCACGGGGCCTTGGCCAGTCTACAGCTTGGCTCTCAGTAAGACAGGCCAGTTGTGGGTAGGGATCTGTGATGCAGAAAATAACCTCTTTTGCATAAGGAATTTTTTAATTTGACTGTGGGATAGCAAGTTCTTGAGTTTCACAAATGGGACAGAATAGCAGCCTGGCACTTAGCTTGGCTTGTCCAGGCCATTTGAGCCCTCAGGGAAGGGTTTGGAGAACTACTGGGGGAGCTCCAGGAAAAGCTGAGCTATCCCTGTCCTGCTGAGGGTCTCCCCTTGGGCTTCTCATCCAGAGGAGAGCAGTGACGCCAGACCAAGGGGGGAGTTCTGTGAAGCCACGGGAGCCTGAGCACCTGCCAGAGGATGGCTGACTCCAGAGTGACCTGCTGAGGCCTGCCGGTGAGAAACAAGCCCATGCTGTGAGGAGGCCAGCCAGCCAGCGCAGCAGACATCTGTGCTGGGGATGAGAGCCTGGGGAAGCAGTAACGCTGCTGGTGGTGGCCTGTCTCTGGCTGTGTCCCCAGGCCTTGTTCCCACTGTAAGCTGACACTGGTGGAGCGGGGCCTCTCACGTCTTCCCCAAGGGGTCAGGAGGGCTCAGGGGCAGAGGCTATTCTCAGACACTGAGCAGCTGCCTGTAGGGGCTGCAGAAAGTGTGAGGAAAGCAGCCCCTACAGAGCGGGCTTGGTGAGGAGGACTTGGAATTGGAGGGTTGGCATTTGAAGCTGATTTTAATCTTGGCCCTGTCTCCACAGCAACAGAGTAAACTGGGAGGCAGTGAACTGTACCCAGAGGGGTACCGGATAGAGGTCTGGAGACTCAGGGATTCACCCAGTTCTCTCTAAGCAGTTGTGGGACCAGGGCCATGCCTCAGTCTCCTTATGGTACATTGAGGGAACTTGGGTCACATACTCTTGGAGGGTTTCTCTTGGTGAGTCATCACACCTCCCATCAAATGATTGATCTAAATTCACTTGCTCTGTTGAGATGACCAATCTGGAAAAGGTAGGCCTCACAGTTAACTTTCTTTGTAGGCAGTAGAGGATGGATGAGAAGCAACATTATTCCAAACATAATGACAGTAGTAATAATTGTTATAATAGTGATAACAAAACAGCCATTTAAAAAATACGCACTCTAAACCAGGCACTCTATTTTATGGTACATTAGCTTATTGATATTTTACAACACTCCTCTGGGGTGGGTGTTATGATTCCTGTTTTGGAGATGAAACTATTGACGTTCAGAGAGGTTAAGTTACTCGCCCAGCATCTCACTATTAAAAAGGTGGCAAAGCTGGGATTTGAAGCCAGGTCTGCTTGCTTCTAAACCCTATGTTCCTGTCTACTCTGTTATCAAGTGGATGAGTGGTGCCTTCTACTTTCTGCTGTGAAAACACAGATACATAGAGGCTCAGAGCCCTGCCTAGAAGACAGGGCTGATTGTTTCTCAGTTGTTAGTATGTCATACATAGCCATCAGCAACACAGTCCCAGACTTTTTTATTTCAACTTCATCCCTCACTTTTCCCCATCACCCCCACCAATCTCATGCTCCACTCAACACGCATTTGAGGCAAGATTCAGGTGCCATCACATTTTTAAAGATGTTCTCTGATTTCCAAGCAGTTAACTACAATACGCTTTTGCTTCTGCTGTGGCATGTATCATATTCTGTAATTATGTTTTAGTCACCATTCATTTAATGAATATTTACTGGGTGATTCTGTGTGTTTGGCATTGTGTTAGGTGCTTGTGAATTTTTTCCTGCCCACTTTCCATGCCCTCCAGGTACCCAACACACACTAAAACTCACAGATTTTTTTTTCAGAGATGTGTCTTATTTCCCTTGAATCTCAAGTAATTGACAAAGCCTGATATATTGAAGATGCTCAACAGCTATTTGAAAAGTGGACGCATGACCCAGAACCTACCTATTTTTGAGTAACTGCCTGTTTCGTCCCTATAGATCCCCCAATAGATTTTTAGATGCTTGTAGACAGGAGCTGGGTTTTATTTTTCTCTTGTCCCCATTGCTGGGTCCAGAGAAGGAATTTAATACATGTTTATTGAATGAGTGATTAGTGAGAAGGATGAGTTCTGGGGAATGAATATGCTAATTCTGCAGGTGTTGATCAAGCACCCACCATGTGGATACCACCAAGATTATTGCTCGAGTGGGCACCATGGTGAGTAAATACCATGTTGATCTTACGTCCTCAGGATGCTGAGTGTCTAGTGATCAGCTTATGCTTACAAACTAACATGGGAAACAGCAGAGAGAGAAGTCAGGCACCAACCAGACACCTACCCTGTCCAGAATCACTGCTGGTCCCTGGCCACGTCCTCAGCCCCCCTGTGGCTCTGATTCCCACAGCTTTCCTCCCTCAGAGGGCTCTCTGCCTCTGGGTAGAAATGAATGTGGCCTGTGAAAGAGCCCTGAGTTCTTGCAAAGATGATTGCCCCATCTAATTCAACATGAAATAAAGTAGAAAGAAGGATTGTGACCCTTCCTGAGCCTGGAATCATTGCTCTTACTATTGGAAGGAGCTAGAACAGGTCATTTGTCTTGATTCTAATATTCTGTCTGTAGAAATCATTGTAATAGGGTGGAACTATGTGAACACCTGGCCACAGAATTCTTTGTTGGAGGAAAACTATCTTGGGACCCTGAGGACAAAGTTGGCAGGAGACAAAGTGATAAAGAGAGAACTGATTTTTTTGCATAAAAATAAATAGGGAGTTTGCAAGAGGGAATTTGAAAGAAGAGAGGAAATAGAAGGGAGAGGACCCAGCAGGGGAATATCGGAACTTGAAATTTGCATTAGTGGAAATTTTAAGAACAGGGATGTGTAATTTTATCTATCTATCTATCTATCTATCTATCTATCTATCTATCTATCTATCTATCTATTTATGGCTGCGTTGGGTCTTCATTGCTGCTCGTGAGCCTTCTCTAGCTGTGGCGAGCAGGGGCTTCTCTTTGCTGCAGTGCGCAGGCCCCTCATTGTGGTGGCCTCTCCTGTTTGGGAGCTCAGGCTCTAGGCATGTGGGCCTCAGTAGTTGCGGCACATGGGCTCGGTAGCTGTGGCTCGCGGGCTCCAGAGCGCAGGCTCAGCGGTTGCGGCACACAGGCCTAATTGCTCCGCGGCACGTGGGATCCTCCCCGACCAGGGCTCGAACCCGTGTCCCCTGCATTGGCAGGCGGACTCTCAACCACCGCGCCACCAGGAAAGCCCGGGATGTGTAATTTTTGACTGCACATTTTTTGTGTATGAGTGTTGTAAATTTTCTGTCTTCAGTAAAGACACACACATACACACGTACACCCCTGTATAAGTGGGTCTTGGTTGGGGGAGAAAAGAAAGAAATTGCAGAAAAATTTCTGAGTTTCTTGTTTGTATTGGCACAACAGCTCACACAGAATGGTGAGATTATCTATAAACCAAAATAATTCAATGGCAGCAGGTGATTAAGACAAGAGGTAATAGATATCCTCAGAAGGGTGGGTAGGAATGAGTATTGTGCATCACGTGTAGGATGGGATTTCAAACCAATTTTTTATTTGACCTTCAAAGAACAGCAGCATTCACTAGGGTTCTTTGGTTTTAAGTAACAGAATGGATTTTGGCTAAAAAACAACTAAAGGACTTTATTAGGTGGATTCTGGGTAGCTCACAGAACTGAAGAGAAAATTGAATAGTCAGGTCACACTGAGTAGGAAGTAGAGGATATCTCTTCAGGCATCCCCATGGAGGTGAGTCAGCCCAGCTTTTGGCCATGCTAGTGAGGTTCCCACCAAGATCAGACCTCAGAGAGAGGAAGTCCTATGGAGGAGTCTGGGTCACATGTGCTGCCACCCATCCCCCTGCTTGGCTGCATAACATGGAGTCATTGATTGTCATCACTGACCATCTTCTGAGAGAATAAGAGGAGACTTTCCAAAGAAAGGGAAGGGGGTGCTTTAGCCAAAACTCAGAGGAAGGGATGCTGAGCAAGCAGAAATAGCAAATGTCCACACTCACAGGGTACCTCAGCTAGGAGATGTTGCTGCTCTATGTATTGTTTGTAAAAATACTTAACACAAGCACCTGGTACAAAGTTCAACCATGCCAGAAGGTATGAAGATACAGTTGGGCTTCCCTTCACCTCTGAGCTCAGTTTGTCCCATAGAGGCCACCACTCTCTCCTGTGTCTCCTTGCACAACACACACACACACACACACACACACAAACAGCTGCCACTGTGAGGGCCTGCACACACACACACACACACACAACAGCTGCCACTGTGAGGGCCTGCTCCCCAGACTCTGAGCCCTCTGAGGGCAGAGCCTCCTTGTTTGCCTCTGGGGTACTGACAACTAGAACAGTTTGGCTCCCTGCAGAAGTTCAGCAGCCAATTGCTAAGAGCCAACTTCTTGCAGGAAAGAGAAGGGGGAGGGAAGGAGGACAGATTCTGTCTGAGATCACTTGGTGCCTCGCTCTGTGATCTATGAGTTGCTTTTAATTTCCTGTGCTTGGCCGCCAGCAGCCTGATGAAATAAAGGAGATAGCAGGGCTGGCCCTGCCTGGTCTGGGGCTCGTCTGCTTGCTGCAAGGCCATGATCTCCAGACCTTGAAAAGAGAAGAGCTGAGTGTGTTCCCCTTCCCCCCACCTCCCAGCCTCCTCTATGTGAAGGGGGTGCAGAATGGGCTGCTCGAAACCAATACGCTTCCCAGGGGGCAGCGCAGAGTTCACTACCTGGGCTTTGGGGGCAGACAAGGATGTTTTGGCTCCTGGCTCTGTTGCCTCCTGGCTGGTTGCCTCATTCTCTGAGCCTCAGTTTCCTCAATCATAAATGGAGGATATTAGTAGAACCTACCTCACTGAGTTCTTAGGAGGATCCAAAGAGCATGAATTCGATGTGTGAAGCAAGGTGCCGGGGACCTGGGACATACTAAGTTGGTGGTTGGTATCACTATCATTCTTTCTGTTTACCACATGGTCACAAGGATCACTCTCAGCAAAACGGCCCAGTTGGTGACTTTGTCTTCTACCTTTGAACACACCTTTCCCTTCCAGGTACAGTGTGGTCTGATCTTTCCTCATCTCTTCTGACAATACTAACTCCTTCTAACTGCTGCTGCTGCTACTGGCATTCCTACCAGCATCACCACCTGCCACTGATTCAGTGTTGACTTTGTACCAGGCATGGTGCCCTGAATGTGGGGTGTGCCATCTAATCTTCACAACAACTGCTACTCCCACTCCAGGCTGAGAAAATGGAGTCACAGAGAGTCAAGGTGATTTCCTCCTGATTGACTGAATAATTAAAATTAGCAGTCTGATGGTCGTTTACAGAAGGATGTAGAGATTTAATGGATTATCTCTGTCATTGGGTTTGTATTTTCAAAGTGTTCTTCAGAAAGAGGTCAGAGCTTACTCTGAAGGAATGAGTTGATGATGTGAGCAAGTTAATCTTCTTTGATGGGTTTGGGGAAGAAAGAATTGTATGGAGGAAGAAGGAATGCTTTCCTTACTACTCTGAAATAAAACAGAAGCCATTGCCCGCTCCATCTGAAATTAAGATCAATCCTAAATGTATCGATGAGAGAACAGTGCAAAATTCCCTGCTGTTTTTTTGAGGAACAGGTAATAGAGTGGTCATTCCCTGAGAATTCTACTCCCTGGTGCATGAGATTGGTTAATAAACACAGACTCAACATCTAAAGAAAACCAAAGACCTTGCCCCAACTTTAGTGAAGTTCCACTGTTGGCTGCTGAGCCTTCACCTTGAGCAGCCACAGGGTTTTCTGCTCGTAGATGCAGCAGGTTGTTGCTGCAGCGACCTGCTGACCTGGTGCCTGGCCGGTGACAGGGACAGGACAAAGGAAGGGGGAATCTGGACACTGACCCCAAACATGCCACATCATTTAGCTCCATCGGCTCTTAAGGGATGACCAGTCTCGTTCTTTTCACAAAGACTTCCAAGGAGTGGGAAGTGATCAGGCTTAGGTTCCATACCCGCAGTCATGACTGCCTTGCCCAGAATTCACTTGAAGAAGTGTCTTCGGTGAAAATAATCAGAATATGCAATATTTACACAGCTCACTGTTGATCAAGGGCTTTCACCTTCTTCTTTCCTTCTTTGCTTCCCTCTTCATCTTTCCCTCCTCCCTCTCCCAACCTTGTGTTTCCAACCTTTTAAAGATGAGTAGAAAGGACATCTCATGCCTACGTCACACTAATGTGAGTGGGAGAAGAGGAATCGAGAGTCTAAATGCCAGCCTTAGCAGTGGGGCAATCCTGGCTCTGTTACTGGTAGCTATAAGTCCAAGAGCAAGTTTCTTCATCTCTCTCATCCTTTGCTTCCTTGTCTGGAAAAGGACAATAACAGCAGCTACTTCAGAGGGTGACTCTGAGGACTAACTGAGGTATCTAAAGTGTTTATCAGAGTACCTGGTACTTAGCAAGTGCCCAGTGAATGTCACTTTATCCCTATAGTCCTAAACATTGTCATCATGTAGACTGTGTGCAAGTCAGCTGACTTTATGTGTTGGACTTGAGTTTATACTGTGCTTTGCATTGTAAAAGATATATTTTGCAATGCCAATTAAAATATAATTCACTTTTCACTTGGCAAAGATGTTAATACCCAGTGCTGGTGAGCTTGTGGTGAAATGGGAGATGGGCCTTCTCATCAGGGCTTGCTGCATTCACACAGTGGCGGGGGCACCATACTGTCTTACAAGGAGGTGAGCCTGGTTCTCATGCACCAATGATGGGATGGAATATGGTGTCAACTCTGGGAAAGCGAACTTTGATGTTGTGCATTAAATGCTGTAGAAAGTTCCCCTGGAGGCAAAGCAGGATAAACTAATGTCTAAAGATGATAAGAAGTGACCTGTAGGGATTTGGACAAATCAGTAAGCATTCTTCAGGGAGTGGCATTAAAACAAGGGAAAGAAATTGCAAATGACTCATCCATGTGTGTGTGGTCAAGTGGAGGAGGAATGTTTCAGACTATTGTTCATCGAAATGGAAGAGTGACCCCTGAAAACTGGAGACCTTAAAAAACTACCTGCAAGACCATTTGGATGACTCACAGACCTCTTGACCTTACCTGTCCACACCTGCATTTTTGATTCCACCCCACCCATTGAACCCACTGCAGTTGGCTCCACATGTGCTCAGTTCAAAAACCCAGGAGACATCCTCAAGGTGTTCATTTTCCTAACCCCCATCCAAGTGATCAGAATTCCTGTGTTTTCCACCTCCACCATGCATCTCTCATCAGTCCCCTTGTCTTCTCCCTGCTACTCACCTCATACCCTGTACAATTACAAACACTGTAACTGCTTTCCTTGCTTCTGCTTTTGCTTCTGTGGATCCTTTATCCACACAGCAGGAAGTGACTTTAGGGATCTGGGCAAAGACCTGGAGAGGACCTTTGACAATATAAATCAGGTCACATCACTTCCTTGTTTAACATCCTCATCAGTAAGATGAGGATGGTGAGCACACCTTCCTCCTAGGGTTGATGTGAGCAGTAAAGGAGAGACCTCACCTTCAAGGGTCAGCACACATGTACTCAGGAATAGTAACTCTCCTTATGGGGGGCATGATGGTCCCTGCCCTCTTGGACCAGATTCCTTTGATATTGACTAGGAGACAAGGGACCTGTCCTCATTTGCTCATTAGATACCTGACTTCATTAGCTATGTAGTCTTGGATAAGCCACTTAACATCTTCTGAGCCTCAGTTTTGTCATCTGTGAAATGGGAGTAACAATAGTACCTGCCTCTAGGTTCTGTGTATTCATTGAGATAGTGCATAAAGTGCTTGGCATGATGCCTGTCACATAATAAGTGCTGAAATAATGGTAGCTGTGAGTTCCTGTTATAATTGTTACATCCTGTGTCTGTCTGGGAGGGGGTTGGCTTTCACCAACCACCATCTATGGTGGCCCCCCACTGGCATGATTGCTACAGTTTGCCTACCTTTGGCGTAAGGACAAGACTCCAGTACTCATTATCTGGCAAATAAAGATGGACACGCTGGGAGCATTTTGTCTTGTGTCTGCCTTGGCTCCTTGCTATTTTGGAACTGTGTGCTGTGTACCTTTTGCAGGTGAGGCCACTGCCATAGCAGGACTGGGATGCCACATGCAGGGTAACTGGCTCTGGGTTCCCCTCCCCATTGTTGACTTTGGCATTCAGGGCTTTGGTGGAGGGCTGCCATGGTTGCATTCCTCAGAGCAGCAAAGAGAAGAGAAAACAGTGCAACTCTTGCCAATTTCCTTGAGCTCCAAGGGAAAGAAACAAGTAACATGAGTAACAACATGAAAATGAGATTGGGGGTGTGTTGGAATGAGCTGAAAGCCTTAGGGGCATGCTTCAGGAACATCGCTGTTCCATCTTGGCTGCCCAGGGTTTTTTTATTCTCCTGGGTGTAACACACTAACAGAAGGGAGGTAGAATTTCAATGACTGAGGTTGGGGTGGAGACAAGCGCCCTAGTGACGTGGTGGCTGAGGAGAGGGAATAGACTCTGGGAAGACTGGAGAGAGATGCTACGGTAGACTAACAGATTTCCTGTGTAGGGTGTGACATAAACCTCTCACCTTCCCCAATTCAACTCACCTGCATTCATCTCCAAGGTATGGGGAATTGGGTTTGTTTTGGGGAATGTGGCAGAGTACGAATGTAAAATCAAGGTTGGCATTAAGCAAGAGCAGAGGCAGTCAAAGGGAACCCTGCATGTATTGATCACTATTGTATAAAGATGCAGTAACTTGCTTAATTATATAGATCTCACCGTCCACATGAAATTTAAAAAGTGGTATGCAGAAAGTACTCAGCTTGCTGTATTAGTGTGAATTAATAAGAAAAGCTGGTTGGCATAAACCTCTCCTCCTCCCACCCTTTACTCCTTGGAAATAGAAGCAACATTGTTTAGCTAAAGTCAAATTGAAGGAGATTATATGGACTCTTTGGAAATGGGGAGGAGGAGATAGGAAGTATTTCTTCAGACTAGAGAGAGGCAGAAGAAGCTGCTGATACCTCAAGACTTTTTTTTTCTGTTTAAATCTATTGCTGCTTAAAGAAACATTCCAAAACTTGGTGACGTAGAGCAACAACAACGTTTATTTTGCTCATGGATTGGTAGTTTGGCCAGGACTGGGTGGGAACGGTGTGTTTCTCTCTCCACTCAGCTGGGGCGGCTGGAATCCTCTCATGGTTTGTTCATTTGCATGCCTGGCTGCCCTCTGGGGCCCTGTCTGGGGCTGCCAGCCAGCACACCTACACCTCTTCCTGTGGCCTGGGCTTCCTCTTCACCACATAGTGGCCAGGTTCCAAGGGTGAGCACTGTGGGAGTGAGAGCCAGGCAGAGCTGTGTCACCTTTTCTAACCTAGCCTGGGAAGTCCTGCAGCATCACTCTAACTGCATTCTACTCATTAGAAGTGAGTCACCAATGGTATTAATTTGCTAGGGCTGTCATAACAAAGTACCACAGGTTGGGAGTCTTAAACAACAGAAGTTTATTTCTCACAGTTCTGGAGGCTAGAAGTCCAAGATCAAGGTGTCAGCAGGGTTGGTTTCTTCTGAGGACCCTCTCCTTGGCTTGTAGATGGTTGTCTTCTCCCTGTGTCTTCATACGGTCTTCTGTGTGTGTGCGTGTCTCCTGATCTCCGCTTCTTACAAGGGCACCAGTCAGACTGGATAAAGTCCCGACCTAATGGCCTTATTTTATTTACCTCTTCAAAGTACTATCTCTGAATACAGTCACGTTTTGAGGGACTGGGGGAGTAAAGCTTCAACAAAGGAAGGCTTTATTCTTTGATTTAAAAATGGAGCTGGGACAAAGTGAGAGACTGGCATGGACATATATACACTACCAAACGTAAAATAGATAGCTAGTGGGAAGCAGCCGCATAGCACAGGGAGATCAGCTGGGTGCTCTGTGTCCACCTAGAGGGGTGGGATAGGGAGGGTGGGAGGGAGACACAAGAGGGAGGAGATATGGGGATATATGTATACGTATGGCTGATTCACTTTATAAAGCAGAAACTAACACACCATTGTAAAGCAAGTATAGTCCAATAAAGATGTTTAAAAAAAAATGGAGAAACGAGGTGAGCTTCCACTCGAGGGGAGCTCGCATTCTAGAGCACGCGCTCTCCGCAACAGGCCGTGGGCGGGGCTGCTTTATAGGGCTTTCATCAGCGGGGAGGCGGGGGGGCCAGAGTCCTCGCGGGGCGGGCACAGCTGTGCTGCTCCCGCTCCAGTTTGCGGGGCCGGGCATAGCGTCTCTGCGTGCAGCCGGCTGCCGCCGCCATCTTGATTGAGGTGGCAGGTGCGGCCCTCTAGCGCTAGGAGCACTGGTCTGAAGTGCTGGGTGCAAGGCCTCCGCACGCAGCCAACTGGGAGCAAGTGAAACCAGACTAAGCACAAAGGAACAGAAAAAAAACAAAGGTTAGACTTACTTTGTTTTATTACCGGAATCTGCTTTATTCCGCGGGAATTGTTAATGGGTTTTTCTGGTGACAAGGCCCTCCTCTGTCCTGCTTCTCATTCTTGAGGGGCGCTGAGGGCCTATGGTCCATCTCTGTAAATGTTTCCTGCTGATTTCGGGTGTCGTCATAACCCCAGGTAGAGGAGCAGAGCTTCTCCCCAGCAACCTTTAGATGTGTTTGATTGTCACCAGGCCTCAGCCCTGACTGTTTGTACCCCTGAACGACCACCATTTGAAGTTTTATAGATTCTAACTTTTGGAGACAAAGGATACCATACAGTTTAGGATGCATGGCCCAAATATTAGCAAGAAGTTAGTGGTCATTAAGGGGCCCAGGAAAGGTAAAAAGCAAGCGATGCTAGGAGGGCCTGTTTCACCCCGCTCCAAATTATGCTGAATAGTTTGAAGGTAAGGCCGGTCTTGTTTGCCACCATTGCCATAGTGGCTGTTATTTTTTTTTATGGTGACAGTGTTATATATGGTTCCCCTGGCCAAGGTCACTAGCACCCCATGAGTGCAGTGATTCCTGCAATTAGTAGTCCTTTCCTGTTTCAGGTTGGGCGTGACAGATCAGTGAAGTTCTAGCCTTCTTCAATATCCCTGGTCACACTTTTTTTGTTGTTTGGAAGAGAAGCTTCAGGTCAGGGAGAGGTTCATACGAGTCGTCAAGGGGGTCCATTGCCGCAGTATGTCTTTCTGCAGTTCGGGGCTAGGGGGACCTCTTCACTTGAGTATGATGTCCCCACGGAGTCATCCTCTGCAACTTCAGGGTAGAATGAGTGGTTAGGATCACCAAGTAGGGTCCATTCCACTTAGGAGTGAGTTGGTCACGTGGGCTGCCGGTTTTCCAGGTTTTTAGGTTCACCCAGCCACCTGGCCAGAAGGAGTGGAAAGCCAGGTCTGTGGGTGCTGGCAGCACCTGGTTACCATATTCTGTGAGGGCTTTCATGGTTTCTCCTACCTAGAGGCATACTTGAGTTGTTCCATTTCAAGTGTGTCCCTGCTCTCAGGCTTGGGGAATGGGTCTACCATACATGAGTTCAAACACAGTTACCTTTAACTTATCTGTTGGAGCTAACCTCATGTAGAGCAGGGCAATTGGGAGTAAACTTAATCCAGTTTTCTTGAGTCTCCTGGTGCAGCTTGGCTAAGGTTCATTTTAAGGTCTAATTGGATGTCTCTACTTTTCCTGTTGATTGGGGTCTCCAGGCTGAGTGTAAGAGTATAAGGTCCGTTTTATTCTTAGGGAGCTTGTTATCCTTTTTGTCACTTGAGACACAAATGCTGGGCCATTATCACTTTGTAGGGATCCTGGGAGTCCAAACCTGGGCATCATCTCTTTTAGTAATACTTCAGCCACTTTGGCTGCCATTTCAGTTCTAGCAGGGAGTACTTCTACCCACCCTGAAAACGTGTCCACTAGTATCGAGAGATACCTGAAGTTGCCTGATGCTCTTGGCGTGACAGTGAAATTGATCTGCCCAATTCACATGTTTACACACACACAGGTTAGACTATTTTATTACATGGATTCTATTTTTATTCCCCAGGAATTTTTAATGGGCTTTGCTGGTGACGCCTGGTCAGAGGTGCCCATGCCTCCCTCTACCCTGCCCACAAGTATCCTTTCCCATAGAACCTGTATGTTATTTACCTCCCTTTTTATATTTCTTAAAATGCCACCAATGAAAGATTCAATTATGTTGACATATTCCTCTGGAAGGCTTGAGGGGCGATCAGTTGGTTCATTAATTTTGTAACAGGACATTTTGGTTGAATCTGGGACTCATTACCTACTCCTCCATTAGTATGAAGAAGCCTTGATTTCTTCTGGGGTAAGATGGCTGAGCTCTTTGTCCTTATATGGTTAGGAGCACAGTGCCCCCCTGCTCCCCCAGGAGAAAGACATAGAAACTCCACCTTAATCTCCTGGAGGCTCAGAGTTTGAAATTTGCCCAATGGCCTGTAGTAACCTCACCATAGTCAGATTGCAAAGGGCGATGAGGCCCCAGAAAGAGAATTCTCTGTGAGTGTGAAGGAGGATCAAGTAGATGGGCTGTCTTTTGCATCAAAGGTGAGACACAAAAGGGGTGTCATTCTGGGTCTGTGGGAGAGGCTGACCCAGCATCATTCCTGGCACTTACAACAGGTGGAAACACAACCCACAACCTTCTATCCACCCTTCTTTCAGCCTCAAATCAACTCCAAGACTCTGGCACCAGAAAGGACAAACTGCCCAAGTAAATGCCTATTCTTTGCCTACTCTTCCCCCATCACATCAGTTTCCATAGAGCAAAAAATTAATAAATTTGACTACATAAAAATTCAAATGTCTTTATGGAAGCAAATTCCACAAAGTCAAGAGACAACAATAAAATGGTACACAATATTTGCAACACATACGATAGACTAAGAGGTAATTCCCTTATTTTACAAAAAGCTCATACAGATCAATAAAAATAAATATGAACAAATCAACCAAGAAATGGGCAAAGGATATGAAAGGCAGTTTACACAAAAGCAAATGCAAATAGCCAATAAATGTATAAAGAGATGTTCAACTTTCTTCTAATTAAAGACATGCACATCTAAACAATGAGATGCCATTTTTCATGTATCAGATTGGCAACAATCTAAAAAGTTTGGTAATACCCAATGTTGTTGAGTGTATAGAGAAACAGAGACTTATTTACAGTCGATGAGCATGTTATTGGATGTACTGTTTTAGTTGGGCATTTGGACAGTATCAATCCTAATTGTAAATGCATATACCCTTTGATCCATGGGCAAGAGTTTAATCCACACATACCTTCACAAAATATACCAGATTATAGCTACAAGAATGTTCCTTGCAACATTGTTTGTTAAAGGGAAAAATTGGAAAGGGCCATAAATAAGGTTGGTTATTCCAGTTTTGGCATATTCATGTGACAGAATATTATGCAACCATTAAAAAGAACGTGCTAAGCCATTTCCAAACTCTTAGAGGAGAAAAGCAAATTGTAGAACAGTATGCACAAAATGGTCCCATTTGTGTGAATAAAAAAATATATATCCTAACGTATGCATAAAACACTTCTGGAAAGAGTGACACAAAAAATTTTGAGAATGGGATAGTAAGGAGTGAGAGAAAACAATTTTACTTTTTGTTTCATACACTTCTATTATATTCATGTTTTTAAAAAAATGATTTGCATGTCTGCATTTTATTTTTTTTGGAAAGGTTTACAGAAATCTCCCTATAGCATAATAGCCTGTTTACATCTCTGTGTTCCATATGAGTGTGAACTTACTGGTTAGGGTGGGGCCCAGGAGAGGACATCTCTGCGTGGGCCAGACGACATGTAGCAATGCCAGCCTGATTTATGACATCACATGAGATACTGGTGGGAGGCTTGGGAAGCTGAGGTCTTCTGTGAACAAAGTAGAACAAAAACAGTGAAATGTCTGGGTTAGTGTTGAAACTCCTCTGTACTTACAGACTTGTGGCATACAGGAAGACTTGGATCACAGTGATATATATGCTTTATCTCCAGCCCCCCAACTTCTGGCCAGTTCTGGTTACAGTTTTAGGTAGGATTGTAGTTTGAGGCAGAAGTTAAATGTGCCATCCATTACTGAAGGAAAAGAGGGTTTTGCAGGTGTCACTTCTTGAGCACAGTACCCCAAGGATGAAAGGGCAGTGCTTTGACGACATTCTATGACTTACTTTCCAAGCAGGAGTACTGGCCCATGCAGGGACAAGAAAGAAGTCTGGTGACTGTAGGGTGATTCTGCGTAAGAGCATAATGAAGATACGTGGCATCAAACCACTCCTGTATGCAATGAGTATCAGGAAGAAAAGTGTAACCCGTCATGTCAGTCTTACAGCCAAAGTGTGTGGCCAAAGAAAGAATGTAAAAATTTCAAATGAACTCAAGTTTTTTACTTCCAGTTCTCATTTACTGTGGAAATAACCCACAATTTATGACAGTTCTTGAACTTGAGCAGGCATCAGAATCACCTGCAAAGAAATTTAAAAAGATTGCTGGGCCCTGTCCCCAGAGAATCTGATTCAGTAGGTCTGAGATGGGGCCTGAGAATTAGCATTTCTAGCAAGTTCCTAAGTGATGCTGATGCTATTGGTCTTAGGACCACACTTTGAGAACCACTGGTTTAAAGGACACTTTATCAATTTTTTTCTCTCCCATCAACGACCCTTACATCCCTTAGCTGTTCTCAGGATCTGTCCTTAAAACTCACCTAGAAACCCATCTTCTTTTATGATCCCTAAACCTTATATCTCTTTTCCCCTTTCCCTTTTCCTGCCATGTGCAAGTGCCAGAGAATGCATCTGGCCTCCCTAAAAGGGTTTGTTCCCTGAGAGGAACAAATTAAACAGGCAAAGCCAGACTCCTCTTTCAAGGATAGGGAGAGGACTGGGAACACTCATTATGTTCATTTTTGTCTACTCCTCAGACGAGTGGAAATTCATCTTCTATCAGGGGCTGGGCATACCCGAAGCGCGCAGCAGGGGGTAGCTTTGGTCTCTGAATCTGCCCTGAGGCTGCCTAAGGATGGGGCCACAGAGGGTCCTTGTCGCCTCATTCGCAGAAGGGGAATTTTGGTGAGAATAAGGAAAAGCCATCCAGAATGCTTGTTTTTAGAAGCTCACTCAGTGGGGCCTGGCTCCCTGCAGAGCCCTCTCCGCTCCTCTTTCCTGCTTCTCATTTTCTTATTGCCAGGGCCTCTCTTCTACCTCCTCAGCTGGATGCTCCAGGGGGCTGCCTTCTAGGGCAGGGATTATCCCAGAGGGGACCAGGGCTCCTAGGGAAATGGAAGTTGGATAATTCTTTTGTTGGAAGATAATAGGACCTTTCTTCTTCTCTCCATTTTCCAAGTAGGAAAGAAAAGAAGGAAGGAAGGAGAGAAGGGAAGAAGGGGAGGAAGGAAGAAAGGAAACAGGGAGAGAAGGAATCTCGTTTACAATTTACTTAGGTAGTATGGGTTGAACAAACCCTGTTCAAAATGCCATCCTTCCTCCTCCTCTGAGTGACATTCATCTCCTACTAGACACGGCTCTGGTGCAAATTCAAAAGTAATTTTCTGGAAAAAACAGGAAACTTTCCAGAGGGCCCAGCTGTTAAATGTGTGGTCTCGTAGAGCAGTGCTTCCTAAGCTTTGAGAGTATAGGAATCTCCTGGGGGGGTCTTGGTAAAATGCAGATGCTAATTCAGGAGAGCTGGGTGGGGTCTGAGACCCTGCAGTTCTAACAAGCTCCCAGGAGATGCTGATGCTGCCGGTCTGTGGACAATACAGTGTAGCAAGGTTGTAGAGTGCTTAAAACTAGAAGCAACCTTAGAGGTAAATTTGAATCCAGTACTTTTACAAATAAGACACCTGGAGCCCTGAGTGGTTGGGTGACTTCCCCAAGGTCGCACAGCTGGTTAGTGGCAGAACCACTATTACCAGTTCAGCACTCTTTCTACTTCCCCAGGAAGGAAGCAAGGCAAGAATATAAACCAGGTGCCAGACACACTAGAATATGAATGCTTAAAAGGGGCATCTGGACCTGGGGAAGCCAACGTCCAAGTCCACTCTGCCAGTGGTCCCAAGTTTGGGACCCTGGACTGTGATCCTCTTCACTAAGGAGCTGGTTGGTACTGAGCAGTCACCTAACAGCCACAGATTTGGGAAAAGCAAAACTGCTGGTGTTTTCCCAAGTCTTGGTTGGGCTTGGTAATTTATGGTGGTTGTCAAGTTAGAATCTTTTTTTTTTTTAAGTTAGAATCTTAAGTGAGTGCCTTTAGGGTCCATCAGGTACCTCCTGAGGAGACAGAATTGCCTGGAATAATGGGACTGTGCTGGGAAAGCTGGCATCCTCACCAGGGCAAACCCTCAGGAGAAAATCTAAGAAGAACTGAATGGTATACTAGAAACCCAGTGGATGTTTGATTCCTGAGAGCCCTTGCACCTTCCAGGCCCTCTCATTTTCATAGCGCTCCTCTTCATCGTTTTGAAAGTAGCACTTTGTTCAAGACAACTGGGAATCCTGGAATTGGAAGTAAAGTTTCACAGGAGGGAAAACATTTGTTCTGTAGTGCTGATCAAGCCAAACCACTGTGGCGGGCTGGGTTACTACAAGAAGGCACCCTAGACTGGATGTTTAAAGACCTAGATTTCAGGCCTGATTCTGTTACTTATCAGCCCTTGTGAGGGTTTCTGGGGAAAATGGTACTGTTCATTCATTCATTCGTTCACTTTAATTCATTCATTACTCATTTATTCATTCAGTCAATCCACAAACATTTATTGAGCACCAACGCATGCATCAAACTTCAAAAACACAGAAAACCCTCTCTGCTCTCAAGGGATTCATAGTCTAATATGAAAGATGGGTAAACCAACTATTTACTATAATTTAGCTATGGGAGGTGCAGGAGGAAGCATGGTGCTTGGAACATAAAAGAGGAACGGTGACATCAGATGTGTTGGTGGGAGAAGGCTTCCTGGAAGAGGTGATAGTTGAATTGAGTCTTGAGAGAAGACTGGGAAGGGTGGAGTCACAGAAAGGGTCTTCTAGGAAGAGAGAACAGTATGCACATGGCTGGGGCCTTGGAACTGCACAAATCACTCAGGGGATTGCTAGTTTTTATGTGCAGTTGGACCACAAGGTTCATGGTGGTGTGTTGTGGGTGGGGTCAGGCCACAAAGACCTTGTGTACTAAGCTAAGGCCCAGTTTCAATTAGATAAAGCTGTGAAGAGAAATTTTATGTAATGAGTTAATAATAATAATTGTAATCATCGTCATAATTACATTCATTAAACCTATTACTAAAAAAAAAACTGTTACTATTATTTAATCCTCACAGTAAACCTATGAAGTAGGTACTGATATTGCACCTGTTGTTGTATAGATATGAAATTTGAGGCCCGGGGAGGGTCAGTAACTCAAAGCCATGCAGCTGAAGTTCTGATACAGAGGGCTTGCTCTTGACCCCATCAGATCCAGAGCACCCTTTCCTAACAAATATTTTTAATGCTCCTTTATTATTGTGAAATGAAATTCAAACATTATATTCATTTAGATACATAATTTTAAAAAACAATATGCCCACCTGTAATATAAATAAAAATAAAACAAACATAATTTATAATAAAATAATACATATTTCAAAGTGGAAATGCTCAGACTTGACTATTCTAGAAGCATTAGGAAGTAGGTGATAGTTGTACATATATGTAGAATCACCTTGAATGCAACAGCTATAGATGCAGACTTATATCTCTGTGTTGAAGGAATGAAGTAAATACTGTGACCAGTGATGCTGAGAGTGAACTGATTTTCTGAAATAGCCATCCTTGGTAAAGTTTGAATGACAAAGTGCAGTATTCTCTCAAAGAGTGGTGGCAGAAGTGGGATATGAACCCTGATCAGCTAATTGCAGAGTCTGAGCAAATAACCCCTACAAGGGGATGATTGCTCCCTCATGGAGGTTATTTCATGTCTCAGGGGTGTCGTGGGTAGCTGGGAGGGGCCTGAAGAGACCCCAGGGAGGCGAGGGTATGGTGTTGCTGAGCTCAGGGTTTCCCATAGAACTTTGCGATGACAAGTTGGGCTGCCTTGCCTCTTTGACCTTGTTTTCCCAGTGCTTGGGGTCTCTTCAGTTCTGGACTCTCGACTGAGAAGTTTTCCCACTCCTTCATTAGAGGCTTCTAAGTCTTTTGACTAAGCTATAGCAGGACTCTAACCTCATCTAGCAACAGATGGAACATGTAACACTTACTGGACTTAAAGAATAAGACTTGAGAACAAGAGACTATTCAGTAATTTTTACAAGTGTTTGCTGAACCCCTGTTTTTTTTGTTTCCTTTTGTTGTTAACAAACCATGCCAAACCTTAGTGGCCTAAAACAGCAATAATTGAGTATTTCTAAAGATCTTATGGGTTGATGAGGAGGTTCTTCTGCTTCACGTGGTGCTGGCTAGGGCACTCAGATGCCAGTAGGTCACGAGGGACTGTTTATCCCTTCCATATGGCTGCTTGGGCTCCCTCACAGCATGGCTGCTAGATTCCTAAATGAAGGCCTCTAAGTGGCCAAGGCAGAAGCTGTGGGTCTTTTTTAAGGCACAGCCTCAACAGTTACACAGTCTCATTTCAGCAGTATTCTTGTAGTCAAAACAAGTCATGGGGCTAGTCCAGATTTAAGGGAAGGTTAATTAGAGTACATTTTTTGATGATAAATTGCAGAGAATTTATGGCCATCTTCACTTCACCAGAACCTACTATGTTCAAGGCACAGTGCTAGGTTCTTGGGGATATTAATGGTGAGCAAAATCAGACATAATCTTTACTCCTTGTGAGTTTATAGTCTAGTGGCAGGAGAAAGAAATCAATTAGCCACACAGGAACTTGCATAAATCAAAGGGCCAGGTAGGGAGGTATTTGATGTTATAAGAGCATAAAAACAGAGAAAAATGTCATAACAAAGAAAGTCAGAGAAGACTTAACCTGAAAAATTAATAACTCAAGCTGAGATCTGAGGAATCAGTGAAGCCATTTAAGTTGTTTGTATGCCTACATATGGTAGCTCCTTAACCAATATTTGTTGAATGAATGAATTAATAAAAGAGTGATGGGCATGTGCAAAATCTCTGTGGCAGGAAAACTAGTGTGGCTAGAGAGTGGAGAAATGGAGGGTGTGGTATGAGAGAAGGCCAAAGGAGGACAGCCCGTTGTAGACCCTTGAAGCTGTGTTGAGGTCTTGGGTCTTCAGCTTCAGAGTGATGGGTTTTAAGCCAGGACAAGTTGATCTAATAAGGTTTGGTCTTTGAGAAGGTCACTCTAACTGTAATATGGAGAATCAAATGGTTTGGAGTGGTAGGTGGTAAGTCGAGGAGCAGAGGTGAGGGATAGAGGGAGGCTAGTTAGGATGCTATACAGTAGTCCAGGCAACTGGTGGCAGTGTGGCGACCAAATGATGGATGTAAAGTTAGAGAAAACTCTGAGGAGCTCTGTCAAGACTGTGGGAAGGAAATGGCTCTGAACTGGTGGCCAGTTCCTCTTCTGTCAGCTCCTACTGCCCTGGGAGCCTGTGGAACACACTGGTAGTCTGGACCAACCAAAAGGCTCTGAACCCTGGAAGGCAGCTTGTGGCAATCTCAGAGAAAGTCACAGGAGAGGCAAACACAACTTGTTTTCACCCCCAGAGCTGTAGTTCAGGCTGGGGCGCCTTCTTTCACCTCAGGTTCTGAAGAGGAATATTGATTTCTGCAGCTGAGACTCTAATTGGGGCATTTATTTTCACTTGCAAGTCTCTCCTCTCATCCTGCTCTTACCTGGGGGCAGCGAGACCATGGCTGTGGAGATCGATGGCTGTGAACAGGAGTGAGGTCGAGGAGAGCAGGTTCTTTACTCAAGTGTATGCTGTTCCAAGGTGGTGCATGAGTCACTGTCAACTCCCTGAGACACAGGAGCCACAGAATCAAGGGCCACACATCTAGGATTCTCCATGAGCGGCATGGTGAGAGTGTTGCTTTTAACTTTTTTATTGTGGAAAGTTTCAAACTTATTCAGAAAAAAGAATAGTATCATGAAGCCCACCATAAGCTTCAACAGTGAGCAGCTCATGGCCTCTCTCCCCTCCTCTTTCTCAATTTGTATCACTTGGAAGCAAATTCTAGACAGCATTTAATTTCATCTGTAAATATCTTATTTTTTAAAATGTAGGGACTCTTTAATTTAAAAAATAAGCTTAGAAACATTAACAGTCAGAAATATATTTGTAATTATGATACAATGTTATGCATTAAGATGATTCTTTGATATCATCAAATAATAATAGATGTTTGTGCACTTTTCCCTAATTGTTTTATTTTAAAAGTTTCTGTTGTTTAATTTGTTCACTTGAATCAGCATCCAAATAAAGTTCGTACACTGCGATTGACTATTATGCCTTTTAGGTCCCTGGTAATCTATAGGTTTTCCCTCCATTGCTCTCTTTTTAAATTTTTTTCTTTCAGGACTTTTGTAGAAGAAACTGGGTGGCGTGTCCGGTAGAGTTTCTCCCACCTTGATCTTTCGGTTGACATCTCTGTGGTGGAATTTAACAGATTCCTTGTCCCTTGTGCTGCTGTAAATTGGTAGTTGGATGTTGAATTTTGATTACATTCACAGTCAATTTTTTTTGGCAATGCTGCTTCATTGGTGGTGCTCTGTTCTTCTGTCAGGAGGCACACAGTGTCTGATTGTCTCTCTGCAATATGAGCAGTCATTGATCATTGCTTAGATCCATTCATTCATATTACAAAGTGGCATGGACTAATTCTTTTTTTTCTTTAATTGTTCACTTAAAAGTTTTTACTTCTATTTTTCCCTTTTTTTGAATTTTATTTATTTTTTATACAGCAGGTTCTTATTAGTTACCTATTATATACATATTAGTATATATGTATATAATCCCAACATCCGAACAATGGGAATGTCTTTTTGTTTTTTTATTCTTTCTTTATTTTTTTATACAGGAGGTTCTTATTAGTTATCCATTTTATACACATCAGTGTATACATGTCAATCCCAATCTCCCAATTCATCACACCCCCACAACCACCACCCCCTGCTGCTTTCCCTGCTTGGTGTCCATGACGTTTGTTCTCTACTACTGTGTCTCAATTTCTAGCCTGAAAACCGGTTCATCTGTACCATTTTCTATGTTCCACATATATGCATTAATATACTATATTTGTTTTTTCTCTTTCTGACTTACTTCACTCTGTATGACAGTCTCAAGGTCCATCCACGTCTCTACAAATGACCCAATTTCGTTCCTTTTTATGGCTGAGTAATATTCCATTGTATATATGTACCACATCTTCTTTATCCATTCGTCTGTCAGTGGGCATTTAGGTTGCTTACATGACCTGGCTATTGTTAATAGGGCTGCAATGAACATTGGGGTGCATGTGTCTTTTTGAATTATGGTTTTCACTGGGTATATGCCCAGTAGAGGGATTGCTGGGTTATATGGTAATTCTATTTTTAGTTTTTAAGGAACCTCCATACTGTTCTCCATAGTGGCTGTATCATTTTACATTCCCACCAACAGTGCAAGAGGGTTCCATTTTCTCCACACCCCCTCCAGCATTTGTTGTTTGTAGATTTTCTGAAGATACCCATACTAACTGGT
>NC_041221.1:153449619-153450453 GCF_002837175.3 Physeter macrocephalus
CTGAGAGTTTTATAGTGTCCGGTCTTACATTTAGGTCTCTAATCCATTTTGAGTTTATTTTTGTGTATGGTGTTAGGGAGTGTTCTAATTTCATTGTTTTACATGTAGCTGTCCAGTTTTCCCAGCGCCACTTATTGAAGAGACTGTCTTTTCTCCGTTGTATATCCTTGCCTCCTATGTCATAGATTAGCTGACCATAGGTGTGTGGGTTTGCCTCTGGGCTTTCTATCTTGTTCCATTGATCTGTATTTCTTTTTTGTGTGTTCAGTACCATACTCTCTTGATTACTGTAGCTTTGTAGTATAGTCTGAAGTCAGGGAGTCTGATTCCTCCAGCTCCGTTTCTTTCCCCTCAAGACTGCTTTGCCTATTCTGGGTCTTCTGTGTCTCAATACAAATTTTAAGATTTTTTGTTCTAGTTCTGTAAAAAATGCCATTGGTAATTTGATTGGGATTGCATTGAATCTGTAGATTTCTTTGGGTAGTATAGTCATTTTCACAATATTGGTTCTTCCAATACAAGAACATGGTATGTCTCTCCATCAGTTTGTTTCACCTTTAATTTCTTTCATCAGTGTCTTATAGTTTTCTCCATACAGGCCTTTTGTCTCCCTAGGTAGGTTTATTCCTTGGTATTTTATTCTTTGTGTTGAAATGGTAAATGGGAGTGTTTCCTTAATTTCTCTTTCAGATTTTCATCATTAGTATATAGGAATGCAAGAGATTTCTCTGCATGAATTTTGTATCCTGCAACTTGACCAAATTCATTGATTGGCTCTAGTAGTTTTCTGGTGGCATCTTTAAGATTCTCTATGTATAGAGATCATGTCATCTC
>NC_041221.1:153450693-153451708 GCF_002837175.3 Physeter macrocephalus
GTTTTTCACCATTGAGAATGATGTTTGCTGTGGGTTTGTCGTATATGGCCTTTATTATGTTGAGGTAGGTTCCCTCTGTGCCCGCTTTCTGGAGAGTTTTTATCATAAATGGGTGTTGAATTTTGTCAAAAGCTTTTTCTGCATCTATTGAGATGATCATATGGTTTTTATTCTTCAATTTGTTAATATGGTGTATCACATTGATTGATTTGCGTATATTGAAGAATCCTTGCATCTCTGGGATAAATCCCACTTGATCATGGTGTACGATCTTTTTAATGTGTTGTTGGATTCTGTTTGCTCGTATTTTGTTGAGGATTTTTGCACTGATATTCATCAGTGATACTGGACTGTAATTTTCTTTTTTTGTCGTATCTTTGTCTGGTTTTGGTATCAGGGTGATGGTGGCCTCATAGAATGAGTTTGGGAGTTTTCCTTCCTCTGCAATTTTTTGGAAGAGTTTGAGAAGGATGGGTGGAAGATTTTTTTTTTTTTTTTTTTTTTTTTTGGCGGTATGCAGGCTTTTTTTTTGCGGTATGCAGGCCTCTCACTGTTGTGGCCTCTCCCGTTGCGGAGCACAGGCTCGGGACGCGCAGGCTCAGCGACCATGGCTCATGGGCCTAGCCACTCCACGGCATGTGAGATCTTCCTGGACCGGGGCACGAACCCGTGTTCCCTGCATCGGCAGGCGGACTCTCAACCACTGCGCCACCAGGGAAGCCCTGTTGGAAGATTTTTAATCACAGTTTCTGTTTCATTACTTGTGATTGGTCTGTTCATATTTTCTACTTCCTGGTTCAGTCTTGGAAGGTTATACCTTTCTATGAATATTTCTGTTTCTTCCAGGTTGTCCATTTTATTGGCATAGAGTTGCTTGTAGTAGTCTCTTAGGATGCTTTGTATTTCTGCAGTGTCCATTGTAACTTCTTCATTTTCATTTCTAATTTTATTGATTTGAGTCCTCTCCCTCTTTTTCTTGATGAGTCTGGCTAAAGGTTTATCAATTTTGTTTATC
>NC_041221.1:153452423-153481552 GCF_002837175.3 Physeter macrocephalus
TTGTATAGCTATAAACTTCCCTCTGAGAACTGCTTTTGCTGCATCCCATAGGTTTTGGATCGTCATGTTTTCATTGTCATTTTTCTCTAGGTATTTTTGATTTCCTCTTTGATTTCTTCAGTGATCTCTTGGTTATTTAGTAACGTATTGTTTAGCCTCCATGTATTTCTGTTTTTTATGCTTTTTTCCCTGTAATTGATTTCTAATTTCATAGTGTTGTGGTCAGCAAAGATGCTTGATAAGATTTGAATTTTCTTAAATTTACCAAGGCTTGATTTGTGACCCAAGATGTGATGTATCCTGTAGAATGTTCTGTGAGCACTTGAAAAGAAAGTGTAATCTGCTGTTTTTGGATGGAATGTCCTATAAATATCAAGTAAATCTGTCTGGTCTGTTGTGTCATTTAAAGCTTGTGTTTCCTTATTAATTTTCTGTTTGGATGATCTGTCCTTTGGTGTAACTGAGGTGTTAAAGTCCCCCAGTATTATTGTGTTACTGTCGATATCCTCTTTTAGAGCTGTTAGCAGTTGCCTTATGTATTGAGGTGCTCCTATGTTGGGTACATATATATTTGTAATTGTTATATCTTCTTCTTGGATTGATCCCTTGATCATTATGTAGTGTCCTTCCTTGTCTCTTGTAACATACTTTATTTTAAAGTCTATTTTATCTGATATGAGTATTGCTACTCCAGCTTTCTTCTGATTTCCATTTGCATGGAATATCTTTTTCCATCCCCTCACTTTCAGTCTGTATGTGTCCCTAGGTCAGAAGTGGGTCTCTTGTAGACCACATATATATGGGTCTTGTTTTTGTATCCATTCAACGAGCGTGTGTCTTTTGGTTGGAGCGTTTAAGCCATTTACGTTTTAAGGTAATTATCGATATGTATGTTCCTATTACCATTTTCTTAATTGTTTTTTTTTTTTTGTAGGTCCTTTTCTTCTCTTGTGTTTCCCACTTAGAGAAGTTCCTTTAGCATTTGTTGTAGAGCTGGGTTGGTGGTGCTGAATTCTCTTAGCTTTTGCTTGTCTATAAAGCTTCTGATTTCTCCATCAAATCTAAATGAGATTGTTGCTGGGTAGAGTAATCTTGGTTGTAGCGTCTTCCCTTTCATCACTTTAAGTATATCATGCCACTCCCTTCTGGCTTGTAGAGTTTCTGCTGCCCCTGTAATGCAAATGTTGTTGCATTTAATGTTGTCCCAGAGGTCTCTTAGGCTGTCTTCATTTCTTTTCATTCTTTTTCCTTTATTCTGTTCCATGGCAGTGAATTCCACCATTCTGTCTTCCAGGTCCCTTATCCATTCTTCTGCCTCAGTTTTTCTGCCGTTGATTCCTTCTAGTATATTTTTTTATTTCAGTTATTGTATTGTTCATCTCTGTTTGTTTGTTCTTTAGTTCTTCTAGATCTTTGTTAAACATTTCTTGCATCTTCTTGATCTTTGCCTCCATTCTTTTTCCGAGGTCCTGGATCATCTTCACTATCATTCTGAATTCTTTTTCTGGAAGGTTGCCCATCTCCACTTCGTTTAGTTGTTTTTCTGGGGTTTTATCTTGTTCCTTCATCTGGTACATAGCCCTCTGCCTTTTCATCTCGTCTGTTTTCCTCTGAATGTGGTTTTTGTTCCACAGGATGCAGGATTGTAGTTCTTCTTGCTTCTGCTGTCTGCCCTCTAGTGGATGAGGCTATCTAAGTGACTTGTGGAAGTTTCCTGATGGGAGGGACTGGTGGTGGGTAGAACTGGCTGTTGCTCTGGTGGGCAGAGCTCAGTAAAACTTTAATCCACTTGTCTGCGGATGCTGGGGCTGGGTTCCCTCCCTGTTGGTTGTTTGGCCTGAGGCGACCCAGCACTGGAGCCTACATGGGCTCTTTGGTGGAGCTAATGGCGGACTCTGGGAGGGCTCACACCGAGTACTTCCCAGAACTTCTGTTGCCAGTTTTCTTGTCCTCTTGGTGAGGCTCAGCCACCCCCTGCCTCTGCAGGAGACTCTCCAACATTAGCAGGTAGGTCTGGTTCAGTCTCTTATGGGGTCACTGCTCCTTCCCCTGGGTCCCAGTGTGCACACTACTTTGTGTGTGCCCTCCAAGAGTGGAGTCTCTGTTTTCCCCAGTCCTGCCAAAGTCCTGCAGTCAAACCCCGCTAGTCTTCAATGTCTGATTCTCTAGGAATTCCTTCTCCCATTGCCGGACACCCAGGTTTGGCAGCCTGATGTGGGGCTCAGACCCTTCACTCCAGTGAGTGGACTTCTGTGGTGTAAGTGTTCTCCAGTTTGTGGGTCACCCACCCAGCCATTATGGAATTAGATTTTATCGTGATTGCGCCCCTCCTACCATCTCATTGTGGCTTCTCCTTTGTCTTTGGATGTGGGGTATCTATTTTGGTGAGTTCCAGTGTCTTCCTGTTGATGATTGTTCAGCAGTTAGTTGTGAGTCCGGTGTTCTTGAAAGAGGGAGTGAGAGCACGTCCTTCTAGTCTGCCATCTTGAACCAATCTCTGCATGGACTAATTCTATATTTCATCTCTTTTTTATTAGCTAGAATACCTCTATGCAGAGAAACTTCAACTATTTGGTTATGGTGAGGCATAGTTCTTATAGGAAGATATAATTAATACTCAGTTATTTTCCTTAATTTGCCAGTTTTGTAAATAATATGTTGGTACCACAGCAACCTCTATGGGTGATTAATGAGTGTTTTTACATATCATGAATTTAAATATATTAGATGTGATTTGTTGGTTAGATGCTCAAATTATTCCATCTTTGGTTGATGGGAGTCTCTTCAAGTTGGCTCCTCAGTCTTTTTGATATAATTGTTATAATCTTTGGTAGCTTCTTTGCTTTCTGGTATGACAAATTTTCCAGTCTCATTTTGTACATTTCATGCCCCAGACATGAAATCAGTCATTTCTCTGAGGAACCTTGGTTTCTTTTAGTGAGAAATGGTGTTTAGAGATAACAGTTTAGGCACAGGAGTGGTCATTGCTTCTGGATTGTTGGTTTGAGGACTTTTCAGTGGCTAGAACTAGGAAATATGTATCATACTGATATATATCATGCAGATAGTTTTTTTTAATAGATCTTTATTGGAGTATAATTGCTTCACAATATCGTGTTAGTTTCTGTTGCACAACAAAGCAAATCAGCCATATGCATACACATTATCCCCTCCCTCTTGAGCCTCCCTCCTATCCTCCCTATCCTACCCCTCAAATTCAGAATTACAGGGCTTTTACTCACTAGCGTCTATCTTACACCCATCTTTCCTTTCTCCCATGTTGAAAATCTTGGTTTTCCATGATACAAAATTATTGATTTGACTCCTCCTACAACAGTCTCAGAATAACAATACCAACACTACTGGCATCAATACAATTACTAAAAACAGGTTCTTTTCCCCCAGTTCCTTTTGTCTTTAGGATATGTCTCTGTGGGGATGTGCAGTCAGTTAACTATGCTTTTTCTTTTTTAATTTTTAATTTTATTTATTTATTTATTTTTTGGCTGCGTTGGGTCTTTGTTGCTGTGCATGGGCTTTTTCTAGTTGCGGTGAGCAGGGCCTTCTCATTGCAGTGGCTTCTCTTGTTGCGGAGCCTGGTCTCTAGGCACGCGGGCTTCAGTAGTTGTGGTTCGTGTGCTCTAGAGCACAGGTTCAGTAGTTGTGGCACATGGGCTTAGTTGCTCCGCAGCATGTGGGATCTTCCTGGACCATGGCTCGAACCCGTGTCCCCTGCATTGGCAGGTAGATTCTTTTTTTTTTTTTTATTTTTTTTTTATTTTTGAGGTACTCGGGCCTCTCACTGTTGTGGCCTCTCCTGGAGCACAGGCTCCGGACGCTCAGGCTCAGTGGCCATGGTTCACAGGCCCAGCTGCTCCGCGGCATGTGGGATCTTCCCGGACTGGGGCACGAACCTGTGTCCCCTGCATTGGCAGGTGGACTGTCAACCACTGCGCCACCAGGGAAGCCCTGGCAGGTAGATTCTTAAGCACTGCACCACCAGGGAGGTCCCTAACTATGCTTTAAATTCACTTTGAATAGTTGTTCTCTCTGTGGCTATGCCAACAACTGGTTATACGTTTACGTTTCTTTGCTTCATTTTACCTTGAATTTTGTGCTTTGTACAACAAGATATATTTTTTAGAAAGTCCCTGCCACTTCCACCCATTTCCCTCCTTCTTGCTATAAGTAACCACTTAAAATTTTATGATTCATCTTTCTGTTGCATAGATACTGATATAGATACAGATAGATAAAATTTCCTGTGTTGAAGTTGTATCCACACTCAGATAAATTATATTATACATACTTTTCATCATTTTATACACTTGATAATATATCCTGAATCACAAAAAATAAACTGGGTTCAAATCCCGCCTGTGTCTCTTACATGACCTTGGGCATGTATCTTATGCTGTCTGAGCCTCAGCTTCTCATCTGTAAAATCAGAGCAATAATATCTACCTTCAAGGCTTGTTATGAAAGTTACATATGTGTGTTAAGTACCAGCACAGCATGTGACACAGAGTAGATGCTCAATATGTAGTAGCTTTAATGGTTCTAAAGATTCTGTATTTAATTTTTATGTGCCTCCCATTTGATGACACCCTATCATTCCCCATCAGTATCCTACAGTGAAGCTTAAGAGGGGTGGATGGGCAATTTGAGTCATTGCATAAAGATTCAAAGAATTAGAATGTTAATACTGGCAAGAGCCCTGAGAGAGCTCAGCAACTATCCTGCTTATTTTCAGGGGAGAGAACTAGAGACCTAGGGAGAGCAAGTGATTTGCTTAAGGGTACAAACCAGGATGGGAAAAGTCTGCTGGTGATGCCCAGCTCGAGTCTTTTTCAAGGTAACTTTTCTCTAAAGCAAAGTTCATCTTCTGTAGTTGGTAGACATTTCTCTGCACATTCCTGCATTCTCTCTGTAAAAAGAGAAGCTGGGTGAGGGATGGGTCAGGGAAACTATGCCTTGAAGAGAGTTTCTTCCCTTCCTTGGTATGTAAACATAGTAACATGACTGGGGCTGCTCCTTATCAGGGAGCAAGGGCTCATGAATACATCCAGTTGGGGACTGGCAGTGATAAGGAAGTTCATGGAGCAGTCCTTTATCCTCAGGGGGCTTTAGAACAATTAAAAACAACTTCAAGTTCATTTAAAATCCAAACATGGGCTGTAAAAATGTGTGTCAATGCTTAAAACAATAATGTATTTTAATAGCATTGTCTTGTTTTCACTACCTCAACCTTTGGAGATTGTAACTGTTATTAATTACTTCTGTTTTGTCTATATGGAAACTAAGATTTAAGTAGGTTTTGTGACTCCCTAAGTTACACAGCTAATGAGCAGGAAAGCTGGGTTTAAGTTCAGTTCTGTAGTTCCCACTCCCATGCTCTTCCTCAGATGCTCACAAGGTGTTGATGCATTTCCATTCTAACCTGTTTCTGAGTTCATTTGTTTGGGGACAAAGAGAAGATGAAAACAGAAAGGGTATATTCTGGAGCAATTTGAAGGCACTTGATATTTAACTAATTAGCTCAGCCATTCTTTCATTCATTCTCTGCTTATTCAGTGCCTTTAGTCTGGACTCTAAAGCCATACTGCATGGGTTTGAATCCTGGCTCTACCGCTTAGTAGCTGAGCAGGTGACTTCCCTTCTCTGTGCCTCAGTTTTTTCATCAGTATACTGGGGATAATAGTGCCTACCTCGTGAGTTGTTGCGTTCATTTGTAAAAGCACTTAGAACTGTGCCTGCTCCACGCTAAGAGCATTATAATCGTCCTTATGTTGCTCTTGCTGCTGAGGGATTTGTTTGGTGATCTGTGTTTCAGTGAAAAGAATCAGGAGTCCTGGGCTCTGGGTTAGGTCTGCTCCCAAGAGCCACGTGATCATGGGCAGGTTATCTGTCACCCTTGAACCTCAGTTTTCTCACCTGCAAAAGGAAGGGCTGTGACTCCATGATCTCTGAAGTCCTTCTACCTACAAGTTTCAATGTTTTGAGGGGTCTGCCCTCTCTCCTTATCACAAATATGCGAACCCATCTTAATAGCATAGTCTTTATAGCTGACAGCTCATTTAAAACTTGTTCTTATTTCGCTCTTTTTTTTTTTTTTTTTTTTGCGGTATGCGGGCCTCTCACTGTTGTGGCCTCTCCCGTTGTGGAGCACAGGCTCCGGACGCGCAGGCTCAGCGGCCATGGTTCACGGGCCTAGCTGCTCCGCGGCATATGGGATCTTCCCGGACCGGGGCACGAACCCGTGTCCCCTGCATCGGCAGGCGGATTCTCAACCACTGCGCCACCAGGGAAGCCCCCTTATTTCACTCTTAACAGAAAAGGAAAGGGAGGCTGATGCCTTTTTCCCCCCAAGTCTTTTTTCTTTTCTTTTTTTTTTTAAATTGAAGTATAATTGCTGTACAATGTTATATAAATTACAGGTGTACAATAGTGGTTCACAATTTGTAAAGGTTATACTCCATTTGCAGTTATTATGAAAGTATTGGCTATAGTCCCTGTGTTGTACAATATAGCCTTGTAGCTTATTTTATACCTAATAGTTTGTACCTCTTACTTCCCAACTTATAGGCTGCCCCTTTCCCACCTCCCCCTCCCCACTGGTAACCACTAGTTTGTTCTCTATATCTGTGAGTCGGCTTCTTTTCTGCTATATTCACTAGTTCATTGTATTTTTCAGGTTCCACATGTAAGTGATATCATACAACATTTGTCTTTCTCTGTCTGACTTACTTCACTTAGCATAACACCCTTCCAGATCCATCCATGTTGCTGCAAATGGCTAAATTTCATTCTTTTTGATGGCTCAGCAGAAGGAAGGGAAGTTTATGGCCTTTTCTACATGTATGTCTCTAAGTGTGATCCTCAGACCACCCACTTCAGGACTACCTGGGCTGCTGTTAGAAATACAGATGCCTGGGCTTCAACCCACCCACTGAGTCAGAACTTCTGGACCTGGAGCCTGGATAACTACCTGTTTAATAAGGATTCCAGGTGAATCCTATGGCAACTCATGTTTGAGAACTACTGGAGAAGAGGGAAGAGATGAAAACGAATGCCAGCTTTGGGTCAGATAAACCAGAGCAGGGTTCTCAAACTTGAATGTGCCCTTTAGTTAGTTGAGGATCTTGTTAAAAATGCAGATTCAGATTCAGGAGGTCTGAGGCGGGGCCCGAGAGTCTACATTTCTTGCAAAATTCCAGGTGAGGCTGAAGCTTCTGGTCCGCAGACCACACTTTTGAGTAGCTAGGCTTCCTAGCTCCATTCATGAGCTGTGTGACCTAGGGAAAAGTACTTAATTTTTCTCAGCCCCAGGTTCTTTAGAAAGAGGGAGAAAGAAGTGCCTACATCATAGGGTTGTTAGCTGGATTAAACCAAATAACGTATAGAAAGCTGCTTGCCACACCACCTAGCGCGTTAGCAGTTATAAAAGGTGTAGCCCTATCTGTATGTCTATATATCTGAATACTAAAAATAACAAAAGTTCCACAGTCTCAGGGAGTGGGATGCTGGGGATGTGCATTTTTAACTGAGATCTGTAGGTGACTCTTATGCGCAAGAAAGTTGATAACCCTGCACTCTGTCTCTGTCAAGGACAGGAAAAATCCCCAACCAAATTCTGAGTTCTCCAAAACCCACAGGCATTGGTTTGAAAATGTTTTACTTAGGAAGCCATGTGGTGAGGCCTTCAATAAAGCTGTTGCTCCCCAAACAGCACAAATAATGAGAGTGTTTTGAGTCAGCTTTCATTGCTTTCTAAGCAAAATGTACATTGGAAGATTCCTGCTTCCCCTCAGGATGTCAGAAATGGACCCAAATTGTCAAATGCATGAACATGGCAGTCTAACTCTATGATCTGGGCATGCATGCCAGGAGATAAATGGGAAGGGGTGCCTGGGACAGAATGCCGAGTCATTGGCTCAGAGCTCTTGACCTTGACTGGGGTTCCTATGGGAGAGAAATCTGTTTGTACAACAAACCATTTCCCTTTCCATGTGGGGCCTCTGGCTGTAACCTGACCTGGATTTAGAATTTGAAGTTTTCATTTACTGAGTTTGGGAAATGCAATTCAGCAAATCTTCATTGAGCATCCATCATGCCAGGCGCTGTGCTAGGTGCAGGGACCCAAGACTAGCAAGACAGTTAACATCTCTGGGAGGGGAGGTGGCAGGACATAATAAGTACATAACCTAACAAATGAATAAATAAGACCATTTTAGATTCCGATGAGGGCTAAGAAGGAGATAAGCAGAGAAATATAATAGGAAGAGACAGAGTGAGACTGTAATTTGAAGAGGTCAGCGAACGCCTCTTTGAGATGATAATTTAGCTAAGGCTCATAGCATGAGCATGAATTGACCCTTCAAAAAGGAGAGGAAGAACATTCCAGGAAGAAGGAACAGGGTGTGTGTAGACTCTGAAGAGGTCAAAGAACTTGGCTTGTTGGAATAACTGGAAAAAAACCAATATGGTTGGGGAGTGTGTGTGTGTGGCGGGGTGGGGTGGAGAAGTGGCCCCAAATGAGGTTGAAGAGATGACTAATAAGAATAGATGATACTTCTTGAGGACTTATAGTGTGCCAGGCCCTGTTCTAAGTGATTTGCCTGTAGTAATTCCTTAATGCTCACAACAACACTTATCATATCCATTTCACAGATGATGAAACTGAGGCACAGAATGATTAACCAGGGTCAAAGTCAGATACGACCTGATCTACTAACAGTTTGCAGTGTCTGTTCCCTGCAAAATATGAGATCAGAAAGCCTAATTTGGGGACCCTTGTTCTCATGCCTTGTTTTTTTCTAGGTGCCTCTCCTCACCCTTTTGGTATTATTACCTTCTCACCATCCCCCACCTTTATCTCCCCATCCCCACCCCTATTGGTTACACAGAATATTATTGATAGAAAGGAGAATTTGAAAGGCTGGAAACTGTGGAAATGGGGATTGTTGTACTTTTGGACTACTGTGCATAGCCAGCTAGGTGTTATTAATAATTTTTCTCTTCACTTATAATGACATTAAATAAATATTCATTAAATGCAGTGTACCACAGTGGTTAGGGTAAGGAATCAGATGGAACAGATTTGAATGTCAGTTCCCCCATTCATTATATATCCTGGAACCTAAGAACTTATCAGTTATTAGAAACATCATTAAGGTAATAAAAATGGATCAGGGGAAATACACTATACCAAAGATGTACATCAGTTACCAGATTATTCCAGAGATGTTAAAATGTGAGGGTGAATAAACATGGTGTTTTGGAATCAAGGGTATAGGGTGTGACAGTGAGGCGATTTCTCCAAACCTCAGGTATGTTATCTACAAAATGGGTGCAAGGACCCCTACCTTGCCAGGTTATGGTGAGCAGGTCTAGAATTGTGAGCACAGGCAGACTGAGTATGTTCTCAAGGTACCAGGGAAGAAGGACAAGAAATGTGAAAAGTTCAGCTTTGATGAATGAATTCCGAATTTTGCAAAGACACATCAGGAAAGAAGCTATTGTAATTTCAAAATGCTTGCAGACTTTTATTTATTTATTTATTTATTTATTTATTTATTTATTAACATCTTTATTGGAGTATAACTGTTTTACAATGGTGTGTTAGTTTCTGCTTTACAACAAAGTGAATCAGTTATACATATACATATGTTCCCATATCTCTTCCCTCTTGCGTCTCCCTCCCTGCCACCCTCCCTATCCCACCCCACATGCAGGCTTTTAAAATTTGTTTTGCCACGTGTAGTTATCTTTACGTTGAATATAGTTGAGGGGGTGCACTGTTATTTTTCCTGTGCCCAAGTCTTCTGGAAGTCTTATCTGAACCCTGTTGGGAGGAGTGAATGAAGTAATGCATGGTGAGTGATCAGCATAGTGCCCAGCACATAGCAAGGGCTTTGCACATGCGGTTTTTTCATCATTATTTCTTCACATCGGACCTTGGGTTCTCCACTGGGAAGAGATAAAGAACCATGACTGGGGTGATCAAATAATTGTCACCTAAGCTGAGACACTTTTGAGAGTGCAAGAAAGTACTATTATTAATTAAACAGTAATGATGGGTATAAACGGAAAGTATCCCTGGTAAACCAGGACGTGTGGTTTCTGTAACCACAAAGCCCAGATCCTATTGTCCAGGAATTTACTGGCTACTGGAGAGATATTAAGAAATCCATTGCCCCCACATGTCATGAGGTTCAAAGCCTCTCCGAGGCATGGACAATAATCTACCTATGTAAGAGTTCTTTCTTACGTCAAAGTTTCACATAACAAAAGATTTTGGTTTATATGTGTGACTTTATTATATTAGAATTTTTCTTTGTAAAAGCTTCAGCAAGCCATGGGGATACCGTTCTGTGTGATGTAACAGAAATTCCTCTCCCACCTAGGGAGAAAAGACTTTCATTCTAAATTACGATGTCACAAGGAGAAGAAAGCCAATTAATTTCAGACTCTGCTAACCTGGGATTTGTGTTAAATTTGGCAGAGGCTGGGACTGGTCTTCCCTTTTGCTTTAGCTATTGGTAAATGGATTTGTAAAAATGGATTTGTTTCTTCCATATGCATGAAATGGAAGCCTGGACATGGGGTTTAGAGGGAGTTAAAACTACATGATAATAATAGCTGATATATTCTGAGTGCTTACTATGTCTCAGGTACTGGGCTAAGCTTTTCGTGTGTATTAATTTATCTAATTCTCACCTCAGCCCTATGAAGTTGTTACATGAGGAAATTGAGGCCTAGCGAGGTTTGCTTAATTTTGCACAGTTAGTAGGAAAATGATGGAGCCACGAAACAAGTTACTATTCTTTACTATATCTCGAGAAAACTAAAATATCTTACCTACTTTTAATTGATATGAGAGGTTATCCAGGGGATGCAGAAAAATATAAAACATTGTGTAGCTAAAGTTTACCTTCACTATGAAGCCCACTGCACCTTGTATGTATAGCTTATATTCTAATTATAAATTTTCATTTTTGTCTTCCCTCTAGACTTTGAGCAACTTGGTTATATGCAGATCTGTCACATTTGGTGTCCAGCACATTGCCTGGAACTCATATTAGTGCTCATTACTTTGTTTACTGATTGATATTTATTGTTTAATATTGACTGTAGGCCCTCTGTATGTCAGACACTCTGCTAAGTGTGGGGATAAGCAATGAAGAAGACCCACGTGGCTCTTGTTTGAATCAAGCTCATTATCCCACACCCCTAATGCATCATTGTGCAATGAATAGTCACAGGAATGACAAATTGAGCCACAGAGCTGGAGGAGCCTTAAATTCTAACATGCCTCAGAGTTTCAGGCAAGACAGAGCCTTTAGGTTGAGAATAAGGGGGAAAAGTGAGCTGTTGACTAGGCAAGAAAAAGTAATGCAGTTTCTCTCAAACCCTAGGGTATATACAAATCATCTTAGGTACTTGTGAAAAATGATGATTCCAGGCACTGCTTCCAGAGGATATGATTTAGTGGGTCTGGAGCACTCAAGATCATTGATTCATTTACTCAACAAATATTTCTTGAGATCCTACTATGTGCCAGTCACTGTTTTGGAAACTGGGGTTCAGCAGTTAGTAAGCTAGACATGTCCTTACCTGTAAGGAGCTTACATCCCAGTGTAATCTCTATCAGAGAAGATAAAGATGAGTAAGATCATTCCAAATTGGGAAGAATGTTATGAAGTGGGAATGTTAAGAAGTAGGGTTGAAGAATGGCTTGCAGGGAGGGGTAAGGGATTACTTTATACTTTGGCGTCAGAGGAGGCCTCTGTGAAGAACTGACGTTTGAGTTGATTCTTGAAGCGTGAGAATGAACCAGCTATATACAGAGCTGGGGAAGAAGGTTCTAGGTAAAGGTTCTGTGGGATTGCCATGTTGAAGGAGCAAAAAGGAGACCAAGATTGGACTAAAATGAGCTACAAGATGAGGTCAGAGAGAGAGGCAGGTGCCGGATCATATAACACCTTGTAGGCTACGATAGTGAGTTTGGATTTTATCCTAAGAGCAGTGTGAAGCTTTAGCAAGTATTGAAGCAGCAGAAAGCCATTATCCTTAGACTACACTTTGAGAAACACTGATAGTGTGGCTTGGCCTTAGCCAAAGAAACAGGCTCCTGGGAAACTCACCTTCCCACCTTCCCACCCTGTCCCCATCATTTGCTCTTCTCAGGGTAGCTACCATATGCAGTGGTGGTCATCTTTCTCTGTCACTGTTATTACTTGAGGGCTAAGTGGACACATTTGGCTGAGGAACTGTGACAAACAGTTGACACAGTCACCTCATAAAATGGTTGTAGCTGATTAAGTAAGGGGCGTACGCTCCTTCAGAGTCCCTGGTGTCCTGAAGAGAGAAAGAACAGCTGTTTCCTCTGCGCTCATTAAGGACTTAAGCCTTCTTCATATTAAAGAGTTTCCATAAACAAAACCAGAGATTACTGGATGTTCCCACGAAAATTGTGTAATTGAAAGGCGTCTGTAAAAGGGGGGCTCTTGGTGTTGGCGAATGGCATGATCCAGAGGCCTGGGGGGCCAGAGGGCCAGGGCAGATTCCCAAGCTGCAAGGGATTGTCCTTCTGGATTAATGTTGTTCTTGAAGATGAATCCTGAACCTGAGGAAGTGATCATAATAATGCCTGTTTCCCAGCCTTTGCCTCAGACTTTTGATCCAGCACTGAGTTTATCCTGCATGGCCGTGCCTTCTCTCTGAGCAGCTCTGGGTCACTCTTGAACTAGGGATGCACCGTCGGTTTATCTTCCCCAGGAGGCAGCAGACTTTTCTTCTTGTGCTGTTCTTGCCTTGGGGAGCGTCTCTGTCTTATATCCCCCAAATGCAAGATTACTGAGAACTTCTGGAATCTTCCAGAGAATTCAGGTGACACTAGATGTTGCTTCCGAACAAGTCCTCTGTAAATGTTGTGTTATGTATCCTTGAGACCCAGGCCAGCCCTCCATCCTCTTCTCTGAGAGCTGCCTTCCCTTTGGCTGCCATGTTTATAGAATGTGATCCTTGCCTTCCTGGCCAAGGCTGACAGGATGAGGTATGGACACCTGAGTCAGTGTGGGCCAAACAAGTTCTCTGTCCTGAAAGATTGAAATGAAGATCCAGAGATGCCATCCATTTCCAGTTGGTTGCTAGAATCAAAGACATAGGAGCTCTGGATCTGTGTTGTCTAGTTTCTGCCACTAAGCATTGGTCATTTGAAATGTGGCCAGTACAAATTGAGATATTCTGTAAGTATAAACTACACATTAGATTTCAAAGACTTGACATGAAGAAAAAATTTAGACCATCTCATTAAAAATTTTTATATTCATCACATGTTGAATTGTATTTTGACTATATTGATGAAAGCTATATTTAAGAAATAATTTTAGTTTTAAACTGATTTTTTAATGTGTCTACTAAAATTTTTAAAATTACGTTTGTGACTCACATTGTATTTCTCTTGGAAATTGCTACTCTGGCGGTACGTGGGCCTCTCACTGTTGTGGCCTCTCCCGTTGCGGAGCACAGGCTCCGGATGCGCAGGCTCAGAGGCCATGGCTCACGGGCCCAGCCACTCCGCGGCATGTGGGATCTTCCTGGACCGGGGCACGAACCCATGTCCCCTGCATCGGCAGGCGGACTCTCAACCACTGCGCCACCAGGGAAGCCCAGGAAATTGCTACTCTTGATCTTGTCACATGTTTCTGGAGAAAGAGAGAAAACTGATCCATAGGGAAATAAGAATGAAGCAAATGCTCAGAGAGATGCAGATACAGATGAACATATGGCTCCAGAAGGAGAGAGAGATATTGAGAGAGAGGGGAAGAGAGAGAGAGAGGGGAGGGAGGGGGAGAGAAGAAGGAGTGGGGCTGGGGGTGGGCCAGAAAGAGTCAGAGACAGAGAATCAGACAGAGACAAAGAAAGTAACAGAAAAGTCTGCCTGGGTTCCTGATGACAGTTCGGTTCTTGGTTTCAGTCCATGGAGAGGCCTGTCAGCATTTCCAGTCATTTGGTTCTAAGATGCAACTCCATGTTCTTTTAATAAAATGTCCTTTTTGGCTTAAGTCTATTTGAGCTTATTTGCAATGAAAAGAGATACTTCTGAGATGCAATGATCTATCTATCAATTGCTGAAAGACAGGGATAAGGTGAGAGTATAGATACCATCACATAGCCTAAGATGGCAGATAGGTGGCACATTTGCTACCAGTTTCTTATCCGTGCCATGCCAGACATTGCTAATCAATCACAACCCCAGGCATGACTTTAGAATCCTTTTCAATGATAGATATCTGGTCAGCCACCCTCAATAGAGTAGAAATGGCATATGAAGAAAATCCTATTTGTTATTCTTGAGAAAAATCACTCAAGTAAAAGCCTGAGGGAGACACAGATTTTTGGTCCAGTTGAAACATGAACTTTTTTTAAAAAGTCATTTCATTTTTCTAAGCCTCAATAGCCATGTCTGTAAAATGATAGCACTTACCCACAGGGTTGTTGTGAGAAATGGGTATAATAATAGACACTGTAGTCCTTGGAAGTAAAAACACAGATGCGAATTGCTGTTCTGACCCAGGCCCTCAGCTTTCAGGGCCAATCAGGGTCTCTCCTCCTCTGCCTTCAGCCTCAAGACATCTTTGTAGTAGAAGGGTCCTGGGTTTTGAAAACATTTCCTAGTAACCATTGTAAATGAAATGGAGCTGTTTTCAGAAGCCAGCCAAAGCCCATCAATTTCAGATCTTCTTATTTTATTGTGTTTTATTTTTATTTTCTGCACATAGGAAGTTGGCACAAAGAGGCAGTACTGACAAGAGTCATTTTGGAAAATGACTCATCTGGAATTTGCTGGAGGTGCCTGAAATTGGTAGAACTTCAGCCTTTGGGAGAAAAAAAAGGAGTGTGTGTGTGTGTGTGTGTGAGAGAGAGAGAGAGGGAGAGGGAGAGGGAGAGGGAGAGGGAGAGGGAAATTGATTTATGTTCCTAAGTTCTGTTCTGTCGCTGAAGCATCTGGAAAGCAGTTCCCAGGGAGCAAGAGCACAGTATGACTGGGTCTAATGCACTTGAGGGAGAGGGAGAGGGAAATTGATTTATGTTCCTAAGTTCTGTTCTGTCGCTGAAGCATCTGGAAAGCAGTTCCCAGGGAGCAAGAGCACAGTATGACTGGGTCTAATGCACTTGGTATTTCTTCTTGGGCTATTAAAGTGTTTGTTGAAGAGACAGGGCTGTGGAGTCAGACGAATGAAATCTACTCATAATCATGGCAGGAATGTAGGACAGTTTTTGTTTCATATGATCTTTCTCACTTCCCCAATTACCAAAATCAAAATTGTGAATACATATGATCTAATTTGGGGTTTCCAAACTATGGCCACCATACCCATAATGCACTGCTTTCCTCCTTCAAGCCCAGAGGAGACTGTCATTGTGGCCACTTCTGAGTCATAAGCATGACCAAGGGGATGTATCTATCAGACACTGTCCATCGTCCCATGTCCTGGCTTCAAGAGCCTTCATCCTAAGAAGTCAGGAAACAACATAGTAACTTTGATAATAGCTAACAGTTACATTGCACTTAAAATATGCCTTATTCTATCCTAAGCACTTTACACATATTCACATAGTTTAATCCTCACAGCAACCCAAAAGGTTGTTATTATCCCTGTTTTGTAGATAAGGAAACTGAGGCAAAGAGAGATGGGGTGATTTGCCCACGATCCTTCAGCTGGTAAGTGGAAGAAGTCACACTCTCAGTGAATCTGTGAAGACCTGGGCCACTAGGCAGGGAGAAATGAATTCCAGAGCTATTATGAGGAAGGATGAGCTCTGCTCATCTCCAGAAATAACAGTGCAGAATGTCAGAGCGGAAAAGGAAGTCAGTGACCGCGTAGTCCTCCCGGCTTATTTTAGAAATGAGGAAACTGAGGTCCAGAAAGGTTAAGTGATTTGCCTGAGATCATGTAGAGAGTCAGAGGCAGAGCCAGGGAGAGCACTCAAGTGTCCTGACTCCTGTTCTGTGGTCAATCCATGATTCCCTCACTGCTGTGTGGTCCTGATGGTAAGTCCTGTCCAACTGCTGCCCCTGGCCTTTCAGGTTAGGTCTCTTAGGATGCTTCCTGCTCCTGTGCTTTGGCTGATCTTTCCTGCAAAGGGAGACTTGAGGTCCCAGTCTTGGAGTTAAAATGTCATTTCTGACTCCTGTCTTTCATCTGTCATTGTCATCAGTCCACCCTTCACTTTCCCATCAGACTTTTTCTCACAACTCTGCCTGACAGTTCATCCCTTCTCTTCTCCAGAGCCTCAACAGTCCTTCCTCTCCCCTAGGATGTGGTGGTGTAGAGGACCACATCCCTGGGCCACAGTGATGGGTCCGGGGTTGTTCATTTGACCTCATCTGAGTCAATGACACTCTCTCTTGAGACTTAGCAAAGGGTTATTCTCTTTCCTAAGGAGTTTCTAAGCTCATAGGATATAAGCCTGGTGGGCAACCTGAGATCCTGTCAGAGGACAAAGCAACACAGTGACAATCCATGGACTTAATTATATAAGCCAATACTTTCATTTTTCACTGAAGCCAGTTTGAGTTGGATTTCTGAGAATTTATAAAAAATTCTGCAGTACTCCTAATATACCAATAAATTGGTATTTTCTCAAGTTTGTTCCTAGACTATCCATTACTTAGATAAATATTGAGTATCTACCATAAGTATAGGTAACATAGACCGGTATAGATGAGCAGGACACAGTCCTTGCCTTCCGTTGCCTACTAGTCTAGCAGGGGAGTGAAGACTCATACTTAAGTGTCTAACATACAAAGTAGAAGGTAAAAGTGGCCTGGGGGATATGCAAACAGTATGCTGTGGAGGTGTAAAGGAGGAAGAGTCCACACTGAGTTGGAGAGTAGAGTAAGACATTTTTTTTTTTTTTTTTTTTTTTTTTTGTGATATGCGGGCCTCCCTCTGCTGTGGCCTCTCCCGTTGCGGAGCACAGGCTCCGGACGCGCAGGCCCAGCGGCCACGGCTCACGGGCCCAGCCGCTCCGCGGCACGCGGGACCCTCCCAGACCGGGGCGCGAACCCGGCTCCCCTGCACCGGCAGGCGGACGCGCAACCACTGCGCCACCAGGGAAGCCCGAGTAAGACATTTTAAAAAAATAATTAATTAATTAATTTTAATTTTTGGCTGCGTTGGGTCTTTGTTGCTGCGCGCGGGCTTTTCTCTAGTTGCGGCGAGCAGGGGCTTCTCTTCATTGCAGTGCGTGGGCTTCTCATTGTGGTGGCTTCTCATTGTGGAGCACGGGCTCTAGGCACGTGGGCTTCAGTAGTTGTGGCACTCGGGCTCAGTAGTTGTGGCTTGCGGGCTCTAGAGTGCAGGCTCAGTAGCTGTGGCGCACGGGCTTAGTTGCTCCGCGGCATGTGGAATCTTCCCGGACCAGGGCTTGAACCCATGTCCCCTGCATTGGCAGGCGGATTCTTAACCACTGCGCCACCAGGGAAGCCCGACATTTCTTATAGTACATAGGATCTAAGCTAGAATTTGAAGATTGGGGAGGAACAAGAACAATTCCAGACAAAGAAACCAACATAAACTAAAATGTAGAAATGGAAACTTTCTGGACACAAAAGGGGAATAAATGGAAAGTCCAGATTTTTCAGAGCAGGTATTTCAAAAGGGCTGGTATCAGAAAATTCAGTTCGTTGTGTCAAATGTGACAAAATGTGGCCACATTAATATTATACTAATGTCATTCCACCTAGGACCATGTCTGTTTGGTAAGCAGCTGTATCTTCAAAACATTAAATTTTTTTGAATGAATGAATGAATGTTTACCCCTTTCCCCCACTACACAGAAACCCCATGAAGGCAGCAACATGTTCTTGGTCTCCATTTTATCCCCAACTCGTAGAGCAGTGTCTGGCAGAGTGAATGCTTAGTAAGTAATGTTGAGTAAATTAATGAATACTATGGAAGGCTTTCAAAGTCAGACCAAGGGCTTTGTACCCAGCTCAACAGATAATGAAGGGTCCTCAAAAAATTTAAGGAAAACTCAATATTTAGTGAGCACCAACTATGTGCCATCCATTCTGCAGATGTGTGACATGATCAGGGCTGTGCTTTAGAAAGAGAGACTGGGTAGCAGTGGAGAGAAAGAAGAGACATTGGAGTAGAGAGTCAGCTAACATCACTATTAACTCATATTGAAAGTTATTGGAGCCTGATCGTGAAGACAGTGTAATTAGAATAGAAAGCAGAGGACAGCTGTGGAAGTAAAATGGCAGATTTGGTACCAGTCTCAGAAAAGAAGTTGGGCAGAGGATCTGAGGGATTGTGGGGCAAATTGTATCTTCCAGAGATGGCCACAACAGTATCTTCTTTCCCACCACGTCAAAAATAAAGCCTAATTCCCCTACTCTTGAATCTGAGTGGGCTTATCATTCATTTGCAACCAAAACAATATGGTGGAAGTGATACACATGACTTCTGATGGGAAGTCATAAAAAGTGGCCCAACTTCTGCCATGCTGTCTGGAATAATTTTACCTTTGATATCTTCAGTCACCATGTAAATAGCCTGACTACTCAGAGGTTGCCATTCTCTAAGAAAGCCCAAACTTGTCCCCATGGAAAGACCGCAAAGAGACCCCAAGACCACACTCAGAGAGAAAGAGAGAGATGCTTGAATGGACCCAGCAGGTGCAGCCAGCCCCTCACTGTTCTAGCACTATTAAGAGACACCAGGGAAGAACCACCCAGCTAAGCCCTTTCTGAATTCCTGACCCACAGAAACTATGACAAATAATAGATATATTTGGTTCCAGTCATGTTGAGTATACAAAAGGATCCTGCAGACATGATATCCAGCTGTCTGTGAGGAATATGGATCTGGCATTTATAAGTAAAGGCCAGACTAGGGAAATAGATTGAAGTGTCAGTTGAAGAGATGTGAAGCTATGAAGTTGTGGGAATAGATAAGTTGTCAAGGGAGATAAAGTAGCCAGAATAGAGGAGGGCCCAGAGCCACATTTGGTTGGGTGAGGAAGAGAAGCTGGTGTAGAATAAAGAGATGTTATTAGATAGTTACATAATTATTAGTTGGTTCATATGCTTACTGTCTGGCTTCCCTGACTAGACTTTAGATCCATAAGAGCAATGATCAAATCTGGTTTTGCTGCATTAATAAGTACATTAATCAGGTTTGCTACAGTAACAGACTACCCCATAATCTCAGTGGCTTTCAGCAACAAACACTTCTTTTTCACTTTTGTAATACTCATGTTCTGCTGTTGGTCAACAGTAGCTCTGTTCCAGGCAGCCATCTGCTCCATGTTCGTTATCGTGCCAGGATTCAGTGGAGAGAACAGTCTTTATCTGGGACATGCTGTTATTAGGAAGGAGAGGAGGAGCAAGAGGTCTGCAGAAATTGGTGATAGCTCTGAAAGCTTCTGCCTGGATGTGGTGTATGTCACGCCTGCTCCCATTCCTTTGGCTAGGGACTTGACACATGGCCAAGCCAAAAGAAACCTCCAGGAAGCACAGCAAGTTACATTCCTCTGAGTGAATGTGTAACCGTCTTACAGAGATGTGAGTGAGGGTGAAAGATTGCAAACCACAACTTACCCCTCCCACCAAAGTAACCCTCATGCCTAGTATAATCCCTGGCACCTAGCAGGAGCTCAGAAATATTTGTTGAATAAATGAATGCTTGAACATGATCAGGGAGGTAGGAGAAGATCAAAGGATAGGCATTGTTCAGAAACTCAAGGAAGATTTGACCTCACAATTTCAAAAAGAATCTGAGAGCAGAACACAATAGATTTTATGAATCCAATGAGCTCATTTAAGTGTATTGCACATATAGGTGGACTATCTTTTTTCATGGAAAATTTCACAGATGCCTGACCCAGGTGTGGATCCTGCAAGAGAAATTCATTTGCCCACAGTTCCAGGACACTTCTACTCTGCATCCTCCCTGAACACCACCCTTCCTTGATTGCTAGTTCCATTTGGATCTCTTAGAAATGGGAGCTGTTCAGTGTGAGCTTAGGGTGCAAATGCTCAATGCACCTAGAATTATGTGAACTATCAAAGAACTATGTGAAAGGAAAGAAGTCATTCTCCACATCTTTTGCTTGGAACAAGATCGGGTCATGCTCTTTGAGAGCGCAGAGAGGTCATTGCAAAACTAGCTGTGGATATGGAGGGGTTTCAGACTGGGGGAGAAAAGGGAGTGGGAGTTGGCCCTGTAAACAACAGAATGAATGAGAATGCTGCTGTGTTTTAACTTAGAAATATCCATGCAAGCCATGCTTGTTAGCTTTTTTAATTTTTAATTCAAACTAATGAAAAATTGAAATGAAATGAGATGTTCCATGAGATTTAGCCAAACTGAATAGGTCTTGTGGGATCTGACTGCAAAATTAGTTATGGATGGCTTTTGGCAAAAGCCACTACTGAGATTAAAAGACCACCTGCCTGTTCCTAAAAGGTGGTGGTGTGCACTATGAGGCCCCGGGTGTTCTGTTGCAAAAGGTTCCCTGTTGTTGTCCTGTTTATAATTAACCTAGAAGATAAAAATTAAAAAAAAATATGGAAATGGCATAGAGATGCAACAATCTGTGAATTAGAAACCATGAGAAAAGCAAGCACTGAATGATTGTAATACCTTCCTTACATGGAGCTGAGTATCTCACATGCATTTGTCTGTCTTCAATATCTGAAACTATTTTGGGTAATGAAATTCTGATCCTCTGAGTGTTTGGGCTTAACCTTATCTTGAACCCTCAGTGTGAGCAGAAGGGAGAAATTGTAACTTAGTCTTCTTTTCCTTCTAGCCAATGGGTAGTTTAGTAGAATTTCATGTTAATGCAGCAAGAGCCTGTGGATTAAATCCAGTTAGTTTTGTTCTGTCGTTTAGATTTCATACATCATTCTGGCTTGCCACTCATCTTGAAAATTGTGTAGAAAGATGAACACAGATTATTCCTCATCACTAGCAAGGCTTCAAGTGTTCGTGTCCCATGTTCCTGCCACACTGAGCTGCTCGGTTCCCCAAGCATCTAAGCTCTTTCCAGGCTCAGGGCCTTTGCAGGGCTGTTCCCCCTGCCTGGTACATTTTATTCTGCTCTCTTGTCCTGGCTAACTTCTCAGGTCTCAGTTTTAATATCCTTTCTACAGAGAAGATGTCCCTAACTGTCTGTACTCCTCCCCATTCCATCTGCACTGGGTTCTTCCTCCACTGAGCTTGCTCATGGCACTGTGCTCTTTCACCATTTGTGATTCTCTCTTTGCCTGTTTGGTTGTTTACTGTGAGGGCAGGGACAGTATCTGTTTGGTTCCCCACTGCTTCCCTAGCACCCAGCAGAGCGCCAGGCACGTGGATGCTTATAGTTGCTGGATGAATAAAAGTTACAGTAAGTAAGTAAGATATTATAACAGTAAGTTAGTTAAATCCAGGAATGTTTCACTTTAGAGATGGAAAGACCTTGGAGGTTATGTGGACCTAATACCAGATCCATGTTACTTGATAGCACTTTTGTTTTTTTCAGTCTATTTTATGAGTATGCCACAGCTTATTTATTCTTCTGGCAATGGGCATTTGGTTTGTTTCCGGTTTCTTGCTATAGTAAACAATCCAGGTATCAACATTCCTATGTATGTTTCTTTGTGCACATTTGCAACAATTTCCCTAGAGCATATGCCTAGCAGTGGAACTGCTAAGTAATAGGATATGCATATCTTTATCTTTACAAGATAACACCATTTATTTCCCAGAGTGCCTGTTGGCAATCATCACTCCCAGTAGCTGTGTCTGAGTGTTCCTGTTGCTCCAGTTCCTTGGCAACATTTGATTTGAACAGATTTCTTAACATTTACTAATCTCGTGGGTGCAAAATGGTGGTTTCAGTTTTCATGAGTCCCATCTGTTTAGGCCAGAGGTCGCCAACCAGCTGTGCATGGTTGAATGAGGCCTGCAGTCTGGATGCCATCCACGGATGTGTTTTGTTTGACCAAAGGGTGTTTTTGAATCACAAAATTGAATTAGTTGCCAACATTTGAAAATTGGAAGATTTCACTTAAGAATCTGGTTTATTTTCTTGAGGGAAAAATGAGATGACGTCACTACACAGAACCCTTATTCACACCTGACAACAACTGGCAGTTGTTGAGAGGCAACTGCCTCTGCTTGTCAGGCAGGGCATATGCTTTGAAAATCGGCCAGAGTTTTACAGCCAACCTATATGTTTTGGTTCTCTTAGCTTCCTGGCTCCTGTAGGTTTTTAAATTGTCTGCCCTGTTTTGCGTCTTCGTAAATAGAGAAAGGCCTCAAAAGTGGGGTGGTGGTAGAGGGTACCCCCTCCACCCAGGTTAGACCAGGAACAGCCCTGCACAACAGAGCTCTGGACATAGGGTTCCAGATAAAGTCTAGAACAGTCGCTAAGCTCAGGGGTGCTTCTTTCCTAAAACCTCTCCATTCATTTTCGTGTGCTGTGTGCTCCCCCTTCTCCTACCCCTGCCTTGGATGTTGTCTTCCCTGACTCTGAACTTCTGAGCCTCTTGGTCTGCACTACTTTTGAGCCACCTATTTCTCTTCACCATGTATTATGGTTATTTGTGTACTTGCCCCCTTTCCTCTCTTTTGCTGCAAGCTCCTTGAGGTTTGGGACTATGTATTTATATGTGTCATTTTAATGTTTATTTGTTTTTTGTTCTTCACAGTACTTTATAGTGGTGGCTTGCACACAGAAGTTTCATTCATTGATTTCAACACACATTTACTAAGTGCTCATATGCCAGGCTTTGTGCTAGGCACTAGGACCATGAGATGCCATCATTGCCCTCAAGGGTATGATAGCACCCTGGGAGAAAGGACCACATTTGTTCATGCATTCAGTCTCTCAAACAACAGACTTATGTTGAATGCTTACAGTGGGCCAGGCACTGTGCTAGGTGCCGGGAAGCAAAAACAGACAAGAGGGACTTCCCTGGTGGCGCAGTGGTTAAGAATCCACCTGCCAAAGCAGGGGACACGGGTTCGAGCCCTGGTCCGGGAAGATCCTACATGCTGCGGAACAACTAAGCCTGTGCGCCACAACTACTGAGCCTGAGCTCTAGAGCCCATGAGCCACAGCTCCTGAAGCCTGCGTGCCTAGAGCCCGTGCTCCACAACAAGAGAAGCCACTGCAATGAGGAGCCTGCGTACCCCCAACAAAGAGTAGCCCCCGCTCACTGCAACTAGAGAAAGCCTGTGCACAGCAACAAAGACCCAATGCAGCCAAAAATAAATAAATTTATTAAAACAAAACAAAACAAAACAAAAAAGAACCAGACAAGATTCTTGCATCATGGAGCTTAGAGACTAGTGAGGAAACAGATATTCAGTTGCCTGTAACTCAAGAAGCTGGCCTAGTCTGAGAGTTGGAGGGGGGCAGGCAAAGTGAGACGAGCTAAGATTGGCATGATAAGCATATGTGAAAGCCTTATGATGCAAAGGAGGAGGCCCAGTTCACAGACCAGAAAGCAGAGTCATTGTGGATAGAGCCTAGAGTTTTAGGCACAGGGTAGCGGGAGATGAAGCCGGAGATGGAGATATGGACTAGACCCCAAGAGGAAATCAGTGCAGTCTAGTGTTTAGATGCTAAAATGGAGGTGCATAGAATGGAGACATTCAGTTTTTGATTGAATTAATGCACAGGTAAGTGAATATATGGATGACACTTCTAGAAACTCACCATTTAATAGGAGAGATAGGATGTCTAATAAACAGGTTATTGTTCTTTAATCAGGAAGGGGCAGAATGGATGTTGAACATTTCAGAGACCTGCAAATTCTTCACTATCTACAATAAGAAGAATGCAGTGAGCCTGGAGATTTATTAAAGATGGGTGGCTCTTTGCCCTCACACCTGACTGAAAAAGGAATAGCCTTCCCCAGGCTTCTATAGTCCCTGAGAAGAGGAGGATTGTTGCCTGTAGAGGATTAGCTGAAATAGGTCCATAATGGGCCAGCCCTAAGTTATTGACAGCACTTGGCACTTAGCTGTAAGGAGCAAGTCTTATTTCTTAAGCTCTTGCCTTGCCAGTGTACCTCAAGGTTTCCGAGGTGAACAATCCTAATAAGTAGTTTTTTTTCCCTCCCTCTGCAACGTTCAGGCTGACTGAAAGCTTCCTGCCCCTGAGTTGATATTCTAGGCCATGCCTGTAGCAGACCTTAGTCAGGAACACAGTTGAAGACTAAAGTATCCTTGGGAAACCTCCCCCTTGATCCAATGACACTCTTAAGAGTGGAGGAACTTTTTTCTCATAGAATTTATCAAAGTTGATTCCTGAAAATTATAGCTAAGATGTATAAGCCCCTGCTGTCCTGTGGCTGGGTTGCTTTTCTGTTCTGTTGTTAGTTTATCAGATATTAATAAAAGGAGCCTCCTGTTGCACTGATGCTTGGTGCCATGTTGGTCCCTTTGCTTACTCCATCCTTTTGCCTGGAATGCCCTCCCTCCTTTCAACAGTCCTGTCTTCCAAGAAGCCTTCCCCAGTAATGGCAGACCACAGGGCTACACCTCCTTCCTGGCCTGCCTGTGACTCTTACCAATTACTCTATACTTTGGTATTTGATTATATTATTTATTCTTGCACTTTTTAATATTTCTCCAAAGAGAAATATTATATGTCTTGGTATATGTCTTGGTTCTTCAACAAGACTACAACTTGAAAACAGGCCGACAAGTGCTTGTTGAATATAATGAATGATATGTAAAACTTAAGGACAAGGACTGAATTATATCCTTCTTTGCTAGCCCCTACTATATGGAGTCCATTGATGGGATCATAAGGAATAGTCAGAAGATATTTTTGTTTGTTTGTTTGTTTTGTGTTTTGTGTTTTTAAATTTTGTTTTGTTTTTTCCTTTTGTGATTGGTTTATTTCACTTAGCATATGTCTTCAACGTTCATCCATGTTGCAGCATGTATCAGAATTTTCTTCCTTAAGGCTGAATAATTGTGTAGACTTTTTTTTTACTGAAGTGTCATTGATTTACAATGTTTCAAATGTACAGCAAAGTGATTCAGTTATATATATTTATTCTTTTACAGATTCTTTTCCATTATAGGTTATTATAAGATATTAAACATAGTTCCTTGTGCTATGCAGTAGGTCCTTGTTTATCTATTTTATATATAGTAGTGTGTATCTGTTAAACCCAAATTCCCAATTTACCCCCCCCCACTTCCCCTTTGGTAACCATAAGTTTGTTTTCCAAGTCTGTGAGTCTGTTTCTGTTTTTTAAGTAATTCATTCCTATTTTTTAGATTCCACATATAAGCGATATAATATATGTCTTTCTCTGCCTGCCTTACTTCACTTAGTATGATAATCTCTAGGCCCATCCATGTTGCTGCAAATGGCATTATTTCATTCTTTTTGATGGCTGAGTAGTATTCCATTGTGTATATATATACCACATCTTTATCCATTCATCTGTCAATGGACATTTAGGGTGTTTCCATGTCTTGGCTGTTGTAAATAGTGCTGCTATGAACATTGGGGTGCATGTTTCTTTTCGAATTAGAGTTTTCTCTGGATATATGCCCAGCAGTGGAATTGCTGGATCATACGGTATCTCCATTTTTAGTTTTTTAAGGAACCTTCATACTGCTCTCCATAGTGGCTACACCAATTTACATTCCCACCAACAGTGTAGGAGGGTTCCCTTTTCACCACACCCTCTCTAGTATTTATTATTTGTAGACTTTTTGATGATGGCCATTCTCACCAAAGTGAGGTGGTACCTCATTATGGTTTTGATTTGCATTTCTCTAATAATTAGTGATGTTGAGCATCTTTTCATGTGCCTCTTGGCCATCTGTATGTCTTTGGAGAAATGGCTATTTAGACCTTCTGCTCATTTTTTGATTGTGTTGTTTGTTTGTTTTGATATTGAGGTATATAAGCCGTTTGTATATTTTGGAAATTAATCCCTTGTCGGTCTCATCATTTGCAAATATTTTCTCCCAGTCTATAGGTGTCTTTTCGTCTTGTTTATGGTTTCCTTTGCTGTGCAACAAAAATACATATTTTGTATATCCACTGAAGCTCACCAGAGGTGATTCGTGAGATTGAGGGCACACAGCTCTGGTCCCAGCTAGGTCCAGCCCCATGATCACACACCTCCTGCCAAAACGAGCCTGACTTCCCTCCCAGGTCATGCCTTTAGACTCTGTACACAAATTCTAGAACTGTTGATTTGCTCCTTTAAATTACCTTCAATTTCAAAACGATCTGCTTCACCTGCCCTGGTCTTTTTGCATGAGTCTGCTTGGAGGACATTTTTGAGCCAAGGGCTTGATATAATGGTTTTTGTTGTTTTTATTACTCCTACTACTTTCTAATATACCTCAGTGAAATTGTAAAGTCATCACAAAGTAAAGGGTCTAAATTTTTTATAGAAGATGATGAGATTAGCACAATGTCCATTTAAAAGCACTTACACAAAACCCAAAATTGAGCTGCCAGCTGCTCCCACCATTTTTCGGAAATATTCAGAAAATATTTTTGAAGCAAATTAAATGAACAGAAGTTAGACTGAAAAGCACTATATCACAGTCTTTAAGAGCATAGACTATGGAATCAGGTTTCTAAGTTACCAGCTAAGGACTTAGACAAGTTCAGTAATTTCTCTGTGCCTAAATTTTCCCATTTGTAAAATGTGAATTTTAGTAGAGCCCACTTAAAAAGGTATTGATGAAGACTGAAAAAGATAATGCATATACACAAGGCTAACCCACAGCCGAGATTAGCTGCAAATGAGAACATGAACAATTTAACTGTGCCGGAATATTGAGGGTTTGACTCGGGCTTCCCATTGTAAAAGGAAGCAAAGAAGTTGATGCAGCTTAGTTTACTGGAGCTTAGAATCAACCTCAAAATACAAAAGGCCTCTAGGGACCATTCCAAAGTGAGAGATAGATGAAAGATAGTGTGTGTAAAACAAAGCAGGATAGAGCAGACCGGTATTTCTCAAATTCGCAACCCTCATACCAAGTTAGTGTAGTTATTCCCTTTTCACTCTTTTTTTTTTTTTTTTTTTTTTTCTTTGTGGCTCGTGGGCTCTAGTGTGCTGGCTCAGTAGTTGTGGCACACGGGCTCAGTTGCTCCGCGGCATGTGGGATCTTCCTGGACCAGGGCCTGAACCCGTGTCCCCTGCATTGGCAGGCGGATTCTCAACCACTGTGCCACCAGGGAAGTCCTCCCTTTTCACTCTTTTTCCATTCTCAGAGAGAAAAGTGTGATGGAATTTTCATTTGATAGAATCAGTTTGGTAGTCCTTGTTCAGCTCCACTTGAACCCTTGCTAATCTCCTTTTTTCTGTAAAGAGGAGCATGTACCTCAGGCTGTAATCCTTTGATAGAATACTATATATTTTTAGCTGGAATTCAGTATCATTATTCTGCTATTAAGTGTTATGACTATCTTTTTAAAAAATAATAGCCCTGTTTTTTATTTTTTTCTTTATTATTATTATTTTTTGGCTGTGTCAGGTCTTAGTTGCAGCATGTGGGGTCTTCGTTGAGGCATGTGGGACCTTTTTCGTTGCGGTGCGTGAGCTTCTCTCTAGTTGTGGCATGAGGGCTTTCTCTTTCCACTTCTGGCGCGTAGGCTCCAGGGCCCAGGCCTCTGTAGTTACAGCGCTCAGGGTCCAGAGTGCATGGGCTCTGTAGTTTGTGGCATACGGCTTTCTCGTTGAGGCATGCAGGCTCAGTAGTTGTGGCGTGTGGGCTTAGTTGCCCGGTGGCATGTGGGATCTTAGTTCTCCGACAGGGATTGAACCCGCGTACCCTGCATTGGAAGGCTGATTCTTTACCACTGGACCACTGGGGAAGTCCTTATGACTGTCTTTTATAAGTTAAGTAATACTGTCTTTACCATTAATAGTACACATAATATAAAGTTTCCTTTTACATTTTTTTAGCAAAAAAGATAGTTTTTTTTAATACATCTTTATTGGAGTATAATGGCTTCACAATGTTGTGTTAGTTTCTGCTTTACAACAAAGTAAATCTGCTATATGTATACATATATCCCCATATCCCCTCCCTTTTGAGCCTCCCTCCCACACTCCCTATCCCACGCCCCTAGGTGGTCACAAAGCACCGAACTGATCTCCCTGTGCTATGCGGCTGCTTCCCACTAGCCATCCATTTTACATTTGGTAGTGTGTTTATGTCAGTGCTACACTCTCACTATGTCCCAGCCTCCCCTTCCCCTGCTGTGTCCTCAAGTCTATTCTCTATGTCTGTGTCTTTATTCCTGCCTTGCCACCAGGTCCATCAGTACCATTTTTCTAGATTCCATATATATGAGTTACCATATGGTATTTGTTTTTCTCTTTCTGACTTACTTCACTCTGTATGACAGACTCTACATCCATCCATCTCACTACAAATAACACAGTTTCATTCCTTTTTATGGCTGAGTAATATTCCATTGTATATATGTGCCACATCTTCTTTATCCATTCATCTGTCAGCGGACACTTAGGTTGCTTCCATGTCCTGGCTATTGTAAATAGTGCTGCAGTGAACATTGTGGTACATGACTCTTTGAATTATGCTTTTCTCAGGGTATATGCCCAGTAATGGGATTGCTGGGTCATATGGTAGTTCTATGTTTAGTTTTTTAAGGAATCTCCATACTGTTCTCCAGTGGCTGTATCAATTTACATTCCTACCAACAGTGCAAGAGGGTTCCCATTTCTCCACGCCCTCTCCAGCATTTATTGTTTCTAGGTTTTTTGATAATGGCCAGTCTGACTCGTGTGAGGTGATACCTCATTGTGGTTTTGATTTGCATTTCTCTAATGATCAGTGATGTTGAGCATCTTTTCATGTGTTTGTTGGCAATCTGTATGTCTTCTTTAGAGAAATGTCTATTTAGGGTTTCCGCCCATTTTTGGATTGAGTTGTTTGGTTTTTTGATAGTGAGCTGCATGAGCTGCTTGTATATTTTGGAGATCAAGCCTTTGTCAGTTGCTTTGTTTGCAAATATTTTCTCCCATTCTGAGGGTTGTCTTTTTGTCTTGTTTATGGTTTCCTTTTCTGTGCAAAAGCTTTTAAATTTCATTAGGTCCCATT
>NC_041221.1:153481990-153552537 GCF_002837175.3 Physeter macrocephalus
TTGGTAATTTGATAGGGATTGCATTGAATCTGTAGAATGCTTTGGGTAGTATAGTCATTTTCACAATGTTGATTCTTCCAATCCAAGAACATGGTATAACTCTCCATCTGTTTGTATCATCTTTGATTTCTTTCATCAGTGTCTTACAGTTGTCTGCATACAGGTCTTTTGCCTCCTTAGGTAGCTTTACTCCTAGGTGTTTTATTCTTTTTGTTGCAATGGTAAATGGGATTGTTTCTTTAATTTCTCTTTCTGAATAGGAATGCAAGAGATTTCTGTGCATTAATTTTGTATCCTGCTACTTTACCAAGTTCATTGATTAGCTCTAGTAGTTTTCTGGTGGCATTTTAAGATTCTCTATGTATAGTATCATGTCATCTGCAAACAGTGACAGTTTTACTTCTTCTTTTCCAATTTGCATTCTTTTTCTTTCTTTTTGTTTTCTGACTGCTGTGGCTAAACATTCCAAAACTATGTTGAATAATAGTGATGAGAGTGGGCACCCTTGTCTTGTTCCTGATCTTAGAGGAAATGTTTTCAGTTTTTCACCATTGAGAATGATGTTTGCTGTGGGTTTGTCATGTATGGCCTTTATTATGTTGAGATAGGTTCCCTCTACACCCATTTTCTGGAGAGTTTTTTTCATAAATAGGCATTGAATTTTGTCAAAAGCTTTTTCTGCATCTATTGAGATTATCATATAGTTTTTTTTTTTTTTTTTTTTGTGGTATGCGGGCCTCCCACTGCTGCGGCCTCTCCCGTTGCGGAGCACAGGCTCCGGACGCGCAGGCTCAGCGGCCATGGCTCACGGGCCCAGCCGCTCCGCGGCATATGGGATCCTCCCAGACTGGGGCACGAACCCAGTTCCCTTGCATCGGCAGGCGGACGCACAACCACTGCGCCACCAGGGAAGCCCCGAGATTATCATATAGTTTATATCCTTCAGTTTGTTAATAAGGTGTATCACATTGATTGATTTGTGTATATTGAAGAATTCTTGCGTTCTTGGGATAAACCCCACTTGATCATGGTGTATGATCCCTTTAATGTGCTGTTGGATTCTGTTTGCTAGTATTTTGTTGAGGTTTTTTGCATCTATGTTCATCAGTGATATTGGCCTGTAGTTTTCTTTTTTTTGTGACATCTTTGTCTGGTTTTGGTATCAGGGTGATGGTGGCCTCCTAGAATGAATTTGGGAGTGTTCCTCCCTGTACTATATTTTGGAAGAGTTTGAGAAAGATAGGTGTTAGATCTTCTCTAAAAGTTTGATAGAATTCCCTGTGAAGCCATCTGGTCCTGGGCTTTTGTTTGTTGGAAGATTTTTAATCACAGTTTCAATTTCAGTGCTTGTGATTGGTCTATTCATATTTTCTGTTTCTTCCTGGTTCAGTCTCGGTAGGTTCTGTTTTTCTAAGAATTTGTCCATTTCTTCCAGGTTGTCCATTTTATTGGCATATAGTTGCTTGCAGTAATCTCTCATGATTCTTTGTATTTCTGCAGTGTCCGTTGTTACTTCTCTTTTTCATTTGTAGTTCTATTGATTTGCGTCTTCTCCCTTTTTTTCTTGATGAATCTGGCTAATGGTTTATCAATTTTGTTTATCTTCTCAAAGAACCAGCTTTTAGTTTTTTTGATCTTTGCTGTTGTTTCCTTCATTTCCTTTTCATTTATTTCTGATCTGATCTTTATGATTTCTTTCCTTCCACTAACTTTGAGGGGTTTTATGTTCTTCTTTCTCTAATTGCTTTAGGTGTAAGGTTAGACTATTTATTTGGGATTATTCTTGTTTCTTGAGGTAGGATCGTATTGCTATAAACTTCCCTCTTAGAACTGCTTTTGCTGCGTCCCGTAGGTTTTGGGTCATCATGTTTTCATTGTCATTTGTTTCTAGGTATGTTTTGATTTCCTCTTTGATTTCTTCAGTGATCTCTTGGTTATTTAGTAGTGTATTGTTTAGCCTCCATGAATTTGTATTTTTTACAGATTTTTTCCTGTAATTGATATCTAGTCCCATAGCATTGTGGTCCGAAAAGATGCTTGATATGATTTCAGTTTTCTTAAATTTACTGAGACTTGATTTGTGACCCAAGATGTGATCTATCCTGGAAATGTTCTTTGTGCACTTGAGAAGGAAGTGTATTCTGTTGTTTTTGGATGGAATGTCCTATAAATATCATTTAAGTGCATCTGGTCTAATGTGTCATTTAAAACTTGTGTTTCCTTATTTATTTTCTGTTTGGATGATCTGTCCATTGGTGTAAGTGGGGTGTTAAAGTCCCCTACTATTATTGTGTTACTATAAATTTCCCCTTTTAGGGCTGTCAGCTTTCGCCTTATGTACTGAGGTGCTCCTATGTTGGGTGCATAAATATTTACAATTGTTATATCTTCTTCTTGGATTGATCCCTTGATCATTATGTAGTATCCTTCCTTATCTGTTGTAATAGTCTTTGTTTTAAAGTCTGTTTTGTCTGATATGAGAATTGCTACACCAGCTTTCTTTTGATTTCCATTTGCATGGAATATCTTTTCCATCCCCTCACTTTCAGTCTGTGTATGTCCCTAGGTGTGAAGTGGGTCTCTTGTAGACAGCATATATATGGGTGTTGTCTTCATATCCATTCAGCCAGTCTGTTTCTTATGGTTGGAGCATTTAATCGAGTCACATTTAAGATAATTATTGATATGTATGTTTCTATTACCATTTTCTTAATTTTTTGGGGTTTGTTTTTGTAGATCCTTTTATTCTCTTGCATTTCCCACTTAGAGAAGTTCCTGTAGCATTTGTTGTAGGGCTGGTTTGGTGGTGCTGCATTCTCTTAGGTTTTGCTTGTCTGTAAATCTTTTGATTCTCTGTTGAATCTGAATGAGATCCTTTCTGGGTAGAGTAATCTGGGTTGTAGGTTTTTCCCTTTCATCATTTAAAATATATCCTGCCACTCCTTTCTGGCCTGCAGAATTTCTGCTGAAAAATCAGCTGATAACCTTATGGGGATTCCCTTGTATGTTATTTGTTACTCTTCCCTTGCTGCTTTTAATATTTTTTCTTTGTATTTAATTTTTGATAGTTTGATTAATATGTGTCTCAGCATGTTTCTCCTTGGGTTTATCCTGTATGGAACCCTCTGCATTTCCTGAACTTGATTAACTATTTCCTTTTCCCTATAATCTCTTTAAATATTTTCTCAGACCCTTTCTTTTTCTCTTCTTCTTCTGTGACCCCTATAATTCGAACGTTGGTACGTTTCATGTTGTCCCAGAGGTCTCTGAGACTGTCTTCAATTCTTTGTATTCTTTTTTCTTTATTCCACTCTGTGGCAGTTATTTCCACCATTCTATCTTCCAGCTCACTTATCCATTCTTCTGCCTCAGTTATTCTGCTATTGATTCCTTCTAGAGTATTTTTAATTTCAGTTATTGTGTTGTTTAAAACTGTTTCTTTGAGCTTCTCTGGTGGCGCAGTGGTTAAAAATCTGCCTGCCAATGCAGGGGACACAGGTTCGAGCCCTGGTCGGGAAGATCCCATATGCCACGGAGCAACTAAGCCCCTGCGCCACAACTACTGAGCCTGCACTCTAGAGCCTGTGAGCCACAACTAGTGAGCCCACATGCTACAACTACTGAAGCCTGCGTGCCTAGAGCCAGTGCTCTGCAACAAGAGAAGCCACTGCAATGAGAAGCCCACTCCATGCAACGAAGAGTAGCCCCCACTTGCTGCAACTAGAGAAAGCCTGTGCAGAAACAAAGACCCAATGCAGCCAAAAAATAATAATAATAATAATAATAAATAAATATATTTTTAAAAAAACAACAAAAAACTGTTGGCTCTTTATTTCTTCTAGGTCCTTGTTAAACATTTCTTGTATTTTCTCCATTCTATTTCCAAGATTTTGGATCTTCTTTACTATCATTACTCTGAATTCTTTTTCAGGTAGCCTGCCTGTCTCCTCTTCATTTGTTTGGTCTTGTGGGTTTTTACCTTGCTCCTTCGTCTGCTGCATATTTCTCTGCCTTGTCATTTTGTTCAACTTACTGTGTTTGGGGTCTCCTTTCTACAGGCAGCAGGGTTGTAGTTCCTCTTCCCTCTGTTGTCTGTCCCCAGTGAGTGCAGTTGGGCCAGTGGCTTGTGTAGGCTTCCTGGTGGGCAGGACTGGTGCCTGTGTTCTGGTGGGTGGAGCTGGATAGTGTCCCTCTCATGGGCAGGGCCACGTCTGGTGGTGTGTTTTGGGGTGTCTGTGATCTTAATATGATTTTAGGCAGCCTGTCTGCTAATGGGTAGGGTTGTGTTCCTGTCTTGTTAGTTGTTTGGCATGAGGTGTCAGCTTGCTGGCTGTTGGGTGGAGCTGGGTGTTAGTGTTGAGATGGAGACCTTTGGGAGAGCTCTTGCCGATTATTACTCCATGGGGCTGGGAGTTGTCTGGCGGTCAGCATTCTGAAGTTGGCTCTCCCATGTCGGAGGCTCAGGCCCGACCCCCAGCCGGAGCACCAAGACCCTGAAAGCCACACGGCATGGAAGAAAAGAAAGAAGAAAACAAAAAAAACAAAAACAGGGCTTCCCTGGCGGTGCAGTGGTTGAGAGTCTGCCTGCTGATGCAGGGGACACGGGTTTGTGCCCTGGTCCGGGAGGATCCCACATGCTGCGGAGCAGCTGGACCTGTGAGCCATGGCCGCTGAGCCTGTGCTCCGCAACGGGAGAGGCCACAACAGTGAGAGGCCCGCGTACCGCAAAAAAACAAAAACAAACAACAAAAAACGAACAGACAAAACCCCAAGACAACTGGTAAAAGCAAAACTAAACAGACAAACTCACACAAAGAAACATACACACATGCATTCACAAAAAGAAAAGAAAAGAAAAAAAAAGAGAAAACAAAGAAGAGAGCAACCAAACCAATAAACAAACCCCAAAACGAAAACAAACACTAAAAATTAAACTAACAAAAAAATAAAACCAGAAACAAATTAAATGCAGAAAGCAAACTAAAGGCAATGAAAGCATCAAACACAAAAAAATGATAAAAAAAAGTGAAGACAAAGATGAAAACAAAAGGAAAAAATACAAAACAACAAAGTAGTAAATTGAAAATAGAAAAATGTAAAATATAGTTAAAAATAAAATGAAAACAAAGCAAAACAAAGAAAAAAACAAACACAAGGAAAAAACACAATATAATGAAAAAGTACAGTAGAAATAGGAAAAAAAAAATTGAAATATATTAAAAATAAAAGCATAAAAAAGAAAAGAAAAAGTAAATAAAAATTAAAAGAACAATAAAAAAGAATAACAGAACAGCAACAAAAGAATTAGTGATATTTTTCAGTGTCCTTGCCCACACAGTGAGGCACGGCCAATCCCTGCCTGCCCAGGAAGTCCTCCAGTACTTCTAGGTAGTCTCTGGATTTGCTGTGGGCACTCTGGGGCTATCTCAGACTCTGATCTGGCCTTAGTCCTGCGTGTACTTGCCCCCAAAGTCCACAGCTGCCCCCGAAGTCCGCAGCCTCAATTGTGGGAACGCTCGTTGTCTATTCAGGTATTCCACAGATGCAGGGTTTACCAAGCGGACTGCGGGGATTTAATCTGCTACTCCTGTGGCTGCGTGGGGATATTTCCCTTTCTTTTCTTTGGCCGCACAGCCCTTGGGGTTCAGCTTTGGTTTTGGCCCCGCCTCTGTGTGTGGGCTGCCCTCAGGCATCTGTTCCTTTCCCAGGCAAGAGGGGGCGAAAGCAGCGGCTGATTATGGCTCACTTGCTCACTCAGGCTGGGGGGAGGGAGGGATATGGCAGTCACACCTGGGATGTGTGGGGAGAGCCTGTGGCAACAGAGGCCAGTGTGAAGTTGCAAGAGCCTGAGGCACACCGTGCGATCTCCCAGGGAAGTTGGCCCCAGATCACGGGACCCTCAGCAGTGGGGGGCTGCACAGGCTGCTGGGAGGGTGTGGACAGTGACCTGCCTTACACACAGGACCCTTGATGGCAGCGGGGGCAGCCTCTGGGGTTCAAGATAACAGCTGTGCTCCCATAGGTGTTGCCCTGCCATCTGTGAGTGCACAGAGCAGGAAGCTCCTATGCTTCCCCGAGGCACCCTGCAACAAAGGTCTCCTGCCTCTCTGACAGGCCTAGGCTTTTTCCCGGACTCCCACCCGGCTAGCTGTGGTGCACTAGCCCCACCAGGCTCTCCTCACGCAGCCAACCCCAGTCCTCTCCCTGGGATCTGACCTCCGAAGCCTGAGCCTCAGCTCCCAGCCCAGACCCGTCCTGGTGGGCAAGCAGACAAGTGTGTCAGGCTGGTGGGTGCTGGTCAGTGCCGATCCTCTGTGTGGGAATGTCTCCGCTTTGCCCTCTGTACCCCTGTTGCTGCGCTCTCCTCTGTGGCTCCGAAGCTTCCCCACCACGTCCCCACCACTGAGGGGGCTTCCTAGTGTGTGGAAAGTTTTCCTCCTTCACAGCTCCCTCCCAGAGGGGCAGGTCCTGTCCTGATTCCTTTGTCTCTTTTCTTTCTTTTTTCTTTTGCCCTACCCAGTTACACGGGGAGTTTCTTGCCTTTTTGGAAGTCGGAGGTCTCCTGCCAGCATTCAGTAAGTGTTCTGTAGGAGTTGTTCCACATGTAGATGTATTCTTGATGTATTTGTGGGAGAAAGGTGATCTCCACCCACATCTTACTCCTCCACCGTCTTGAGGGTCTCCCTGAAAGAGATAATGAAAAATTAAGTAAATTTTTATCAGAGTATAGGAGCTCCACAGTAAAATAAAATATCACAAAGGTGGAACACAAATGACTGACTAGAAAATCCTTGGGCTGTTGGTTTGGGACTGAGTTCTATACCAGCTCTGCCCTTCAGGGGTTATGCAACCTTGGAAATTCATTTCCCATGCCTGAGTCCCCCATTTTCTGATCTGTAAAGTGAGTGAGTTGGAGAAGAGAGAATTGCTATGGTTCTGTCTAGCTTGAATATTCTAGCATTTGGTCAGGGGAAGTGTCAGAAAACCTTCCTTGATGGTGGAGGGATGACTTGGCTTGGAAGGATTTGCTTTGCAGGGAGGTGGGGAACAGTGAGGCTGAACAGAGGCACCGTGCCAGGGACATGCAGCATATATTTATTCTCTGGCTATATTTATTCATGCTCACCAGCCCTAAGTTGCCATCCTTATTTTAGGGCTGAAAATGTTCGTTTCAGGCACCCAAACTTGGAGTAGCCCAGTAAATCTATACCAACATGTGGCCAATTCATCTCTTTCTTATTTCCCCAGATTTCCTTTCCTTATGACCTTGAAAAAATATTTATTTACCCCTCCTAAAGAAAATGCTCTGGGTGGGTCCTGTTCTCTATTTTCTATTTCTATTATGCCCATAGCTATCACTTACCAAGCTTTTAGCATGTACCAGGCACTCCGTAAAACACTTTAAGTATATTATATAGCTTAATCTTGCAACAGTTTTGAAGAGGGAGATACTGCTATTATCCCCATTTTACAATGAGGAAACTGGGGCTCAGAGAGCTTAAGTGACTCACTCAAGGTCACATAGCTTTTAAGAGGCAGAAATGGGATTCAAAAACAGGTCTGTTGGATTCCAAAGCCCATACTCTGAAATCATTACATTATACATTATTAGCATTTTCTATATCATTTTTTAAAATATTAAAGTGAAAATCAAGGAGTTGCAAAACTAAAATTGAGGGTTTCTTTCTTTTTAAAATTTAAATGCTTTCAATATATGTTAATAGAGTGGGGTTCTCTCACGTTATTAAAATCACAAGTGTGTGGGCTATGCCAATACAGGAAAGAAAATGTTTATGTGAAATAGCACTGGGGAAACCCAGTGCACAGGGGAGTGAATGATTGCAACTCTGCTAAAGTAACTTTAATATACAGTGGCACAGACTGTGCAGAATTTTGAAGGATTTAGATAGTTCAGAGTTTAATGTGTTTTAGACCTTTTTTTCCTGCAAGTTTACTTAACTCCTAAATATGCAAATTTATATAGAGAAATAAGGACTTTTTTTTTGAAAGTGAGTAAACAAGAGTCATTTTTAAAGGAGCCCCACTATGGCTAGACCTCTGGATTCACACATTATAGGCTCACCTGAAGTATTTAGTGAGCAGGTGATTCCAGGAGAGAATTAAAAATCTCTCCTTAACTCCCAGTCCTTTACTGTCCTGAATCAACTTCATTGAATCAGAATTTAGTAAGAATGTTCCTCTTCCCAGAAGTTCATAAACATTTTGGGTAACCACCCATATGAAAAATACACATGTGAACATGCGTATAATACTTTGCAAACAGTTTCAGTGGACCCATGGGCCCCTGGGCTCAGGTGAAGCACCGTGCTAAGAAAAAGTCTTCTGAAGTCCCAGCCTGGACAGTTGGAATAAAGTTGGAGTGAACGTGAAAGGGTCTGGGTTTCATGGCAGGAGACCAGAGGTGTTCATCCCAGTCATCTCTTACCTTGGTGTGGGGGTCTTGTGGGTGTTTCTTACAAAGGACGTTCATGACTGTTTCATCTTCACAACCACCTTCCAGTCTAGACAGAGCAAATGATTTGTACAGCGGTTTTAAGAGTGCAGATTTGGGAGCTAGTTGCTAGGAATAAAATATGAACTTTGTTATTTACTACGTATGTAATATTGGGCATGCTAGTTAATTTTTCTAAGCTTGTCTCTTCTTCTGTAAAGGGCAGATGATGATATGATGATGAGGAGGACATTTGGTAGCTTCCTGGGTTGTGACAATTCAGTGATACATGTCATGTAAGCACTTAGCACAGTGTCTGGCTGTGAGAAAACCCTAAGTACAGTCGCCCTCCATATCCACAGGTTCCACATCCTCAGATTCAACCAACTACGGATCAAAAATATTTGGAAAAAAAAATTCCAGAAAGTTCCCCAAAGCAAAACTTGAATTTACATAGCATTTGCATTTTATTTACACGTATTTACGTTGTACTAGGTATTATAAGTAACTTAGAGATATTTTAAAGTATACGGGAGGATGTGTGTAGGATATCTGCAAATACTGTGCCATTTTATATCAGGGGTTGAGCATCCTGGGATTTTGATTTGGGGATCGGGGAGGTCCTGGAACCAATCTCCTATTGATACCGAGGGACAACTGTAAACGACTTGCTTAGGCTAACACAACCAGCAGTGAGCCTCTATCTCAGATCATTCATCAGCTCCAAGTCCACTCCTTATAATTTATGATAAATTATAATGCATTCATTTTGTATTATCTTTCTACTGCATGTAATCATGTAGCTGTGTAACTTTATATCGTTTTCCCCTTTTTTCTCTTTCACATAAATTAGGCAATTTTTCAGAGAAATTAGTGAAATGGATCATGAAGTGTTCCTGTCAATAAATTATTTCATAACAAGGTTAAAAGTTTGTTCCTAAGACATACGTGTAAAATTTTGTCATTTAAATCAAAGGCTTCACTGAAGAAAGCATGCTAATAATTTATGTGAAGTTGCCGGTGACTAATTTCAGCCCCATCTCTGCCATGCTTCCCCCTTGTTCTCTCTGAGGTCCTCCTTACCTGATTCTTCCCCCGACAGGCTCCCTCTCAGCAGCCCCATCTTCCATATCTTGGTTCTAGTGTTACTTCCTCAATCTTCCCTAACTCACCCCCCCTCCCCCTCCCCTGTCCCTATCCCCACCTAACTAGCACTTCCTCTGCTTTAAATTCTCCTTTTTTATTGTTTTATCTCTTTTTAAAAATTAAATTGAGTAATTATTTTACTCATACCTGTTTTATCTACTAGACCATAACAGACAGGAAAGCAGAGCCTGTATATTGTGCACTCGCTCTGTGCTTAACTTTTGGTTGAATAAACAAATAAACAGTTTTGTTTGGGCACTGACTCTGTGCCCAGCCCTGGAACAGCACATAAAGTACCTCTCATCCTCCCATCAAATTTTCAGGCCAGTAGTGTTTTATTCATTTTATACTTTGAGAAAGTGGAGGGTCTGAGGGGATAAATAACTCACTTCAGATTACAGGGTAGGTAAAATGGCAGAGGCCCATTGCCTCCCATGATTTCTTGAGGCTCAGGGAAAGACTGCAGTCTCTGTAAACTCTGGAGGGCTGGAAGCAGGATTCATGGAACTCTCCAACACCCCAGAGAGCAACAGTCCCCTGCTAGTCAATTAGAAGAGCAATCATCAGAAACCCAATCCCCCTGACTAATAAGGTGCCCAAAATTGAGATGTTACTTATAATCTCTTTCTTCCTAGACTATCTGGACCAAAATTCGAAGGTATTAAAGAATCACTTTCATTTTTCTAAAAGAAATCTAAACACTTGAACGTTAAAAAACAACTTGTCATCGGAGAGAAAGTTAGAATGGGTTTCAGTATTAACTTCTTAATGATGTTTGAAATATGCCGATCTTGTTGGATCAGATGTGCCACAAATGGATGGTTTCCAATGTCCTGTTAAACTCTGGGATGCCTTAGAGGCTGTAAAAATAAAATTCTGAACACAATTTCATTCTGGCAAAGGCTGGGCAATCATTCTGGATTGGACCAAAATAACTAATTGGCTCAGGCATAGAGGATCAATGGCATTCTCCAATTGGTGAACTTCTTATGTGAAGATTAAATGGAATCATGAGATTGTAATTAGTCATAATTTTAGCAATAGTTTCTTCTGTTTTTGTCTCTTTACTGAGGCAGTTGCCCATGATGGCTTTGGAATAACTTGTTCCTGAGCCTGGGAAGGGCTCTGAAAAGGAAGTTTTCCATTCAACTCTCAAATACCCTACTTACGCATTAGGACAAAAATGAGTTACTTTTAGAGTTACTCATTTCAAAAGCTTTTTAATTTCTTCTTCCTCAGATGGAGGTACTAGGTTAGGGAAGCACCGAGACCAGCTATAGGGTGCAAGCAACTTTGTCGCTGATGGAGAAACACCAGGCCTAAGGTGGGAAGACCAATAATGAGGAATGAGACCAAGTGGAAATTCATTCCCCTCGGGAAGGCCATGTATCAGAAGTGCTACCTCACACCAGGCCCTTTGCATGACTGCTTTTTTACCCTTTTCCAACTGTGGGGTGTTAATTGCTACCAGGATGTCTGGAGCACATCCCCTGTGGGATACTGTTTCTACTCTTCCATCTCCCATCTGATTGCCGAGTTCTGTTCTTTTCCTCTACTCGATAAGAAAATCCTTTGGTGAAAATATCTATCACTTCATTCCTTTTGTGAGCCCATTCTTTAAAGAGATGGAGAGTAATGCGAGTCCTGGAAAATTCTAGAAACCCCCTACCCTAGGCAAATGCACACTCTTTGTTTGACTCTGGGCCCTAGTGAGGTCTGGAAACATAGAGGACAGGGTTAGGGTGCATTTTACAGCTTCTCTAGAAGGAAGGTCTATCTTGTGAGTTTTTTAAATAAATAAATCTGTTTGTTTATTTATTTATTTATTTATGGCTGCGTTGGGTCTTCGTTGTTGCATGTGGGCTTTCTCTAGTTGCGGTGAGCGGGGGCTACTCTTTGTTGCGGTGCGCAGGCTTCTCATTGTGGTGACTTCTCTTGCTGCAGAGCATGGGCTCTAGGCTCACGGGCTTCAGTAGTTGTGGCTCGTGGGCTCTAGAGCACAGGCTCAGTTGTTGTGGTGCATGGGCTTAGTTGCTCCGTGGCACATGGGATCTTCCTGGACCAGGGCTCGAACCTGTGTCCCCTGCACTGGCAGGCGGATTCTTAACCACTGCGCCACCAGGGAAGTCCTTGGAATTTGCTTTCTTAAAAGACTCCCAAGGTATGCATTAATGTTTGAGATCAAGGGTCATAGTAATGAGAGCTCAGACTTTAAAATTAGACGGTCTAGATTTGAATGTGGCCTCTGCCGTTTACTACTTTTGTGACCTTGGGCTAGTAACTTAGCTTCCTTTCAGCCTCAGTTTTCTTATCAATAAAATGAGGACAATAATACCACATAGGATTGTGAGGATAAAAGATAATGTGTGCATATAAAGCACTTAACCAAGTGCTTTTATATAAGAAGTATTCAGTTAGTATTTTTATTAAAACCTAAAACTATAAGAGAAGGGAGCAGGCCTAAGAAAGCTCACAAGGAACAGATAATTATTATGTTTGAACTATGGCGCGCCCCAGAATAGGACATAACATGCTTTTTTGTTGATGATTAAATAAGGAATGCAAAGGATGTAAGCAGTATTAGTTTTATCATGACCATTTCCTCCTTTTCCCATTATAGTAATGCTTTTACTGTGTGCCTCACAACCACATTGCCTTACTCCTCTGGGATCCTCTCCCATTGGCCCCTGCCCCTGTTATTGAATGAAGAAATTAGATTCATAGAGATGACCTCCCACTCTTAGCTCTTGACTTGAGCTGAATCCCCCATAGAGAGCGCTTTGGCTGGGGAGTGGCGGAGGCACCTGCTTTGTCCTGTGGGGGCCTGGTTTTTGTGCCAACAGCCTACATGTTGGGAGGAATGTCTGGAACTTCAAGTTGGCATTTGCTAAGTGTCAAGGCTCTGAGCAGTTCCTTTCTAACTGAGCCCCAGGGAACCTCAGGGCCCAATGTATTAGGCAGATGAAGAATCTTTGGCCCCTAGGTCATGCTGATGGATGCAGCAGTCTAGTCCTGCCTGCCAGATCTGTATAGGTATCAAGCATTCCAGGATCTGTTTAGTACAACTTCTCAAGTGAAAAAAAAGCCAGTAAGCCACATAACAAGATAATAACTGCAGGAGCAAAATGACTGTGTTTGGCTGTGCTGTAAACATGCTTGGAAGAGTTTGAAGGAATGTCTAAACCTGAAATAACAAGCTGGGCCTCATCTTTAAAATTTCTTTTAACTTTGATTATTTAAGATTTTTAGATTCCAGGTTCTATCATGTTATACAAAATCGCTTCTCTTAGGAAGTCTCTCTATTCCGCTGAATTTCCAACAGTTGGAAACAGGATGGGTGACATCTGCAGTTGAAACCAGGCCATGTTATCAAACAGTTGGCAAATCTGAGTTATTCTCTTCTCACCAGAATGGGTGCAGGGTTGTATGTTAATTTACAATTACTCATAAAGTAGAAGCAAAGGCTTCTCTTTTGTCAACACGTGGTTACACAGATTAGGTAATATTGAATGGGCAATGAATATTTCATTTCCACCTTGCCTCCTAGTGCCAGTCACCTTAAATGAGACCAGTATAACCTCAGCAGTACCTCACACTTCGTTAGATACCCCAGACTTGCTGCATTTTGGCCTCAAGTTGTCAGCTGAATTCTGTCACTGACCCTGCAAGCATGGAAGCAGAACCACAAAAAGCCTTTCTCCAGTTTATGCTGGGTATGAACTCCAGTATTTCCAAGTGGTCTTTGGTTCTGACAGTATGACAGAGCAAATTCATAGAAAGACTGAATAAAAAATAGAATTTTTTTAACATCTTTATTTTTATTCCTGTCCTACCACTAATCTCTTCATGACATTTTTTTTTCTTAGATTCCATATATATGTGTTAGCATACGGTATTTGTTTTTCTCCTTCTGACTTACTTCACTCTGTATGACAGACTCCAGGTCTATCCACCTCATTACAAATAACTCAGTTTCATTTCTTTTTATGGCTGAGTAATATTCCATTGTATATATGTGCCACATCTTCTTTATCCATTCATCTGTTGATGGACACTTAGGTTGCTTCCATGTCCTGGCTATTGTAAATAGAGCTGCAATGAACATTTTGGTACATGACTCTTTTTGAATTATGGTTTTCTCAGGGTATATGCCCAGTAGTGGGATTGCTGGGTCGTAGTTCTATTAAAAAATAGAATTTTATAAAACATCTGGCACGAAAGACAGAAAAATCTCCAGGTGCAAGAAATGAAGATACAAATCAAAGCCAGGACAATAATGGAGGGCTGGCATTTCAGCAAAATTTCTGACTCAGATACAGACTCTAAGACCTGAGGGTTGGGGACCTGACACCCACTAGAGGTATAGGAGATGTGACCTCAAGCCCTCACTAGGTAGGATAACTAGAACTAAGCTTCGGCATAAAGCTGGGAACCTTGACAAGTTGTACTTCCCATGGAATGGCAACTGTAACAACTCTATATTTGAGTCTAGGAAAGAAGAAAGCTTGCTACTTGTCTAGGGCCCTGGTTTAAAATAAGAAAAAAAGTTACATCCAAGAAACTAAAACCCCAGGTCTGTGCCACATATGGGTATGGTATCCAAATGTGTACTGCTGATAAGTTAGCACAAACTGCTCAGGTCAATTAGACACCTAGGGTACAATCCAAGCAATTGTAAAACTATTTTGTTTGGGACATTTTTACAACTCATGGCACAAAGAACTCACAAAAGAAAATTAACCACTGTGAGAGAGAGCCAGCAGGTGCAGCAAAAGGATAATTAGTGCCCCAAGAATCAGAAATAATAGACATAAATATGAGACTGTAAAATAGGTATATTTGAAATGATTAAAGATGTGAGAGAAGGAATAGTATGATAAAAGAAGCCGAAGATTTTAAAGAAATATACAGATAGAACTTGTACATAGGTTGGCCAACTGTCTTGCTTTGCCCAGGCCTGAGGGACTTCCCAGGACATGAGACTTTCACTGCTAATAGCGTCTCTGGCAAACCAGCATGGTTGGTCACACTGTTTCAGCTGGTAATTGAAGAGATTTTAATAAAGGGACCATTTATAAACTTGTGGACAGTTTGGGGAACCCAACAAGGAAGGATGCTGTACCCTGAACCTAACAGTAATGGGGAGCCATTACCACCCCTAAGCCTGAAGGGGCAAGGAGAGGGTGTGGTTACTGAAACCCACATAAGCTAAGTAAGTAAGTTCCGGGGAGCATGCTGCCTGATAGGAGCTTTTAGTGGAGAGAAACACAACAATTTCCTCTTACCTTCCCTCTGAGCTCCTGTTGGGGCCTCCCATTGGCTTAACTCAACTAAAAGCCAGAGGACAAAGGAGCCCATTGTCATAGGTCATATAAGTCACCCTACTGAGACACAGTGACACAAGGTAAAGAAGGATGCAGAATGGATCTTGACTGGCAAATGAAAAATAACCAGGACAAACACACAGTGAAATTGACCATCTGAATACCTGTATGTGAAACCTGTTGTGTTTAGCAGGTCATACAATATCAGAATGAGGAGAAAGAGTATCAGGATGAGAATTAGAAGAACTGAGCCTTGGTGACACATCTGGGATTCACTCTGAGAAAATATCTTTCTTTACATCACATTATCTATTAATTATGAAATCTTTCTAGAATAGCGGTCTCAAGCTGGAAGTCCATGGGTCATATCTTAATGCATATGTGTATTGTTTGCCAATACAATATATGGTTTAAAATATTTATTTATTTACTTGGCTGCACCAGGTCTTAGTTGTGGCACATGGGATCTTTGTTGCTACACGCGGGATCCTCCTTGCGGCACGTGGGATCTTTTTTTTAGTTGCAGCATGCGGGCTCTTAGTTGTGGCATGGGGGAATCTAGTTCCCTGACCAGGGATCGAACCTGGGCCCCCTACATTGGGAGCCTGGCGTCTTAACCACTGGATCACCAGGGAAGTCCACAATATTTTAAAATAAATCTGAATGACTGAACAACATTGAAAAAGTCAGGAGAACTCACCTGTTTAGGCAGCACCCGTGCCTCCCAGTTCCCAAGGCCCCACCTGGCCCAGTTCACTCATTTGTATTACCTTCCTGGTCCCCATGGGAGTTTGAATTTGCAACCCTTGAAGGAGCTCTTTCAGCTTTAACAATCTGTGAAATTTAAAGCATGCTGCATATTTTGCATATGAACATAGGCTTTTTGAATTTTCAAATCTAGGTATATTCTGAAGTTGGCAGGTGTTTATTTTTGCATATCTTTCTTTACATCTTAAACACAGCACATATGCAGTTTTATGAAGCATATGGTTTTCCATGTGCCTAACTACACTTTGTTGATTTTTCCTTTTCCTGAGTTCTCCAAAACCCCAATAGAATAAACACAAGCTGCCACTTGGAAAACAATTCTGAGGAAGAACCCAGCTGGGTGGAAAAAGTGAGGGGACCCAAAAAGTTGCCAAGTGGCCATATTCTGGATACGAGTTTCTACAGTTCATGAAGACCATGATTTTTTTTCTCCCCCTTTGCATGGTATATGGTGAGCATGGGTGTGACACAGCTCAGGGGTGGGATTGCCTTTTACATTTTGGGCTTATGGTGGAGAATGGAGCAAAAAAGTAAATTCGGCCTTTCTGTGGCAGACCTTGAATAGAAACACCTGGAAATGTTTTTCTGGGTGATGGGCCCTGGGTTTTACACCTCCTGTCAATAGTCGTGGCCGGAGGTCACCGCAAGAAGAAGATTGTTTTCCAGCCTCAGGGAAAATGTAAGTCTGAAAAGGAGTTTTTCTCCACAGACCAGCCCTGCTTAATAGATGCTAACAGTGAGCTTGTCAGGCCAGGGAACCTTGAGGTAGGCATTAGTAGGAATTGCAGTAACATTCCCAGAGGGACTGAGAAACTGGCACTGTCTAGCCAGCATTTGGTACTGAATCTGACTGCTTGCTAGATTCACGAAGGATTTCCCCTTCAGCCCTCCCTCAGCACTTACCCTGTACACTGTTTCAGCCATTGCTGGAAGATGATTAGGCCAAAGAATTAAAGTTGAAAGAGAAGCTTCTAAGTCCTTTTCCAGAATACACAAAGATTCTGGGTTGAACATAAATTGTGAACATGTATTAATTTTCCTCTGGACAAGACTTGTGCTAATCCCCTTTGCCTCCAGGAAAGGTGAATGTGTTTCTGAGTGTTGCAGGCTGAATTGGTACCTGATGAAGTTGTAAAGGAGAAAATTTTGTCTTACGGTCTCCTGTTCCCTTGTATTGCCCACCATTTGCCATCCCTATGCCTGCCTGCATCCCTGGCATCTCCTGTTGTCTTTATGCACCTCTCTTACCTGCTAGCCACCTGTCAGCCCCCACCACAACTTACCTCTCCCATGTGCCCCTGTGTCAATGAGGTTTCCTGCTGGGTTGGATGCCCATAGAATTTAGTGTCCAAACCAGGACAGTTTTTTTAGAAAAATTGGGGTATAGTTGATTTACGATACTGTGTTAGTTTCAAGTGTACAGCAAAGTGATTAAGTTATTTTTTAAGATTGTCTTCCATTATAGGTTATTACAGTATATTGAATATAATCCCCTGTGTTATACTGTAAATCCCTGTTGCTTATCTATTTTATGTATAGTACTTTATATCTGTTAATCCCATACTCCTAATTTGTCCCTTCTCCTCTTTGGTAACCATGTTTGTTTTCTATCTCTATGAGTCTGTTTCTGTTTTGTATATAGATTCATTTGTATTATTTTTAGATTCCACATATAAGTGATATCATATAGTATTTGTCTTTGCCTTACTTCACTAAGTATGATATTCTCTAAGTTCATCCATGTTGTTGCAAATGGCATTATTTCATTCTTTTTTATAGCTGAGTAATATCCCATTGTATATATATGAACCCGTGTCCCCTGCATCGGCAGGCGGACGCGCAACCACTGCGCCACCAGGGAAGCCCTGGGTTGTTTGTTTTTTTGATACTGAGTTGCATGAGCAGTTTGTATATTTTGAATATTAACCCCTGTCAGTCACATGGTTTGCCAATATTTTCTCCCATTCCGTAGGTTCTCTTTTTGTTTCATTGATGAAAACCAGGACACTTTTAAGAGTAAAAGAGTGCTCTTAATAATTATACCTACATGACAATATTTTATATACCCAGAGAATATACTTGTATTTCCACACGGGCCTTCTAGCAATTTTTTAAAAAATTAAACTGTAGTTGATTTACAACGTTATATTACGTTCAGGTGTACAACATAGTGATTCAGTATTTTTATAGATTACACTCCATTTAAAGTTATAAAATATTGGTTGTATTTGTATTTCCTGTACTGTACATTACATCCTTATATCTAATTCATTTCATATTTAGTAGTTTGTGCTTCTAGAGATATTTATATCTTGAACTCAACAAAGTTCTCTAATGTTGGGGATTCTGATACTCTGACATAGTAGCAGGTAAGTTGAACAATTTGGGGGCAGGTAGGGCTTTTGTACCTGGTCAAATTAAACCACGTGAGTCTAGGGAGTCCCATTTGGAAGTAAATAAATCTGACACCTACCCTTAGAAACTTTTAATTTAATTTGGAAAGTTAGTACTGGTGGGGATGAAAAAGTGCTTGAGACAGGTTTAGAGAAAAAAAGTGATGTGTATTACTTTTTTTTTTTTTTTTTTTTTAGGCTGCACCGTGCGGCATGTGGGATCTTAGTTCTCCAACCAGGGATCAAACCCATGCCTCTTGCATTGGGAGTGTGGAGTCTTAACCACTTGACTGCCAGGGAAGTCCCTGTATTACTTTTTTTTTTTTTTCCTGGTACGCGGGCCTCTCACTGTGTGGCCTCTCCCATCGCGGAGCACAGGCTCCAGACGCGCAGGCTCAGCGGCCATGGCTCATGGGCCCAGCCGCTCCGCGGCATGTGGGATCTTCCAGGACCAGGGCACGAACCCGTGTCCCCTGCATCGGCAGGCGGATTCTTAACCACTGTGCCACCAGGGAAGCCCCTCCTCATTTGGTTTTAATTTCCATTTCCATAATGACTAATAATACTGAGCATCTTTTCATGTGCTTATGTGCCATTCTTATATTTTTTGATGAAATGTCTGCTCAAATCTCTTTTCATTTTTTGCAAATTAGGTTACTTGTCTTCTTGCTAGTGAGTTCTGAGAATGTTTTGTGTATTTTGTATACAAATTCTTTATCAGATATATGTTTAGCCAACATTTTCTTCCAGTCTGCAGAATATATTTTCAATTTTTGTAATGGTATCTTTCAAAAGCAATTACATTTTTTGGATGAATCTACATTTATAAATTTTTCCCTTTTATGGTTCATGTTTTGTGTCCTTTCTAAGAAATCCTTCCTTAACTCAAGGTCACAAGATTTTATACTAGAAGGCTTATAACTTTACTCTTATGTTTAGGCTTATGATCCATTTTGAGTTCATTTTTTGTATATGTATATCCACTTGTTCTTGCACCATTTGTTGGAAAGCTATCCTGTCCCTCACTGAATCACCTTGACACCTTTGTCAAAAATCAATTTACCATATATTGTGGGTCTAATTTATGGATTATTTATTCTGTCCCATTGTTTAATATGTCTCTCCCTACATCATTATCACATTGTTTGATTACTGTAGTGTCACAGTAAGTCTTGAAATTGTATGGTTTAAGTCCTCCAGTTTTCTTCTTTGAAGAGTTGTGTATTTAACTGCCTGTAGTATTTCAAAGTGGTTGTGGATTTTATTCTCCAAACAGCAGTGCATTCAAGTTCCAGTTTCTCCACAGACTTGTCAACATTTGGATTGCCTATCTTTTTTTAATTTCAGGATTCTAATGGGTATGAAGTGGTACCTCCCTGTAATTTTAATTCACCTTCCCTTGATAACTAGTGATTTAGAGCACCTTTTCATTTGCTTTTTGGCCATTCATATGTCTTCTTTTGTGAAGTTTCTTTAATTGGGATTTTTGTTTTTGTACTATTGAGTTATACACACAGTCACACACATATTAATCCATCTTCTCACTGTCTATGACTTGTGTTTTCATTTTCTTGATTGTGTCTTTTGATGAGCATTAAGTTTTTAACTTTGATGAAGTCCATTTGATATTTTATCTTTTACAGTTAGTGCTTTATGTTTTGTATCTTAAAAAGCTTTGACTTCTCCAAGGTTGTGAATTATTTTCCTAAGTTTTCTTCTAGAAGCAGTAGAGTTTTATTTTTTATATTCAGATCTATGATTCACTTTGAACTATATTTTTGACCATATAGAGGTTAAATTCTTTTTTTTCCCAGATGTTTATCCAGTTGTTCCAGTGCCAGTCCGTACTCTTTTTGAACTGCTTTGGTGATTCTTTGAGGGATATTAAGCAGAGAAGGAATGTGATGTATTTTTAAAAATTAATTAATTAATTAATTTTTGGCTGTGTTGGGTCTTTGTTGCTGCGCGCGGGCCCTCTCTGCGGCGAGCGGGGGCTACTCCTCGTTGTGGTGCGCAAGCCTCTGTGGTGGCTTCTCCCGTTGCAGAGCATGGGCTCTAGGGCGCGCAGGCTTCAGTAGTTGTGGCGCACGGGCTTAGCCGCTCTGAGGCATGTGGGATCCTCCCGGACCAGGGCTTGAGCCCGTGTCCCCTGCATTGGCAGGCGGATTCTTAACCACTGCGCCACCACGGAAGCCCAAATGTGATGTATTTACTGATGTGAGGGAAGTGGATGGGAAGCAGTGGGGAGATCCATGAGCAGCCTACTGCAGCAGTCCAGACTTGATATGATAGTGGTCACTACCAAAGCAGCAGTAGTGAAGACAGAAGAACTAGAACTGTTTGCCTAGACTAATAGTGACTGATATGTATTGATCCTGCATGCTTCCGACTTTTACCCATCTCTACAGTTTCAGCACACAGAAAAGGACAGCATAATATGTTAGACAATAATGAGTCAAGTGTCAGGAGTTTTTTGTTCAGGCTCTGCCACTGAGACTTAACTAATCTTGTGATTTCTCATTGAAACCTGTTTTCCTATTAAAAACTAGGTCATCAATGATGTCCTCTTGTACCCTAAAATTATGATTCTCTGCTGTTCTCTGAATACTCCCGGAAAGGTGGCCAATGAACTCCTGATGTCAGTAAACTCTCTTTGGTCCTTACCTTATTTGAGCTCTCTGTAAAGTGTAAACTTCATTAACTACTACTTTCTTCTTGAAACTCTCATCTTGCTGGGTTGCAATGCCTCCACTCTCCTGATTCTCCAGTTTTCTCTCGGGCCAGTTTTTCTCAATCTCCATCAGTGCCTCCTCTCCCTTTGTTCAATTTCTAAATGTTGACTTCACCACAGTTCTTGCTATGGCCATCTTCTAATTCTATATCTCTTTTGGGCTGTCTCACTTATATTCATGACTTCAGGTTACTGAGATGCTATTGACTCACAGATTTCTGTCTCCAGGTAAGGGCTTTCTCTCTTGAATTCTAAACTTAGTCAGCTTTTACATGATCATCTGTACTCGACTATCTCTGAAGTCCAAAACCTCACTCATTAACATCTCCCCCTAAACCATCTTCCCTCTTTGATTCCGTGATGAATGACACTTATCCAACCTCTCAATTTCAGATGCCTGCGAGTCATCCTAGACTCCTCTCTCCTTGACTCTCCACACCCAATCCCCCAAACCCTTTTTTTCCTTTCCTTAATATTTTTCATGCTCCTGTCTAAATTGGAACACTTCAAGAATGAAGGGGGCACAGTTAGTAGTTAATCCAGGACAACTGGTGTAAAGCAGGACTGCTCTAGGCAAACAGAGATTGTGATTAGCCTAGAGCTGAGACACAGGAAGAATTTCCAGAGTGGTATGAGAAAGCACATTGCTTTCGGAGAGCTGCAAGAATTGCAATCTGGCTAGTCTAGGGGGTGTGTGTGTGGGGGTGGGGGGAGGTTAGAGTAGGGAGAGATGAAGCTGGAAAGGTAATTGCAATGTCAGGTTCTGCAGGTGTAAAATGTCTTTTACCTTTAGAATTAACCGTGAGTGGTAGATGTTACTGGGCGCCTGCTTAGCATTCTTTTCCTCCCCTTCCTAACAACAGCCATTCCCATGTAACCACATGCTTCAAGAGAAGCTGATCCTACCCCAGCTCCACTGGTGGATTTAATTGGTCTAAAGGTCACAACTGTCCCTTTGCCAGGATTTGTTTCATGGGGCACATGACCCTACTCTAGCCAATGGTATACTAAGGGAATCTCTTGGAGGGTTTCCAAGGAAAGTTCTCTCATTCCTAACAGAAAAGCAAAGGGATTGCCATGTCTCGATGTCATGCCTGTAATGGCTGCAGCCATTTTATTTCCAAGTCTGAGGTTGAATCAGTCATTGATGGTAGAGTGAAGAGATGGAAAAAAAGCAGGATTCTGGATGACTATGTGAGCTGCTAAGCAACCAATCCCTTCCCTACCTCTGGACTTCATTAAATATGAAGTGATACTTGCTTTATTACCTAAGTCCTTTTTGAGTTGGAATTTTCTGTTACCAATAACAGAATAACCAATAATGCTCTGAGATTCTGAGAAACTTAAGGATGTGAGATAATGGCCTTGATTTTGTGAGAACTGGGGCAAGTGTGACTTGCCTGTCACTTCCTGTCTCTGTCACTTGTTTGACAACTATTGCTGCTATTTACTTTCCCTTGTATTGTTGTCTTTCTGTTATTTTTTGAATAACCAATAGTCTGAAAACTTTTTGAATCGAGGACAGAGGTAAAGCCTTTTACCTCTTTGTAGCCCCACAGCCTTTCACATAATCCACACGTTTCTGTTTATTTATTCCACTCACACAGATTCTTTCAGAAGATGAGTGAAATGTTATCTCTAAATGGAGATAATAATTAGTCTCATCTTCACTGGCTTCCTCTTGAATGTGGAGGGAATTACTGGGTGAAAGAATAGGAACGTGGTGGCCATGTGGCCTATTGCCCCAGAGTACTATTTGGAGATCAGCCTGGCATGGAAATGACCAGATGTTTGAAGTTGAGCCACTGGTGAGTGAAAGAAATAAGTTAGCTGTCATACTTCCCATTTGCATGGACAGTTTCTGCATTGCAAAGCCACTGGTGCCAATTATGTCACAAGGCTGCAATTGATCACTTAACCCCTTGCTAAACTTGGAGCTGGAAAACCCTGGAAGGTCAATTAGACCTCCTGAGTGTGGGTACACTAGTGTCCATCTGTTACAGGCATTCCTGGGAGCGGTGGCTCAACTCAAATCACTACCCAGGTACACAGGTGTTCCTGGATCTGATGGAGTCACCTGTAGAACATGAGGAATGGCCAGGTAAAGGTAACAAGCAGGGAAGTAGAGGGGTTTATTAGGCAGCTCTGAAGAAGCAGCGGAAAGATGATGGTCTAAAATTTGGGGTGTACCAGAAACAGGCATCTTACAGCTTAGTTGAAGACAGAAGCAGAGTCTCTTTCTTCCCTCCTCTTTTTCTTTGGACATTGATTATTTATTTATTTATTTATTTATTTATTTATTTATTGCGGTGCGCGGGCCTCTCACTGTTGTGGCCTCTCCTGTTGTGGAGCACAGGCTCCAGACATGCAGGCTCAGTGGCCATGGCCCACGGGCCCAGCAGCTCCGCGGCATGTGGGATCCTCCCAGACTGGGGCATGAACCCGTGTCCCCCGCACCGGCAGGCGGGCTCTCAACCACTGCGCCACCAGGAAAGCCTTGGACATTGATTATTTTTTTGAGGATACTAGTAATATACGTTTTTTGTGAAAATTTTGAGAAATGGACGAATGTATAAAAAGAAAATAAAAATCACTTATACCTAATGTTTCAGTATATATCCGTTTGGGTTTTTTCCCTAGTTGTGTGCTCACTTATTCAGTCAACGTTTCCACAAATATTTAATGCTTCTGTGTGTATCAGACACCTTGCTAGGCACTGGGAATACAGTTGTGATGAATAATATGCATTATCTTTTACCTCATGAAACTTTGGGTCTAGCAGAAGTGACACACAACTGCACTAAGAAGTATTTAATCTCAAATTCGCAAACTCGACAAAGGACAAACCCTGAGTCTTTTGAGAGGATGGGTGTCCTAACCTAGCCTGTGGTGCATCAGGGGGATCACCTAAGGAAAGGACCCTGAAACTGAGACCAGAATAGTGAGAAATCGCTGGCCAGAAAAGGCAGGCATGTGCTGAGCCAAGGAGATAAGGGCAGTGGGCAGGCAGGAAGCAGAAGGGAACAGGAAGACTTTGTGGAGGGAACAGCTTTCCTGGGGTCCTGATGAGCAGACAGTGACTAGATGGGGGATTTGTGGACGTTGGAGAGGGAAATAGGAGTCAGGTCCTATAGGGCAAGTATCAGCAAACTACTGTCCTTGGGCCAAATCCAGCACACCACCTACTTTTTTTTTTTTTTTGGTGGTATGCGGGCCTCCCTCTGCTGCGGCCTCTCCCGTTGCGGAGCACAGGCTCCGGACGCGCAGGCTCAGCGGCCATGGCTCACGGGCCCAGCCGCTCCGCGGCATGTGGGATCCTCCCAGACCGGGGCGCGAACCCGGTTCCCCTGCATCAGCAGGCAGACGCGCAACCACTGCGCCACCAGGGAAGCCCCCACCTACTTTTTAAAATAAAGTTTTATTGGAACAGAGACATGTGTACTCACTTATGTAATGTCTGTGGTTGTTTTCATGCTGTGATGTCGAAAATGTGTAATTGCTACAAAGACTGAGTGACCTGCAAAGCCTAAAATGTTTACTATCTGGCATTTACAGAAAAGTTTGCTGACCTCTGCTTAAGGTCTTGCAGTTGGGCATGTGGTGAAATTTTTAAATCACAAATACAATGGGAAGGCTTTGAGAGGAAAGTAGGGAAGGAGCCTAGTTAGATTTCCTTTTAAAAGGAGAACTCTAGGCACAGTGGTGAGGTGACCCTTTGCAGATACAGGGAACCTAAGAGTGTCCAGGAGAGAAGAGCTGGTGGTTTGGACTAGGGTCATGCCAAGTGGACACTGGCAAGTGCACATAGAGAGAAGTACATGCATACGTTGGAGACGTTGGGTGTTTGGTTCAGATACACCACAATAAAGGGAATATTGCAATAGAGAGTCACATGAATTTTTTAGTTTTCTAATGCATATAAAAGTTATGTTTACACTATACTGTAGTCATATATAATATACTAAGTATGCAGTAACATTATGTCTAAGAAAACAATGTACATACCTTAATTAAAAATAGATTATTTCTAAAAAATGCTAACCATCATCTGAGGCTTCAGCAAGTCATAGTCTTTTCCTGGGGAGGGTCTTGCCTCAGTGTCAGTGTTTGCTGACCGATCGGGGTGGTGGTTGCTGAAAGTTGAGATGGCTGAGGCAATTTCTTAAAATAAGACGACAATGAAGTGTGCTGCGTCATTTGACTCTTTCAGGAACCATTCTCTGTAGCCTGCATGTAATGCTCTTTGATCGCATTTTACCCACAGTCGAGTGTCTTTCAAAATTAGTCTGTCCCCTCAAATCCTGTTGCTGCTTTATCAACTAAGTTAATGCAGTATTCTAAATCTTTTGGTGTCATTTCAACCGTCTTCACAGCATCTTTACCAGGAGCAAATCCTATCTCAAGAAACCACTTTTTTTGCTCATCCATAAGAAGCAACTCCTCACCCATGAAATTTTTATAATGAGATTGCAGCACTTCAGTCACATCTTCAGGCTCCTGTTCAAATTCTAGTTCTCTTGCTATTTCTGCCACATCTGCAGTGACTCCCTCTACTGAAGACTTGAACCCCTCAAAGTCATCCATGAGGGTTGGAATCAACTTTTTCTAAACTCCTGTTAATGTTGATATTTTGACTTCTTCCCATGAATCATGAATGTTCTTAATGGCATCTAGAATGGTGAATCCTTCCAGGAAGTTTTCAATTTACTTTGCCCAGATCCATCAGAGGAATCTTTGTTTATGGCAGTGATAGCGTTACGAAATGTGTTTCTTAAATAATAAAACTTGAGTGTTGAAATTCCTCCTTGATCCATGGGCTGCAGAATGGATGATGTGTTAGCAGGCATGAAAATAACATTAATTTCATTGTACATCTCCATCAGAGCTCTTAGGTGCATTATCAATGAGCAGTAATGTTTTGAAAGGAATATTTTTTCCTGAGCAGTAGATCTCAACAGTAGTCTTAAAATAGTCAGTAAACCATGGTGTAAACAGATGTGCTGTCACCTAGGCTTTGTTGTTTCATTTATAGAGCACAGGCAGAGTAGCTTTAGCATAAGTCTTAAGGGTCCTAGGATTTTTGTAACGGTCATTGAGCATTGGTTTCAACCCAAAGTTACCAGCTGCATTAGCCCCTATGAGAGTCATCCTGTCCTTTATAACTTTGAAGCCAGGCAATGACTTCTCGTCTCTAGCTATGAAAGTCCTAGATGGCATCTTCTTCCAGTATATCCAATATAAGGTTGTTTCATCTACATTGAAAGTCTATAGTTTAGTGCTGCTACCTTCATTTATTATCTTAGCTAGATCTTCTGGATAACTTGCTGCAGCTTTTACGTCAGCACTTGTTGCTTCACCTTTCACTTTGATGTTATAGAGATGGCTTCTTTCCTTAAACGTCATGTACCAACCTCTGCTAGCTTCAAATTTTCCTTCTGCAGCTTCCTTACCTCTCTTAGCCTTCATAGAATTGAAGAGAATTAGGGCCTTGCTCTGGATTGGGTTTTGGCTTAAGGGAATATTGTGGATGGTTTGATCTACCCAGATCACTAAGACTTCCTCCGTATCAGCAATGATTCTGGTTCGCTTTCTTATCATTTGTGTGTTCACTGGAATAGTGCATTTAATTTTCTTCAAGAACTTTTCCTTTGCATTTATAGCTTGGGCTAAGTGTTTGGCACAAGAGGCCTAGCTTTTGGCCTGTCTTGGTTTTCGACACGCCTTCTTCACTAAGCTTCCCGTCTTCGTTTCTAGCTTTAGATTTAACGTGAGAGATGTGTGACTCTTCCTTTCACTTGAACACTTAGAGGCCGTTGTAGGGTTATTAATTGGCCTAATTTCAATATTATTGTGTCTCAGGGAATAGGGAGGCCCATGGAGAAGGAGAGAGATGGGGAAATAGCCAGTCGGTGGAGCAGTCAGGACACACTGCATTTATCAAGTTTGCAGTCTCATGTGGGTGTGGTTCGTGGTGCCCCAAAACAATTACAACAGTAACATCAAGATCACTGATTACAGATCACCATAACAAATATAATAATAATGAAAAAGTGTGAAATATTTTGAGAATTGACCAAATGTGATACAGAGACATGAAGTGAGTGAATACCTTTGGAAGACTGGCCCTGATAGACTTGCCCCATGAAGGGATGCCACAAATCTTCAGTTGGTAAAAGGCACTAAAGTGAAGCATTTTTTCTCATCTGTAGATGGATTTGAGATCTCTTTTAGGAGTTGTGTGGGACAGGGCTTGGTGACTGACTTGGATAGGGGAGCTAAGGAGAGAGAGGCATCCAAGACCATTCCCAGACTTCTACCTGGTGCGCCTGGTTGGATGAGGGTGTCATCAACTGGATAGGAAGCACTGGAGCAGAAGCAGGATTGAGAGGGAAAGGCATGAGATTTGAGCCAGCACCGCCTAGTTCACCACAGTGAGTGCATCTAACCCATCGCTGTTGTTTGACATGCAGATTATTTGTATTATTTTCTTTAAGAAATAATTTCCTGATAACCTCATTTGTGCATATCTCTGATTATTTCCTTAGGATACAATTCTATAAGCAGAATGGTTGGATAAAAGGTGATGCACATTTTTAAGCTCTTTGATCTGTATTACTTAATTGCTCTCCAGAAATGTTATTTTAATTTATACTTCTGCCCCTCTGTGTGGCTGAGGCCAGTTTTGGTTCAGTAGGCACCATATTGCCCAGATTGGGTGTCAGAATCTGTCCTATGACTTAAAAAAAAGAAACATCTCTATTACTTCCAGCTCAAGGTATTACTGCTTGAAAAAATTTCCATGTTTGAAGGGATTTTTGTAGTGCTGGCCTATAAGTTGAACTTTCTGTGGTAGAATAAGAGCTGTGGTTGACGTCCAAGGTTGGAATCCTGGCACGTGAGCCTTTCCTGTTTCACCTCTCCTTGGTGTGATAAAAGTTAAGTTACAACCTGAGTCACTTTATACCCCTAGTATTTGTTAGCTGGTGTTCTGGGCCATATCTCCTGCCTCCAAAGAGGCTTTTGTTTTATGTGGCACTTCCATTCCCTGCCAAGCTCAACAGCCTTTATCCAGCCTAGCAGTTTCAGCTGCCACCCAGTAGCAGCTGGACTAATGAAAACTTTTGGCACAAGGAGCAGGTTTATAGCATCAAGGAAGATTTCTGGGATCATAGTGAAGCGAAGTGGGAGGTCTGGCTTTGGAGCCAGGTAGCCCTGGACAGGAACCCCAGAAACACCTATTACTGGTTGTCTATCTTGAGAGGCCACATGACTATTCTGACTTCACTTTCTCATCTGTAAAATGGACTTTTAGTAGCTAGCTCATGAATTTTTGTGAGGGGTAGCAATAAAGCCGGTCAGGTACTGAGTCCAGTGCCTGGCCCTGAATGGGATAAATGATAACTTTGTTAAAAAATAAAGCAGGAGTGGTGGTTGTCTGTGGAAGTTGAGGGGGCCGCTCAGCTCCCTAAACTCTGAAACTGTAAAATCTCTTAAGGCACCAAATTGATCACAGTTCCTTATTTAAGATTGAGGAATGATGTCTGAGAAGGGAGAAATGGTAAGTGAGGTTAATTTTCCAATCCCTGGTCAGCTCCCAAACAGAAGTAAGATAATCATGGATAAAGTGCAGTGCAGGACCTGTCTTCCCCAGATGCCTTTCTCACCAGCTGGATGTACCACTTGAAATTCCTACTGAGTATTTAGGTTAAAATGTTACTCTTGTTAAAATCCACATATCTTTTACGGGAGGTGGAAGATGAAGTGGATGTAAGCTCTGACACTTATTAGCTGTGTGGCCTTGGGCAAGTTACTTCATGTCTCTGTGCCTCAGTTCCAGCATCTGTAACAATGGGAATAATAAAAGGGTTTGGGGAGGAATAGATAAGATAATGCCTGGGACATAAGTGCTCAATAAAAGTTAGCTATTCTTAGAAGCTATTACTAAACTCTGAGAAGATGAGGAGGGTGATGAATGAGTCTACTGGGAATATATTTAAGTTGCTTTCTCTTTCATGTAGGTCAGTCTTCATAGGCTTTCCAAAATAGTCACTGTTTACCATTCTTGTTTCACCTAGGAGGGCAACAAGTCTCAAAGAGATTAATTGGACCTGAGTCACATAGCTTCTGCAAGATGCCCTCAAGAAACAGGATATAATGCCCACCCCCTTTCAGCTGTGATCCTAATAATCCTCCCAAATAACTTTTCAGCCTTCGCAAGAGAGGGCTAGAGGTGGTAGCCCTTGAAATCCGCCTTGGCCCCTTTCCAAGACAGTCTGTATTGGAGAGCTCCCAAATGTTCTCCCTTTTGCAGGGAGACAGGGCCCTTGGCTTGCAGAGCGAACTGCAAATGCAAGGTCAGAGCCTAAACCCAGAGGCCATAGAGATTTTACATCTCAGCTCCTATGGCTATGTCTTGGTACTTAGAGATGAAAAATCATCTCCTAAACTACGTAGGCGACTTATTTACAGATTATTGATCCCATTGTGTGCTATGGCCAAATCCACTTCTGGCCTTACTCCTGGTAATGTGGGGAAAATACCATGGTTGCTGTATCTTGGGTAAATTTCCATCTGCCAGGCATTCTCTTGGTTCCCAGGGGCAGTGAGTCAACAGTCTGTCAATACTATGGATTTAGTGTCTTGATGTGGGTTCCAGTGTGAGAGTTTTTATAATGCTTTACACACTTTCACCCCACTGGCCACAATTATGATGTCAAACCCAGAGGCCAGACACAGAAGTCTTCACTCTCCTCCAGCTCTAGATCTTCTGCCTGATGGAGTCAGGGTAGTATCCTTATTTCATTCAACAGGTAGTTTATGAGTGCCTACTCTGTACCCAGCACTGTCCCAGAATAGAAGAAAGGAAGTCTCCAGAAAATTTGGTGTAATTCAGATGAAACTGAGTTCAGAGAATAATAATTATAATACCTCCTATTTATTAAGTACTTCCTTTGTGCTGTTCACTCTGCTGGGAACATTAGAGTTCATCTTCCCCAAAGCCCTCAGTTGTATGTCTACTGTCATTCCCATTTTACTCTTAATGAAAATAAAACAGGTTAAAAAGCTGGCCCTAGATAGCACAGCTGGGCAAGTGGTGGAATTGGATTTCAAACCCACTACAATTGATTCTTGTTATTTATGATAGTTATTTTCTATAAAGTCTCCAGTGAGTTAATGAATACTGAACCATTGCTTTTAGGGGAAATGCAAGGGTAGGGTCCTCTTGTTGTCCCACACCAGCTGTAAATGTGAGTGTTGGGTGACTCAAATCGGTCACTGCTTTGCACATGTCTGTAAATGACTGCAAAGTGCCATGAGTATTGATTTTGGAGTTATAAATAAATTTTAGCAAGCTGGCAAATTAAAAAATATGGAATCTGTTAATAATGAGGATTGGCTGTAATCTTATTCCAGGGCATCTTTCTGTTCTTCTTCACACTTTACACTGCTGTGGTTGGCAGCCCCTAAGATAACCCCCAGTGATTCTCACCTCCTGGCCTTCATGCCCTTGGTAATCCCCTACCCTTGAGAGTGTCCTAGACCTAATGATTGATTTCTAATAAATAGAATGTGGCTTAAGGTAATAAGATGTCACTTTCAAGATTCAATTACAAAAAGACTATGGCTTCTGTCTTGGACATTCTCCCTCCCTCTCTTGTTTGCTCTGTGGGAAGCCAGATACCATGGTATGAGCTGCCCTATAGAGAAGCTAACATGGCAAGGAATTGATAGTTCCAGCAGAGAAGTGAGACCCTTGATACAGCAAAGAACCAATTCCTGAGTGAGCAGATCCCTCCCCAGTCAAGCTTCAGATGAGACTGTAGCCCTGGCCAACATGTTAATTGTAGCCTTGTAAGGAATCTGAGTATCAGAGGCAATAAGCTAAGACAATTTTTAAAATATTTTAAAATGTTGTATTAAGCCACTAAGTTTTAGGGTAATTTGTTACATAGCAAAAGATAACTAATGCAACCAACTACTTGTAAGCTAGATTTGTTATATTGCATAGCATTACTTACTATGAGCTAAGTTCTTTATATGCTCTATGGCATTTGATCTTCACAGTGACCTGGTAAGTGACTAATGCCACTCTCATTTTATAAATAAAAGCAACTGTCCATCAGAAGGGTTGGGTAAGTTGTCCAAGGTCACACAGCTAAAGGTGGAACAGGTTTTTGACCTCAGAAATGATGAACCCCAAGCTAGATTTAATTTGCATAATATTGTGGAGCTGGCATTGGAATGCAGACCTCCTGACTTCATTTTTTCCACTTATTTGTCATAGAAACAGTGACCAGGTCCATCAACCCACAGTCTAAATAAAGTTAAGATGAAGCTGAACAAGACTGGGGGTGAAACACAGTGATACTACCCAGTGTCTGCCACTACTCCTTCCTAATCTTCATCTACTGAAAAATCCCTTTGAGCCAAGGACTGTGTCATTGTTATTTCTTACAAAGTCACCAAGCCTGGAATCTAGCTGTATTAGTCTGCTAGGGTTGCCATAACAAAATACCACAGAATGAGTGTCTTCAGCAGCAGAAATTTATTTTCTCACAGTTCTGGAGGCTGTAATTCCAAGATTAAGGCACCAACATGGTTGGTTTCTGGTGAGGTCTCTCTTCCTGGCTTGTAGACAGTCATTTTCTCGCTGTGTCCTCACATGGCCTTTCCTCTATGCAAGCATGGAGAGAGCAAGCTCTGGTATCTCCTCCTTTTCTTATAAGGACACGGACCCTATTAGATCAGATTAATTACCTCCCTGAAGGCCTTGTCTCCAGTACCTCACACTGGGGTTAGGGCTTCACATACGAATTTGGTTGGGGGTAGGGGACATAATTCATTTCATAACACTAATCAACACTTGTTTAGTGTTGATATAATGACCATTATGTCCAAAGGTAGAGGTTAAGAATGCCATTCCCAGAGCATGAGCCTGAACCCTGACGCTGAAAGGAACCATGGGGATATCCAGCAATCCAATCAACTCCTTACCTCTCAAGTCCTTTGTCCCTAACAGATGCATAAAGACTATAACCCCTGCATGGAATGCCTGTACTTAGGGTATGTTTAGCATTAGTAAATAGCCCAATGATCCCAACATCCTCATTTTACAAATGAGGACCCTGAAGCTGAGAAAGATACAATGACCTGCCGAAGGTCATAGAGCTGGTTAATGGCAGGCGCAGGACTGAGTCTAAGTGTTCCGGCTCCCAACTTTGTGCTTCTTCCCTTTGGCCAGACTGGGAGATGGGTGTCCTGAGAAACCCCTAAAAGGAGAATACTGAACAATCTCCTGGAAGTGGGTGGTGTACTGTGTGGAGGGGACTGTGGACCGTGTCGGAGGAATGCACTTACATCTCGTTTGGGGGAGTGTGTTTTATGTGGAGTGTGTGGCATGTGTATGAGACGTGGGATATGTGTTGGGTGTGTGGGGGCATGCGAAATGTGTAGGAGTGTCTGGGGAGGTGGACTGTTTGCAGGTGTAGAGGCTATGTAGTGGGTTTGTGTTTGTCACGGGTAGTAAGTGTGGGGTATGTTGTGCTTGTGTGTGTAGGCACATGTATGTGTGGTCTGTGGTGTGTGTGGAGTGTTGGTGGGCGGCTCAAGGCAGCTCAGCCTAAACTTTTGTCTTCCTCATTATTCAGTGTCTTCTCTTGGGCCCCCTCTTCTGGCATATAAGCCCCTCTTGCAACCCACAAGGGTAGGGATTGGCAAACTTCTTCTGAAAAGGACCAGACAGTAAATATTTTAGGCTCTGTGCACCATATGGTCTCTGTTACAACTATTCAACTCTTCCATTTTAGCTTGAAAGTAGCCATAGACAAAATGTAAACACATGGGGTGGCTGTGTTCCAATAAAACTTTATTTACAAACAGATAGGCTGGATTTGACCTAAGGGATACAGTTTGCAGAACCCTAGAATTAGAGTGCTTCCTTTGTCCCTGACAAACACCCTCGCACACGTCCCCATCATCCCCTTACTTATCTCACTTCACCAAGTTCTCAGATTCCAAACCCAGGACTCCTCATGGCTCTGTCAGCGACCTTTCCTTCTGGCTGTGAGCCTCAATGTCACCACCACCGCCGCCAACACTGTCATTATCCTGCTCCTTTCAAGCACTGTATTCGTCACCTTGAAGGCATTATTACATTGATCCCTTCAAAAATACCAAGAGGTAAGTATCACGCCCCATCTAACAGATGAGTTGACTGAGGCTTAGAGAGTTAAGTAACTTGTCCAAGGTTACTGTAACTGCTTAGTGACAGATTTGGACCTGGCTCTCCTGAGTTATAAATCCCAAGCTCTCAATAAATTCTCTACTAGCTCTTAATAGATGGTTTTATTCTAGCACAATGAGAAAAATCACCAAAGTGAAAAAGAACATAAAGTAACAAGTTGAATCTCTTGATCTCAGTTAGGGATCTAGAGCCGTGATCACTAGGCTAGTGGTTACCTGAAGGGTCAGCATCAGACTCTCCTGGGGAGATTGTTAACATGCACACACATTCCTGGGTTGAGCCCTCAGAGATTTTGATTTCATAGACACAGGATGTGGCCTAGGAATCTGCCTTTAGACCAGAACCCACAGTGGTTCTGGTCTAGGTATCCTAGGTCCAGTGGGAGGCATCACAACTTCTGAGATTCTGCTAGAAAACCCTGTAATCAGAGTGTTGTAACTGAGATGCTTTGAGATGTCCATCTCTGGGTCTCTGGTCCTGTTGAACGACTCAGTGGCAGCACAGTTTTTGCTGATATACTGCTGATAATGACCTAATATTACACCCTTAGCATAACTGTTCCGCTTGAAGTCTAGCCCTAGGAGGACAAGAGATGAAAGGTCTTTTGTTCTCTTTTCCATTCCTGTGTCCTCTAGACCAATTCCTGGCGTGTCTGTGCATACCAAATGCGTTAATTTTATCAGAAACCTTTAATACCTTAATGTGGACATCTCTAGCTGCACTGTGGCTTTGGAGGGGGGAAAAGGGGATCAATCTGCATTTGAACCTTCTATAATATCACTAATACAAATAAGTAAGGGATGACTCTACTTAGCACACAAAAGTTTTGCACTTATGGGAATGTGGAGGTTAATGCAGATTTTGAACAAATGATTTTTTTCCTGCTTGGTGATTTAAGCACTCACATCTATCTCCTTACAGCAGCATCTTAGGTACAGCGCGAGGCAGTGAGAGCTCTGTTTTGGAAGGAGGTCCTATCCTTTCAAGTTGACAACTTGCTTGCCTTTTGGTCAGTCCCCAGTGGCCTGCTCCAGGCCCATTCTTTGCAGAGGTGTCCCACTCTCCCCATGAATGAGAAGTGATTGTGCCATTGCAGTCTTGCAGGTGCTGTGCATCATTCTGAGCAAGTGCAGGCCTCCTTGGCTTTCACTTCAAGCATGCCGTGAGTGCTCAGTTGGGACCACCTGCTTTCTCCCACCTGACTTCTCATCTAGTGGATATTGCTTGTGTAGGGGTGGTGGACAGTGAGCAATGTCCTGTAGTTTCATGAAGATACTTGTTCTAATCAAATATTTCAAGGTCCAGAGTTCCGAATCGCATTGCCATATGTGCTGTGGGAAGAAATGATGTAAGTGTGTGTGTGTTTGTGTGTGTGTGTGTGTGTGTGTAAAACAGATCAGGTCTATCTCCTCATCTGTTAGAATAACGGAAAACAGCTCAGGCAGAAACAGGAAACAGAGGTCAAGAGGTCCCATTTGTGACACAGAATAACCTGTGCCTTAGGGTATTTCATGTAATGACTTTAAATCACAGTACCTAGGAGCACAAATGCTGGGTGAATCTTGGCTCCACCACTCACTGCTCTGTGGTCTTGGCCACCTGCCATAACCTTGCTAAGTCTCAGTCTCCTTATCTGTAAAATGAAAGTAATAAAAGTGCTTCCCTCATTGGGTTGTTGCAAAGAAGAAATGAAACAGTATTTGTAAAAGTGCTTACATGCCTGGCATGCAGTAGGTGCTCAATAAATGGTAGCTTTCTATTCACTGGATTTTCATTCACAAAACATTTATGTGCTGCCTCTTATGCACCAAGTACTGTTTTTAGGTACTGAGGCTAAAGCAGTGAACAAACAGATAGGAATCCCTGCCTTTGTGCCTAAAGGGTCAGACAAGTAAATGGAACTTACATGGTAATAAGGGCTGTCGCAAGCACAAAGCAGGGGAGGGTGCTGTGGAATGGTAGGGTGGGCTCGGCTCATTTTCTTGATCTCCCACCTGGAAGCTGTGTGAGGACTGCAGTGTGGGATACAAGGAATGGCTTGGGAGTATTGGCAGGTTGTGATGACTGGAGAAATCTTGGATAGGAGGCATAAAGAGATTAGTTCTGACCTGACAGTGTTGAGGCAGAGAGCATTCAGGGATGAGATGGGGGTGACGGTCTTTCAGGAGCACACAGAATTCTGCGGCCCTCTCTTTATCCCTACGATTAGTTAGTGGAGGCTAGGGAATGGGTGCTTTTATAGGCCATGATTATTATCTTAGCTATAAAAGTTTCCTAGCTTGAGATCAATGGATGGGGTGAAAGGGGCTTCTGGAAGTCCAGAAGTTTTATGCCAAATAACGTACGTTTGTGCAGGGAGAAAGTTCATAAATTTAATCTCATACTCAAAGGGGTCTGTGACCAAAACAGGGTTGGAACTGCTTGTCTTCATGATTCGTAGGAAGGATGAGCACACCAGGCAGTGCCAGTTTATGGCTGAGGTCCTCACATAACTATGAACAGTGCTTCCTATCACTCTCCAAGCTGTCTAGATGACTTTTTGGTCTTTCAAGCTTTCAGGCCCCTACCTTACTTCTTTGTCTAACATAATGTCTACATCTCTCAGATGACTTTCAGCCCTGGATTGAAAAGAAGAGTCTAGAACTCTGTTCAAGTAGGGTGTTGGGGTTACTAGTTATACCACTCAGTAACTGCCTAGGCTGATGTCCCCAGGTACCACCTGCCTGGAGAGGAAAGAACATGAGCGGCTCTAGTTTAGGGACCAGCGGTAAGCTTTCAGAGGACTCCTTCCAGCGTCGTGGAGAGTGTGTTTCTGCTCTTTTCCTTAAGGCCTCTCTCCCTTGCTTCCTCATTCGCCACATATTGTGATAACCTGACGTTGTGCCGATTCAGGCAGTAGACAGGATGAAGCAAAAAATCCAAAGCACCTTGGTAATCAACAAGATACATGATTAGAGCTGACAGCCCCTAACACTGGGGGCTTAGGTGGCGAAAATCCCCAATCTCTTTCCACTGAACTGAGCTTGAGATATGTGTCTGCATGTCTGAGGGGCTTAGCTACAAGGGTGGCTGTAATATCCTTCCCTTAAGGCACTAAAAACATCTGAATTTTGCTTCTTAATCATTAAAACAAATGGAAGTAAAGGGAAAGTAAATGTTGAACAGCATAAAGAACCAGCAGAATTAAATATAGTTGAATGAGTTAATTTAGAATGCCCATCCCCTGATTTTCTACCACTTATTTATTTATTTATTTATTTTTCTCTTTGTTCTGTTTATGAGTTTACCATTTTCTCTGCACAAGAAAAATTTTGGCTAATGACTGAACTCCTTTGGGTCTTCTAACCTTGGAGAGCCAGGAAATAGAGTTGGGTTCAGGATAGAGGGAGAGGAAGAATAAAAGATCAAGAAACTGGGAATCAGAGTGTCCATTGAGACGCGTACTCCAGCCTCATTTCTCTTTATTATTTTGTGGGGGGGCTTGCTGCTTAGGTTTGGAGGTCTAAGGCCTTCTGTGAATAACGTTACATTTGCTCCATGGTTTTGGTGTAATAAGTGGAAAACACCTGAGGTATGCTTTCCAAATGACTCCTATTTCTTATAAAATTATTGAACGTAACAAAAGATTATCTAATATGAAACTATCTCATTTAAACCAAACCTTCCTCTTAAGGTACACCGTCACATAGGCACATACACATTCCTTTGGGACAGGGGGAGGCCACAGTACCCCAACCTTTCCATGGGAGCTTGCTATGGTTCATGTGAGAGTGGATTGAAGCTCTCTTTCCAGCAGTCACCTAGCCTAGCACTGGGGATTGGATCTAGGGTGAGGTCCAGAGTCCCCAGGCAGAGACAGGACCCTCAAGTACCAGGAGAGCATCAGGACAGAGCATCAGGACAGCATAAGCCCTGCATGGGGAGCAAGTGTCATGGCGCTATGGAAGCTCAGGGTTCTCATACTTGGTACACCCTACTAGTTTGGCTAGTATACATGCTGGCTCCATCAGTTCCACCTGTCAAGATGTAAGGCACAGACTTTACATTTATGCAAATCAGGCAACTCTAATGTGTATATCCTGGTAGTACATGGTGGCCCTCCTGGCAACATTGGTATGATAAGGTATTACATGACTTTTAGTCATAATTTAACATATACACCATACTTTGAAAAGGCCATGGTTCGTGTTCGCTCTGCAGGCATAGTTATTTGTTGTTGTGTAGTTTTTGCCCTGAGAGTGTTTGGGGTTTTTTGTTTTGTTTTTTTGTTTTAATCTTTATTGGAGTATAATTGCTTTACAACATTGTGTTAGTTTCTGCTTTATAACAAAGTGAATCAGATGCATATACATATACATATATCTATATCTATATACATATATCCCCATATCCCCTCCCTCTTGCGTCTCCCTCCCACCCTCCCTATCCCACCCCTCTAGGTGGTCACAAAGCATTGAGCTGATCTCCCTGTGCTATGCAGCAGCTTCCCATTAGCCATCCATTTTACATTTGGTAGTGTGTTTATGTCAGTGCTACAGTCTCACTATGTCCCAGCTTCCCCTTCCCCCACCTCATGCCCTCAAGTCTGTTCTGTACGTCTGTGTCTTTATTCTTGCCCTGCCACTAGGTTCATCAGTACCATTTTTTTTTTAGATTCCATATATATGCGTTAGCATGTGGTATTTGTTTTTCTCTTTCTGACTTACTTCACTCTGTATGACAGACTCTAGGTCCCTCCACCTCACTACAAATAACTCAATTTCATTCCTTTTTATGGCTGAGTAATATTCCATTGTATATATGTGCCACGTCTTCCTTATCCATTCCTCTGTTGATGGATATTTAGGTTGCTTCTGTGTCCTGGCTATTGCAAATAGTGCTGCAATGAACATTGTGGTACATGTATCTTTTTAAAATTTAAAATAAGTTTTCACTTATTTATTTTTTTAACATCTTTATTGGAATATAACTGCTTTACAATGGTGTTAGTTTCTGCTTTATAACAAAGTGAATCAGCTACACATATACATATGTCCCCGTATCTCCTCCCTCTGCGTCTCCCTCCCACCCTCCCTATCCCACCCCTCTAGGTGGTCACAAAGCACCGAGCTGATCTCCCTGTCCTATGCAGCTGCTTCCCACTAGCTATCTATTTTACATTTGGTAGTGTGTATAAGTCCATGCCACTCTCACTTCGTCCCAGCTTACCCTTCCCCCTCCCTGTGTCCTCAAGTGCATTCTCTATGTCTGTGTCTGTATTCCTGTCCTGCACCTACATTCTTCAGAACCACTATATATATATATTTTTTTAGATTCCATATATATGTGTTAGCATGTGGTATTTGTTTTTCTCTTTCTGACTTAACTTCCCTCTGTATGACAGACTCTAGGTCCATCCACCTCACTACAAATAACTCCATTTCGTTTCTTTTTATGGCTGAGTAATATTACATTGTATATATGTGCCATATCTTCTTTATCCATTCATCTGTCGATGGACACTTAGGTTGCTTCCATGTCCTGGCTATTGTAAATAGAGCTGCAATGAACATTGTGGTACATGACTCTTTTTGAATTATGGTTTTCTCAGGGTATATGCCCAGTAGTGGGATTGCTGGGTCGTATGGTAGTTCTATTTGTAGTTTTTTAAGGAACCTCCATACTGTTCTCCATAGTGGCTGTATCAATTTACATTCCCACCAACAGTGCAGGAGGGTTCCGTTTTCTCCACACCCTCTCCAGCATTTATTGTTTCTGGAGTTTTTGATGATGGCCATTCTGACTGGTATGAGGTGATACCTCATTGTGGTTTTGATTTGCATTTCTCTAATGATTAGCGATGTTGAGCATCTTTTCATGTGTTTGTTGGCAATCTGTATGTCTTCTTTGGAGAAATGTCTATTTAGGTCTTCTGCCCAGTTTTGGATTGGGTTGTTTGTTTTTTTTTATGTTGAGCTGCATGAGCTGCTTATATATTTTGGAGTTTAATCCTTTGTCAGTTTCTTCATTTGCAAATATTTTCTCCTATTCTGTTTAGTTTTTTATTGTGTGGTTGTTGTTTTTGACACTCACATTTTAAAGGAGTGAGATTTCACATGAAGATCTGACTTTTGTTGTTTGTTTCTTTTATCACAATATCTAGTTTCCCTAAGTCCTTATTAGCAGCAGCCAAGCAGGAGCAGCCATTTGCTCTCCATTTAGCCCCCATTTCTGCCTGGCACAGTTCTCTGTCCTTGCAGCCTTGTCACTCTGCCACCTTGATTTGGAAGCCCCTGTTCTTCTCCTTGGTAAATTTGGTGGCCCCTAAGTCCCCTCCTGTAGAGTATGGCTGGTCCAGATTGGTGATATCCAAGGCTCTATCTAAGGAAGGAACTTCCCAAGGACCACCTCAACTCTTCCCAGACAGTAGATCTGTACTGGTGGCTGCCATCTACAGAGCTTGGCGCACTGCGAACGAAGTAGACCCGGGATGAAGATCCAGGTTCTCTGATCCTTGGCCCAGACTATTCTCTGCTCCTTTTTATCTTGTTATCATTTTGAGTGTGTTACCTTGGTGTGACATCTATTTCTCCCCCTCCCAGTGGAGGCCCCTTATTATGTTTTCACTCTCCCAGCTAGTCAGTGGTCATGAATTTCACAAGTACTGCAAATGTGAATTGTCTGGGTTGCATCTCCCAGTTGGAGTCTATGGCAGTCAGTATTTTCCCAGGATGTTATCTCTCAGCAAGACTGAAGCCAAAAAGTGGCAAGCAGGCAATCAACAAGTATTTGTTAGTCCCCTGATCTTTGTTCCACTTTCTGAAGAAGTATTACATTTAATTCCTCTTAGAGCAGGTGACAGACATCTGCTTAAGTAAAGGGGGAACTTATTGGCTCCAGAAATCCAAGCATGAATATCAAGTTATGGGAAGGGCAGGGTCACAGCTGGGCCTTGGAAAAACTAGAAGCAGAAACTCAGCAATATCAGGACTCTTTGTTCGGTCCTCGCATCTACTGTGCCCTGCGTTGACGTCGTTCTCAATATGGTAGAAAAATGTCGACCAGTGTTTCCTAATTTTACACTTTCTGCTTCTGTCACTGGGGAATGACTTCTTCATTGTGAGTTCTTCAGAGCCTATGAAAATTCTCTGTTTGGTCTAACCTAGGTCAGGTGCCTGGTCCCTGAACCAGTCAGCCATGGCGTGCGTGGGGAAGGAGGGAGGTACTCATTCAATGTGAACCAGTCAGCTGTGACCTTGGATGGCTTCTGTTGTACTAAGAAGATAGCTTCCCCTTGTGGAAGGGGGTAAAAGTGCAGAGCATAGTCCCAGAAAAGGAGGGAGGGAAAGCCTTGGAAGACTGTCTTAATCTGCTGGTGTTGCCATAATGAAATATCATAAACTGGGTGGCTTAAACAACTGACATTTATTTCTCATGGTTCTAGAGGCTGGAAGTCTGAGATCAGGGTGCTGGCATGGTTGAGTTTGGGTGAGAGCTTTCTTACTTAATTGCACACAGCCGCCTTCTCTCCGTGTCCTCACTTGACTTTTTCATTGTGCGAGAGCCCAGGAGGGGAGTGACAGAGAGCACTAGCTCTCCGGTGTCTCTTCTTATAAGGGTACTAATCCCATCATGAGGACCCCACCCTCATAACCTCATCTAACTCTAATTACCTCCCAAAGTCTCCATCTCCAAATACCATCACATTGGGAGTCAGGGTTTCAACATATGAATTTGGGAGGGCACAAACATTCAGTCCGTAACAAAGAGTAAACATTGCATCCAGTGTATCTGCCCACAGGATCTTACAATTGAGTGGGGGGTTAAGATTTATATATAGAAGCATTGGTGATAAAAGACTGCACTGCATATAGCTGATGTGTCATTGATTATTTAGAGGAGGCATGTGAAGAGGGCGCTTGTGTAATCAAGGATGCCACCACACACAGTGCTGGCCTTCTCAAATTGGGATCTTGGGATAGAAGGAGCTTGAATTAAAGCTGATAATTTTTCCTGGTGCCTCAGTTTTACTCAGAATTGGGTGTGGGAGAAGTACATTAAATCCAACATACAACACAGATACGTTATAAAGGATAATACGAAATTTGTGTAACTTTTAAAATAAAAGTACAGTTTAGAAGATGAAGAAATTCAGGCTTTTTGGCCTGGGGTGCCAGTCCCTTTCCCAATACAAATTGATACTCTACTGTGTCAATAAAACTTTGGTGAAGAAGTTTAAAAAGCCTGGAGGGTAACTGGGAGTTCTTGAACATTGTTTATTAAGAACTATATGGCCTTGGAGTACTTAGTAGCTCCTCTGGCCTAAAAGAATTTGAAGTGGGTGGGGACGGATGAGACAGGCTATAGAAGGAGATCCCTGAGTTCCTTCTGACGACAGCATACTGTGTAGGTTTTGTTTTCTGTTTTACTTTGGGAAGCAGGATTTCTGCAGTGGCGCCGCAAACCAGATGAGGTTTTATTAGCTTATAGTTCTATAACCTCAGTTCTGGCATCTCAAGGTTTAATTAGCTTATAGTTCTATAACCTCAGTTTTGGGATCTCCAGACTATCCTTGTGATTTGCATATCACCTTCAGGACTTTCTAGGTAAATATTGCTTAAGTAATGCAAATGAGTAGAGCTATTTTGCTAATTAGAGGGATTAGATTTAAGGACACCAGGCCTCAAACAAGGCAGACTAGAGAGAGGACGGAATTAGCTGGGATGAGGTCAATAGAGGTGGGAGGCCTGCGGGTAGCTTTTTTAGTGGAGAAAGAATTAGTTTGGAAACTTGAAGATCTCCCTAGGATGGTTCAGCAGCACCTACTTTGTTGTTTTTCCACCTATTCCAATGGAAGCCACACCCTTCTCATCTAAGGCACACCTCTTCACATGTGCCATGAGCACCTTCCTCCCATCCTTACGTTGGATCAGTTGATTGCCAGTAATTGTCACTTCTCTCGTATACTTGCAGCCTCTCGCTCTCCGCTGGTATCTTCTTCCGTCTACATGAAAGGTGGAGAGGCTCTTCTCAGCTGTCTCCCATACTCTTGCTCATTCCCCTCCAGCCACACTAGCCTCCTTGCTTCTTGGCTTACTCCTGCTCCAGGACCTTGGCAGTTACTGCTTCTTGCTGGAGTGCATTTCTCCCAAATATTCGTAAGTTTCCTTTCTTCCTTCAAGATGTTGCTCAGTTGTCATCCTCTTGATGAAAACTTCCTTGGCCTTGAAATCAAAAATTTCTACTCTCCTTCCTCAAACTTATACACATTCCCACCTTTTTATCTCCTTGGTACTTATTATTATCTGCTATACTATATATTTTTCACTTTTTAATCTTTATTCTCTCTCTCGCCCACTGGAATATAAACTACGTAGGACAGGTGTTTTTTTTTTTTGTCTTCTGTTTACTAGTGGATTCCTAGGCCTGGCACATAATAGGGACTCTATAAATGTTCATTGAATGAATGAATTTAGTCATTTGAGTATCACCGCTACAGTTTTTGCCATAATGTTTATTTTAATTGGCTCACTTTTTAAACTCAAATTAACTTTCTTACATGGAAACTTTATATCACTGTTATTAATGGAAAAACCAGTATCATTTTTTATAAGTAAAAAGTATGCCTCAACATGTTTATAATAAATACATAGCTATTAAATAAACAAAAGTTTATTTCTATATCACCCAAACTAAACTTAATTCCAGTGGTATTGAAATGACATTTTGGGGAACATTGCATTAAATGCCCGTATTTCTTGAGGTTCTGCCCGAAATGGCCTTTTCTATATAGTATCCACGGGTAAACTTATCAGTAGCAAATGGTCTCATTTTCCACATTGTTCAGACAGCAATTCTCTGATACCAGCTGGGTGTCCTGCGATTTATTTCAATTCTGACCCTAACTACCTGGAGTTAGCGCAGACCCCATAAGTTAAGGGCAAAGTCTTTGAGAGACTGCCCCCACTTCATACACCAGCCACAAGTCTCAGGGACTACCCACACTTCTGAATGGCTATAAATTTAGGCTATAATGGCTATAAATTCCCATGACCCCGACCCCCTCATGTTCGATAATTAGCTAAAACAAACCCACTGGAAGTGCTATACTTATGATTGTAGTTTTATTATTAAGGATATAACTCAGGAACAGCCAAGAGATGCATAGGGCAAGATCTGAGGAGAGGGGAGGGACACAGAGCTTCTATGCCCTCTCCTCATGGAATCCAGGCACATCAACCTCCCATCACAGCAATGTGCTCACCAATCAGGAAGCTCCTCAGAACCTGGATGTCCAGAGTTTTTCATGGAGTTTTATTATGTAGACAGGATTGAGTAAATCACTGGTCATGTGATTGAACTCAATCTCCAGCCCCCTTCCCTGACTGGGGGTTAGGCTGGCCCAAAGTTCCAACCCTCTAATCATGTGTTTGGTCTTTCTGGTGACCAGCTCCCATCCTGACACCATCTAGAACCCACCAAGAATCATCTCATTAGCATAACAAAGACATTCCTGTCATTCAGGTAATTCCAAGGTTTTTTTTTTATTAATTTTTATTGGAGTATAGTTGATTTAAAATGTTGTGTTAGTTTCTGCTGTACATCAAAGTGAGTCAGTTTTCCATACAGCCACTCTTTTTTAGATTCTATTCCCATATAGGTCATTACAGAGTATTGAGAAGAGTTCCCTGTGCTATACAGTAGGTCCTTATTGTTATCTATTTTAGATATAGTGGTACGTATATGTCAATCCCAATCTCCCAATTTATCCCTTTGTGTCAGGAACTGGAGACAAAGACCAGATATATTTTTTATTATATCAGACACATATATACACGTGAATCACAAATTCATTATCTCAGCTCATATCTCTCCTCTGAAATTGAAACTCTCAGATCCAGTTGCTACCTGGGTGTCTTTTTTAAGGATATCACGGTTCCTCTAATCTATCAATGTCTAAAAATAAAGCCCTCTCCCCATCCCACCACCCTATCCAACAGATATACTCTTCCTCCTGTATTTCCTCTTAGTAAATATCATATCGCCATCCACCCAGCTGCCCAAATCTGAAACCTGGGTTTTACCCTTAATTCTTCTAGCTCACATTCTGTACTGTTTCCTCATCTTTGAATGTTAATTCTCTGTCTCCCCTTCCTGTCCTACTTATCTAGATTTCAGCTTGAAAGTCATGGTGCCCAGGAAACCTTTGCTGGTCTACCAAGACTGGTTAGGTGTTCCCACACTTCCACAACCATGCCACTTATCACTCAGTGTAATAATTTCCTGTTTGTCTTTTTTGCCCACTAGCTTGGTGATGGCAGTAATTTTGTCTATCTTACTCACTTTTGTGTCCTTGCATCTGGCACATAGTTAGCACTCAGTAAATATATACTGAATGAATGAATGAATGAAACGATCCAAAATTGGAGCATTTCAAACTAAGATTTCTATATAATTATTTTCTATACTAGTGATTACCCACTTGCTATAGGTGATGCTCTGGTTTAATCTTATTTTGAGAATTAAATGATTTATGTATTTCATAATACCTGGCTTATAAGTGTCTTCGCTCATACATTTATTACTTGGCTATTTATTGAATATCTGCTGATGGGGGAAGCAGTGCCCTGGGGCTGGGGATGAGTGGTGACCCCATCAATCTACTAGGAGAATCGTATGTAAACAAATTGGAATAAAATATGATAGATCCTATGAAAGAGATATGAGCAAATTGCTATGGGAAATACTGAGTGTGGTAGATTGGATTATTATTCCCATGCCCTCTGCCACATACTTTCCAGTGCATGTCACAAGAGTAGGCAGTATATATATTCTCATCCCATTCACTTGGGATTTGGTTATGTGACTTGCTTTGACCAATTAATTTAAGCAGAAGTAAAGTCACAATGTGCCAGTTCCGAGCAGACAGGTTAAGAAAATAATAAGTTTTTGTCAGATATCTCACAGTTTGCCCATAAAGACTAAGTTCCAGGTAGCCATTGCTCTCTTGGCCTGAGTCCTGGAATAAAGACGCATGGAGCAGATTTAAATTTAAGCCATAGATTGCAGTTTAGCTTAGGCTAGCTGAGAGGAGCCAATCCTCAGGCAACCCACATTCCCTTAAACATGAAATAGATACTTTTTGTAAGCCAGTTGCGAAGGGTGGTGTTTTTTTGCACAGCGTTGTCACAACAGAAATCTGACATACACTGAGTATTCATCTAATGACTTTGGTGAGGGGATGAGACGTAAGGAAAAGGCTATGTGGCTGTAGATATTTCCCAGGACACAAAATGCCCCCAATCCCCTGCAGGTTGAAGACTGTTAAAGAAAAAGTCAATGCAGTGAACTCAATACTTTATTCCATACACCATGAAGCCTGGGATCCACACATGGCAAGATTTAAACATAGGGGCTTGCTAAAGGGATCTGACCTATTCGTACTGGAAAATCCATCTTGTATTCACAGATATTTCTCGCACAGCTTGAGTTTTCATAACGTAAACTAGACGATGTGGCATTGATCAATTAAAACATACAGTTTGTGCAGATCATTAGGGCTCTGATGTAACCACAGGGGAATTGGTACCATTTGAATGAGAGAAGCTGGTCTCCCAAGGCAGGGAAGCACATTGCTACCGGTCAGGGTATTGAGTTTCTCAGTGTGGGTTTTCTTTTGTTGGCCCTTGGTAGTTGTGAATTCAGCTACAATTTATTTCATTTTTTGCTAACAATGGATAGCAAGGGGATAAAACTGTGTAAAAGAAGCTCTTTAATTCCTAATCTCTTTTTCTCCACTGCTACACCTTTCTTGTGTTTTTGTTTTAAATGGGAAGCAGGGGAAGCAGTCAAGGATAGTCGTTATGAAAAAGGCCTATGAATTAGACTTCTTTGAATTAGATTTTGAGTCCAGGCCCCATCAAGAATAGCATAAAAATAACTTAAGCTCTCAGCCTCCGTTTCTTCATCTGTAAAATAAGGATAATAATAGTGCTTATCTTGGGATTATGAAGAGTCAGTGAAATAATCTTGTGAGGTTTAGCACAGTGCCTAGCAGACAACAAACAGTCAATAAATAATAGAATTTATTGTAGGGAGAATTTTGTTAGTGCAGTTTTTCTTAGGAAAACAGCTGTTCATTATAGAAAGACAGGCTGTGGCATGACATTTACTTTGACTATTTTACTATCGAAGAAAAAAACCTCAGGACCCAAATCATGATTAGCTTTCTCCACTTTGGTTCTCTGAGAGGAATAAGGGTCAATGACACAGAAAGTTTGGACTCACCGCAAAATGAACACTTCCGGAAGCTTCACTTGATTGAGATCAAAATAGACTGGGCTGTCTGGTAACGAACTGTGGGCAAGTTTCCAAGTGCACTTGGGATCCTTCCACACATACCACACTGGAGTGACAGCAACTGTGCTGTGGAGCGGCCAGGGTGAAATGTTTCTCCAGTGAATTTGCCAGGAAGATAAAAAGAACATTCCAACAGCTAATGTGTTGCCCAAATGGCAGGTCACCTCATTCTCAGGTCTACTTTTTTCCTGCCTGCAGAGAACACCAGGGTGGACAGCCTTGGGTTTATGGAAAATGTGGTTGCCAAGGAAAGTTAATTTTCTTCAGAAACTACAAGTTGATAATGGTTCAGATTTTCAAGAAAGAATTTATTATAAGACATATTTGACCGTTTATCTTGAAAGATCCTGCAGCACGTGCAAGTGTGTGCGTGCATGCACATCGCTGGTACCACTTGTTTGAAATGAGCAAGCAATTGTAACTTACAAATTATATGAATCAGCCATTTGAAATATGTCTCAAATTCCTCCCCTGGAGAAATAGAATATTTTCCCCACCACCCAGGCAATCTGTTTCCAATTTCATTTACTTTCTCTCAGCCACTTCAGAATGCGTTGAACTCAAGTGAAGCTAGAGAAATTTACAAATTTATTGTCTTTAATAAAGAGCTGGGGACTTGCTCCCATTGGAGGGGAAATGTAATATATATGTGTGTGTGTGTGTGTGTGTGTGTGTGTGTGTGTGTGTGTGTGTGTGTGTGTGTGTGTGTGTGTGTGTATACGCACTCTTGAGTTCACTCAGAAAAGAAATAATTAATGTGTAATCCTAGAGCAAAGATCAATATGACTCACCTGAAAAATTAACAAAGGGTCACAGTAAAAATCCACTTTATTTTTCTAAAAGAAAATGTACGACATTTTACCTCTCCAAGAAAAAAAGGAGATATATATATATATATCATTATTCAATAAATAAGATAAATTTTAAAAATGTACATAGTAAGCATACCTCATGGAAGAGAAGTGGGAGAGAAAGTAAAGAATAAAAGAAGAAGAAAAAGGGGAAGAAAAAGGCATAGGGAGAAAGAGTAGAAGTGAAAAATGAGACGGATACAGATGACACAAATGCATAAATGTAATACCAGACATTTTTAGAGGGTAGCATTACTCTCTAATACTCTTCTAAGGCAGCTATTAAATTTTCTAATGCTGGGCCCCAATTAGGACATTTAATTTGGGGCTCGTGCTTTGTGGCCTGATGAAATTTAGTAAGTGGTCAGACCTGGTCCATGGTCCAGGGTTTCTCCTGCTCTGCAGTAGAATCTGATGGAGATGGATGGTATTCTCTTGAATTGAGTAACTGAGTAGGGCTGAGAGCAGTTTGTATCCCTCTTTAAAGAGACAGTACTGAATGGCAGATGAGATTAAATTTTCTTTATATATAACCATTCTGTTTTATTTGTTACAATAAGCAGGTTTCTCTTAAAGAAAATAAACTTATAAAACAAAAGCATCTCACACATACACACACCTAGAAAGGCAATCAATTGGAGAAGACCTCATAAAAGGGGACTAAGAAGGAATGTCTGGGGTAGAGGCAGGAGGAAATCCGGAAAGAGTGGTGTCACCAAGGGAATAGTTTACCTACATCACCTGTACTTCTACTTAATTTTCTCCTATAGTTTTACTGAGGTATAATTTATACATAGTAAAATGCACACATCTTGAACATACAGCTCCATGTCTTTTTATCAAGTAAACCCATGTAACCCCCACCAAGATCAAGATGTCGAATATTTTCATCTCCCCAGAAAATCATCTCATGCCCCTTTCCAGTTAATATACTCTCCCCCACACTCCCCAAAGTAGTCAATAGTATTCTCACTTCTATCCCATTAGACCAGTTTCCTCTGCTCTTTAGCTTCATGTAAGTGGATTCAAATAGTGTCTAATCCTTTGTGTTTCACTTCTTTTGCTCACCCTACACTTAAAAAATTCATTCATGTGGCTGCAGGTATCAGTAGTTCACTCCTTTTGCTGAATTGTATGAATATGCAACATTACTTATTCTACTGTTAAGGGACATTTGGGGATGTGATGAATAAATGCACTATGAACATTCTTTAACGTCTTTTTATATCCACGATTTCTCTTTGGTACAGACTAAGAGTATAATTACTAAGCCATAGAGTTGGTGTCTGTTTAACCTTGTGAGAAGCTGACAGTTTTCCACAGTGTTGTGTTAGTTTATGCTCCCATCAGCAATTTGTGAGCCTTTCAGTTGTTCCTTGTCTTTACCAACATTTGGTACCATTAGTCTTTTTAAGTTTAGTCATCCTAGTGCCTGTGTAGAGTGGTTTCACATGGTGGTTCCAATTTGCATTCCCTTGATGGATAATATCACTGATCACCCTTTCATATGCTTATTGGCCATTCAGATACTTTCTTTTGTGAAACGACTGCTATAGTTTTTTTCCTATTTTAAAATTTTGTGTTTTTATTTTTAAATTATTCATTTGTTGGAATGTTTAATACATTTATGTTTAATACAGTTACCAGTAATTTACTATCTTGCTATTTGTCCATCCACTTTTCCTGCCTTCTTTGGGGTTGGTCAAGTATTTTCTATTTTTCCATTTCATCTTCTCTAGTGGCTTTTTTTTTTTTTTTTTTTTTTTGCGGTACGCAGGCCTCTCACCGCTGCGGCCTCTCCCGTTGCGGAGCACAGGCTCCGGACGTGCAGGCTCAGCGGCCATGACTTACGGGCCCAGCCGCTCCGCGGCATGTGGGATCTTCCTGGACCGGGGCACGAACCCGTGTCTCCTGAATTGGCAGGCGGACTCTCAACCACTGCGCCACCAGGGAAGCCTCTAGTGGCTTTCGCCTATATGTCTTTGTATTATTTTTAGTAAGTAATCATCTAGAGATTATAATATTTATCCTTTAGTTTATCACAGTCTACCTTAAATTACTAGTATACCAATCTGTAAACAATGTGAGAACCTTATAAAACTATAATTGTGTTTATCCCTCTTCTGCCTTTTGTCATCTGTTTTACTTCTGATATAAACCTGAGGCTATATTGTTATACATGCTTTAAACAAATAGTCTTACAGAGAAAAATTTTGAAATCTTCCTCTATATTTATGCACATACTTATCCTTTTAAGTGCTTTTCATTTCTCTGTGCAGCTGTGGACTTAATCTGGGTCATTCCTTCTTCAGCCTGAAGACTTTTTCTAGCTTTTTGTACTGCAGGTCTGCTGATCTGCTGATTGTAAATTCTCTCAGTTTTTGATTGTCTAAACATGTTTGAATTTTGCCTTCATTTTTGAAGGATATTTTCACTGAGTAGAACATTTTAGATTCACAGTTTTCTTTTTCTTTCGGCACATTCAAGATGTTGTTCTATTGTTTCCAGTGAGAAATCAGTTGTAATTGATGTTGATATTCCCATAAATGTAATGATGTTTTCCTCTCACTGATTTTAAGATTTCCTACTTATTTTAGATATTTTAGCAGTTTGACTGTAATGTACCTAAGTGTGGTTTTTCTTTGTATTTATTCTATTTTGTGTTTGTCATGCTTTTAAACTGTATGGGTTGAAGTATTTCATCTGTTTTGGAAAATTTGGGGCCATCATCAATTCAAATATTTTTTCTTCTGTGTTCTCTCTCTTTACTCCTGAGATTCCAATTACACTTATGTTAGTTGAATTGATATTTTTCCACAGGCCTTTGATATTGTTATTTTTTTCACTTAATTTTTCTCTCTGTACTTGAGTTAAGTAACCTCTGTTGACTTACCTCCAGTTCACTAATCCTTTGTTCTGCTCTTTCCAGTCTGCTGTTAAGCCCGTCCAAAAATTTCGTTTTCCTAAGATACAGTATATTTTAGTTACAGAATTTCTATTTGGTTCTTTTGTAGAGTTTTCATTTATTTGATGACATTCTCAATCTCTAACCCCATTAACTCATTTTTTTCCTCTAAATTCTTTAACATATTTGTAATAATTATAAGTCCTTCTCTGAAAATTTCATCATATGGCTCATCTGTGGGTCTGTGTCTGTTGATATGTTTTTACATCTTTTAACTATGGGTCACCTTTTCCTGCCTCTTCACATGTCATAGTTTTTTTATCGTATGCCAAACATAGTAAGTAAGAGACCATGAGAGACTGAAGTAGATGATCATTTCCTCCAGAAAGGGCTGACCCTTTTGTTTCACATGCAGCTGTTATTAGGGGCTGATCTCATCAATCTAATTAGCATTTGAGCTGAATTGGGACTAGATGGCCAGTATAATTAGTTTTAGTTCACCTCTGGTTTAAATGTCTTCAGGGAGACTGGCACCACCCATCCCCACTCAAACAGGGTTTGGGGATGTAAGCACTATAAGACCATGGGATCTCTCTCTGCTTTCCTCACTTTATTCTAGGCTTTCTGATAATTCCACTTATTGAATGAAATGCCCATGGGGGAAAATTGGTGGTGGGGAAGGCTAACTCTGAGTCGGGCTCTTCCAGATTCCAGTGTGCCATGCCAGCCTTTGCACAGCCTTTAAAAGCTTGCCTGATTTCTCCTTGTTCCCACAAAGCTGCTCTGCTTATAGCAGTCCTGCTTCTCCCCCAGACTCAGCAACTCCCTATAGATTGAAATGGTCTCCAGTCTGTGCTCATCTAAAAAAAGTTTTTCTCCCTGTCTGCATTTCAGTTTATTTAGATCTTTCTTTTCATTTACAGACTTCAAAGGCTTTAAAGAGAAGTAAGATTTTTTTTTTTTTTTTTTAGTATACCTGGGTTTTTGTTGTTGTTATGGACAGATGGTGTTTATGAACCTCAGTATCCTAACTGATAGTAGAATTCTCGAATTTGATTCTGTTGAGTTAAACAATAGATTCCTTTAACAACACATTTTATTTTAAAAATAAGGTGATTAATGATATATGAAATTATAATCCACTTGCAGATGATTTTTCCCAACTGTAGTGCCCAAAGCCAGCTAACCTTCAAGATCGTACTTCCTTGCCTCCTTGAGAGGTTGACGTAGAGGTGATATGAAAGACTTAATTTATAGAAGGGAAATGAAGGGTAACTAATATTTGTTAAGTGCTAGGATGTAGTGTGTCCCTAAGAGCTCTGCTTGGCCCTTTACATACAATACTTTAATTTTTTTAATGCAAAAATGTTTATTGGGCATTTACACTGGGTGGAGGAAACTGGTAGTGCTGGCGTTTGCATGGGAACCACAGGATCAAGCTTCCAGCCAAGGAACATGGATAGAGATGAGGAATAGGTCTTTCTGAGGGAGGAGGGGAACCAAGTAGTTAGTGCTGGACTTGGGAATGAATTTACTTGTTCCTGATTTAGTGTGTACCAGGAGCCAGGAAATGAGGCATCTGGCCCCCGCATGTATGATGTACACGCTGATGCTTGCTTCCTTGTTCAAAAATAGGACCCCGTAGGCGCCACCACAGTGGGAATCTCAAACGTAGGACAATCTCACAAATGTGGAATGCTTAGCGACTCTGAATTTCTCACTACATTACGGACATTTCACTTACTTTCTCTGTTCTGTTTCCTGGGAAAGATTATGTTTGTCATGGAAATAATGACACCACATGGCAGTGCCCTAAGGTGAAGGGCTGACTTCGATGCTTTTAATGCAGCTTGGGCATAAATGATGAAATTGTGGGGAAGCTACATTATTCTCTGTGGGAAATGGTACATTCTGAATGACGTTCTCCCATAGTTACAGTGATGCCTGCTGAAGAGAAAATGAGCAGTTTCTCCCAGCTCTTGTCACTTAGCCCTTATTTCCACTCTGTGCGATTTCACTTGCCATACATTTTCTCTCCTCTCCTCTTCCTTTTCTTCTTATGTCCCACCCCTTTCTCTTCCCTTTCTTTTTTTCTTTCTTTTCCTTCTTTCCCTATATTCATAAGTCCTGTTGGTTTCACTAATATTCCTTTATTCCTAACTTGGGGTGATCAGTGTTATCTTATTATCTTCTTATGCTTCCCATAGTGCACTTATATTTTTCAAAGCCCTTTGAGATGTAATAATGATAACTATGATGATGATAGCTAATACTTGTATAGTGCTTACTTTTGTTGCTTGCTGTTGTTAAGTGCCTTACATGTATTAAGTCATTAAAGCCTAACAAATCCTTTTGAAACCGGTATTATTTTAATCCTCTCTTTGCAGATGGGGAAACTCAGACACAGAGAAGTAATTTGCTCATTCAGTTTACAAGTGGTGGAACTGTGATTTTAACTCAGGCAGTCTAGCTCCAGGGTACATGCTTCTTAGCACCATCCTAAATCATCTCTCATTTAAACTACCTTATAATTCTTATCCTAATCCCATGGGAAGATGCTACTCTTCTTACTTTAGAGATGAAGAAACTGAGGCTAGAACTGACCACAACAGTCTGAAATGAGGGACTTGCAGTAACTTTCTGAGGAGAATAGGTCTTCAGCCTTGGGGGTGGGAGGGAAGTATGTGTGTGTATGTGTGTGTGACCTTGGCACATTAGTTGTTGAGGAAAGATCCCTCCCTTACATCTTTATTCCAGGCCAAATGTAGCAGTTGGGATACTTTGGTCTGAAAATAATAGAAAACCTAACTAACAACAACTAAAATCATAGTTAGATTTATTTCTCATGGAAAAAATGTAGAAGTCCCAGGTATGTTTGATAACTCAACAAGGTCTTTAGAACCCAGGCCTTTCCATTCTGCCTTCCTCAGCATTTTACTTTTTCACCCTCATCCTGGAGGCCTCATGAATGCAAGGTGGCTGCCTCAGCTACAAGCATCACATTTTCTTCTAACTGTACAAAGACAGAAACAAAGGCAGCTAAGATGTTGAGAAATTGCCTTGTGTGTCTCTCTCTCTTTATCAGGGAGAAAAGTATTTCTCAGCATACTTCCCTTTCCATTTCATAGACCGGTACTCGATCATGTGGCCTCAAGGAGAGGCTGGAGAGTATCTGACAAAAAGAGGATGAGTTTGCCATGATTGAATTAGCAGAAGCTATCATGATTCACTTCTCATGGCTGTGTACTTCACAACCCAGGCAAAATCAGGATTCAGTTAGTGCTATATTGTGTGCATGGTAATTCACTTTAAAATACTTCAGTATAAGTGGTGTGATGTGTATGTGTGCAAGTTAATATTAATCAACACTCTAGGAATAAGTGGTTAATTAGTATATGAAGAGTCCTTATCTGAATGATTACCTTTGGGTTAGTTAATTAGCATAAGGAATGTTAGGAATAATATTTTATTGGTGAAATGAGTTGTGTTTAAGATCAGTTAGGAGTGGGGTAGCAAGACCCACAAACTGCATGAACAAGGTAGAAGAAATGAACATGCTCAGCTATCAGTACCAGAGGTGGAAGTTCTGGAACCCCTTGGCCTGCATCCTCCTGTGGAGGATCCCCCTACTTGGTCTGGTAATGAGGCCTCTGATTATGCTTGAAGGGCATCTGTTTCTGAGGGAGTCGCTCCTGCAAAGGGCTTGCCAGGGAACCTAAAGGCAGAGAGAGGAGTAGTCTCTCCTTAGACACAGAGTGTTTGCCTTCTTGCTAATAAACATCTGCATGCTTGGTGATTTTTGCCTGAGACTTGGTTTTACTTGAAGATGCCACCATGGAACAAGGTTGCAGGAATAGGACTGTTTCACCTTCTCCGACCTCTAACCACCAGAGGCTACCAACACACACTAAAAGGAATCTGATATTTGCCAAATGGTCAATTTAGCTTAGGTCTGTTCACTTGAGTCTGCCAGGGAAGAAAAGGCGATGGCTGTTGACGAGACCACCAGACCAATATGTCACATATAACAAGGTTTTAAACAGAGATCATTTCAAGGAAGGACCACAATACAAGAGAAATGAAATTCCAAAGTGAGATGATAAACCAAAATACAACATAAAAAAATAATCAGTTTCAGAGTACTGAATGATCAAGAGTAGAGTTGGAAGAAACGTTTGTGACAAACCATCTTTGGATTGATCTGATGCTATTTGGTGAGTCCCACCTTCCAGAGGGAGAGGTGGGGGCTGGTTTACCCCTTACCTCAAGTGTAAGGAGAGAGCTTTGTCAGAACCTCTTGGCATGGTGATATATGTCCCTTGGAGATGTGGTAGGCATGACAGACTAATGTTTGATACACACTTGAGAGATCTGAAGGATTTCTAGGGGGGTATGTCAAGGCAGAAGGAAATGGGAGTTGCTACTGTATTGGGAGCAACCGCTTTCTCCACCATTGGCAGGTGAAAGGTACATGGATACTGGGGACCAGATGTAGAATCCATGGTAGGAATGTTTGCGTGGGGCTATCGAAAAAGGAATCTTGCCCCCAAAAGCTTCTTCCAGAAAGCAAGTTACCCCAACAGAGAGCCTGTATGATGTGTCCCTTCAGAAAATAAACTGAAGCTGAGGAGGGCAGTGGGGAACAATCACATGAAGGAGAGAATTTGCCTGAATCACGAGAATAGCAGACAGAGGGACACAACTGGAGAGCCAGAGTGCTCAGAAAATAAAGAATGGGTGTAGGGCTTCCCTGGTGGCGCAGTGGTTGAGAGTCCGCCTGCCAATGCAGGGGACACGGGTTCGTGCCCCGGTCCGGGAAGATCCCACATGCCGCGGAGTGGCTGGGCCCGTGAGCCATGGCCGCTGAGTCTGCGCGTCCGGAGCCTGTGCTCCGCAACGGGAGAGGCCACAGCAGTGAGAGGCCTGCGTACTGGGAAAAAAAAAAAAAAAAAAAAAAATGGGTGTAAACCTTTGCCAGGCCCAGAGAGCCCAGAGTCATCTAACAACAGTTCCAGAGAAATAAGTACTTTCCTTCTTCTCTTCCATCTACCTCCTTCCATCCCTTTCCATACTCCAGCCGTGGGGAAAACAGAAGCCACGGTTAGCAGTTTGAGGAAAGAGAAGTAGAGAAAGAAATGAAAAGGTGACCCCATGCCCATTCAGGAGGCAGGAGGCTGGCCTGTGGCTGGCCCCATATGAAGGAAAGGAGAAAGAAACCATGTCTTGTTTATAGTCCACTTTTGATTATCACAAGGGAGTAGCCATCTTAAGTACCCAAACGAGACCATGTTTTCTAGTTAAGGTGGTGTTAGGACTTGTATTTGCCCGAGAGCGTTACAAAAAGTCATGGGCCTGCTGGAGTTTCCATCTGGGTCACTGAGTGTATTTAGAATAAAGGATAGAGGGAGACTCCTCAGATGGCATAAAAGGATACCCTCTCCTATTCCTTCCCCAGGTCTTTATTACCTCCTTTGCTCTTCACCCCAGCCTTCCATTTCTTCTTTATCTTGGTTTCTAGATCAGTCATCTATTGCTGTGTAACACATTACCACAAACTTGGTAACTTAATAAAAGCACATATTTGTCATCTCATCATTTCTGTGGATCAGGAGTCCAGGCCTGGCTTAGCTGGGTGCCTTTCACAAGGCTTAAACTGAGGTGTGGTGGGGACTGTGATCTCTTCTCAAGGTTCCACTGAGGAAGGATTGGCTTTTAAGCTCATGCAGCTGTTAGCAGAATTCAGTTTCTTGTGGCCTACTGGACTAAGGGCCTCAGTTTCTTGCTGGCTGATAGATGAAAGCTACCCTCAGGATCTAGCCATTTTTTTGTAGAAGGCTTCCCTCAATTCTTTGCTGCATGAGCCTTCTGATCACGGCCACTTGCTTCACCAAACCCTGCAGGACAGAGTCTGTTTTGCAAGACTGGTGTTACAAGCTTTTGTAATGTAATTGCAGATTTGACATCCCAGTACCTTTGTCATCGGTTCTGTTGGTTGGAAGCAGGTCACTGGAGAGCTTATACAGGGTGTGAATACCAGAGGGCAAGGATAGTTGGGGGGACATCTTGGAGTGGGTCCACCACAACTTCTAATGTCTGTACCTTGTGCAGCGCTAGCTTGGGAGACAGGGATGGGAAAAGTTGCTAAAACAACTTCAAGGTGGGATGTCTATTAGTCAAATATACTGTCCTATTGTTGAGGCCAAACAACGCATGCAGTGCACCCCCAGTGGATGATTATGGTAGAAAGTGTCTGTCCCTTCTCTCAGTTTACTCCAAATCTCAAGCTGTGCCAGCTTGGAGTGTTCCAAGGCTCAGAAAAGGCTGGGTGTGGGCTCCAGTTAAGGCAAGGGCTGAGGGGGTAAGAAAAACCATCCCAATACACTGACTTGTATGAAGCACCTGCTAAAGGCCAGGCTTGTGCTATGCACTTTATATGTATTCTTTTAAATAGTCCTTACAACCTGATGAGGGAGGTACTCTTATTAGTCCCATTTTACAGATGGAAAAAATGGAGGCTTAGAAGGTCTGAGTAACTTGCCTGTGGTGAGTGATGGAGCCAAGACTTGAAATGAGGTCAGTCTGCTTCCGAGGCTGCTCTTACCACCGCCTTAAAGAAAGTGCAGGCACCTCGACAAGTGGAGGGAGAATGCAAACCGCGCTTCACTGAGAACCGGGAGGTCTGGGTTCCTGTGTAGCCCAATCTCTTATAATCTGTGTGATTTGGAGCTCCTTACTTGGCCTCCTTGGGTCTCTTTTTCCGTCTGTATAAAGGGAATCATAAACAATTTCATTTTCCATATGCAAAAAAATGAACCTTGACCCTTACCTTACACTATGCACAAAAATCAGCTTAAAATGGATCAAAGTCCTAAATGTAAGAAATAAAACTATAAAACCTAAGTCAGGCAAAAATTTCTTAGATGTGCTACCAAAAGCAAAATCTATCAAAAAAAATTGATAAATTGGACTCCATAAAAATTAAGAACCTTTGCTTTTAGAAAGACACCATTAAGAAAACAGAAAGATAAGTCACAATCTGGGGAAAATATTTGCAAAATATATATCTGATAAAGGACTTGAATCCAGACAGTAAAATCACTTCTTATAGCTTAGTAATAAAACAACCCAGTAAAAAATGGCAAAAGATTTGAATGGACACATTACCAAAAATGATACTGGAATAGCAAATAAGCACGTGGAAAGATGCTTAACATCATTGGACATTAGGGAAATTCAATTAAAGCTGCAGTAAGATATCACCACAAGTTCACTATGCCATATATTAATTATATCTTTGAATCTTTACCAAGACCTTTTAAGTGAGGCTCTTTTTATTTCCATTTTACAGGTAAGGATACTTGTGTTAAATGGAGACTCAAGTTCACATAACTAAGATGCAGGGCAGCAGGCTCAAAACTCAGCAGTCTGGCTCCAGTGCCCAAGTGCCATCATGACTCTATTATTCCACTCCAGTGTCAGTTCCTAGAGGACAAGGACCTTGTCTGTCTTGTGCACTGCTGGAGCTCCAGCTCCTTGCAGGTAGTAGATGCTCAATGTTGCTTATTGAATGAAAGCCAGTCAGTGCATGGTGGGGCTCAGGCAGCACTTTTTCCTACCAACAGAGAACCTTTGTGAACGGGCAAGTCATACCCTCTATGATTTGGGATGCCCTTTTATGATACTTTTTGTTTGGTCTCAGAAAACTCTCTACCTAGTCTTGGGTGGGTCCTCTCCACCTTCTTCTTTTCCCTTCCTCCCCTCCTTTTCCCCTTCATTTATCTTCTTCTTCTTTTCCTTATTTCCGATGGGGTAGTGTGACTTTACCTCCCTCTGTCCATTGGCAGAGGACACATGGTGATTCTAACCTGCAGGACCAGCCGCGGGGCTCCTTGGATCAGCACCACCAGAGAATAAGTGTGCATACACTTGACGCTGCCTGGACTGCCCCGAGGCCCTGTTCCACGTGTGGCAAGCCTCTGTGGGCCTTCACTGCCCTGAACTATGAGGGAGCTGACTGGCCCATCCCTTTTGATCCAAGGAAGGTTTGTCAGCTCAAAGTCCATCCAACGAGGACCACAAAATGCTCATTTCTAAGAGACGGCACAGAAGGGTCTAAAAACAGCCCTTGCGGAGTAGGGAGGCAGCAAGATCTAGGTCAGGTAGGACCTGGCACCATGCAGCTAGCTGGGAACTGCCTTTATCTGGCTGAAGGTAGGAGAGACGGGAAACAAAGTCTGCTTCCTCCCCTGCTAAGAAGGGAGGATGGGGGTTAAGCTGGATTTGCTTTTAACTCTTGAATCAACATTGAGGCTGCCTTGTCTGCCAGGCCATATGGTTTGCAGAGGGACAGCCACAGACTGGGTTTTGGCAGATGGAGGGAGCTATGCTGAAAATGACAGAGTCTAGCAACTGGGGAGGCAAGGGGGCTGGAAGGCGAGAACATGGGGAGGAGGCTGGGAGCAGGAGGAAAACCTAAGAGAGAGGCAGGAGACAAAGAAAAAGGAAACATTTTTGGATAAATCTGGTAAAGAAAGGCGGAAAATATTATTTGTCTTAGAGGGGAGAATATCAAGGAGCCCTGAATAAGGATGCTTGCATGGCTACACAATAATTCCCAAACTGCTGCTGCTTTTTTTGGCCACATTTCTGTGCTACCTATACTATATTTCATTAATGTTTGTCTTTATACTGACTCTTGAAAAATTTAAATAAATTTATTTAAACAGGAAAATGTCATCACTGCCACATGTGGAAAGTTTGTTATAATTGGATGGTGATCATAATCATAAGGAAAAGGAAGACAATATAGTAATATTACATTCTAACTAGATACTATTGCCTGCTGAAGACTCTGGTCTTGGACCTCCTCTTCCTTAAAAAAAAAGAGGGGGGGGATTACAGTGTTAAAAACAATAGCATCTAACTGGGACTTCTTCTTTGATATGACCAGAAAGTTTGAAAAAGTAACAATTTTCCTCACTGCGTGAGTCAGTGTTGTTTAATGCAGTAGGGTATCAGTGATTCATGTTTCACTGGAGCATTTCAGAAAACCATGAGGGGGCTTCCCTGGTGGCGCAGTGGTTGAGAGTCCGCCTGCCGATGCAGGGGACACGGGTTCGTGCCCTGGTCCGGGAAGATCCCACATGCCGCGGAGCGGCTGGGCCCGTGAGCCATGGCTGCTGAGCCTGTGCGTCCAGAGCCTGTGCTCTGCAACGGGAGAGGCCACAACAGTGAGAGGCCTGCGTACCGCAAAAAAAAAAAAAAAAAAAAAAAAAAAAGAAAAGAAAACCATGAGGGAGAGGGCAGAACCAACAGGGCCCTAGGAATTAGGAGATGGGGGTTTCAGTTCTAGCTCTGTCACCATCATCTTGGACACATTTCTTTACTATGGGTCTCAATTTTCTCATCTATTGGGAGGAATAGAGTTGAACATCCCAAGAAATAGCAAATTGGTTTCAGCCTTTGGAGTTACATATTGAGAAAGATTCTGAAGCTGTATCCAAGCTTAGTATGGGAAAGAATGCCATAATAGATTAGTGATGTCTGCACAGGTGCAGAGCTGGAAATGGTGAGATGCATGTTGGCCATCTGCTATTCCTAGGTTAGAAGATCTCTAGGGTACCCCCTGATTCTGACAGCCTGTCATTGCATGATTTATATAATCAACCAGGAACATAATTGGTTTGCTTATTTGCTCATATTGATGGCAAAGTATGAAGCAAGACAATTTTTGTAAGTGATAGGCACACAATTCAGTTCTGTCCAAAACTCATTGAGCACCTGTATTATGCCAGGCCCTGAAGTGGGGATATAAAGATGAATAATAAGATTTAGTTCCTATCCTGGAGGAGCTCACAGTCCTTTGCAGTGTAGGCAGGGTTGGTGACAAGACACATAAATAGATTTCATGTAGGTTTCAACATGATGTAGTAGGTACTATGTTAGAGGTACGTGGGAGCTGCTGGAGCAGCTCAGAGCACTCCATCAAACGTTCCCTAGAATCATATCCTGACCTGAGGGGTAATGAGGTCAGCACTCTGGCAGTTCTCAGGGGTTCATGGAATCTGACTGTTACAGGTTGAATTGTGTCTCTCAAAAAAGATATGTTGGGGCTTCCTTGGTGGCACAGTGGTTGGGAGTCCGCCTGCCGATGCAGGGGACATGGGTTCGTGCCCCGGTCTGGGAGGATCCCGCATGCCGCCGAGCGGCTAGGCCCGTGGGCCATGGCCGCTGAGCCTACGCATCCGGAGCCTGTGCTCCGCAACGGGAGAGGCCACAACAGTGAGAGGCCTGCGTACCGAAAAAAAAAAAAAAAAAAAAAAAAAAAAAAAGATATGTTGAAGCCCTAACTACTGGTACATGTGAATGTGACCTTATTTGGACATAGGGTCTCTGTAGATTGTTATGAGCTGAATTGTTGTGCTCCCCTCCCCTCCTCGCCAAAGAAAAAAAAAGGTATGTTGGAGTCCAAACCCCCAGTACCTTAGAATGTGACCCTATTTGAAGATAGGGTGTTTTTAGAGGTAATTAAGTTAAAATGACATCATTGGGGTGGGCCCTGATCCAATATGACTGATATCCATATAAAAAGGGGAAACTTGGACACAGAGACAGACATGTGTAGAGGGAAGATGATGTTAAGAGACACAGGGAGAAGATGGCCATCTAAAGCCAAAGAGAGACCTAGATTATATCCTTCCTTCATGGCCCTGAGAAGGAACCAATCCTACTAACAACTTAATTTTGGACTTCTAATCTCCAGAACTGAAAAACAGTGCAATTCTGTTGTTTAAGCCACTCAGTTTGTGATACTTTGTTACAGTAGCCTTAGCAAATTAAAACACTAAGACTGGTGTCCTTATATGAGAGGAAATTTGAGAGACACACACAGGGAAGAACACCATGTGAGAATGGAGGTAGAGATCACAGTGATGCATCCACAAACCAAGGAATGCCAGTGATTGCCAGCAACCACCAAAAGCTAGGAGATAGGCATAGAACCAGTTGCCCTTCAGAGCCCTCCAGAAGGAACCAGACTTGCAAATACCTTGACTTCACACTTCAAGCCTCCAGAACTATGAGAGAATACAATTTGTTTTAATCCACCCACTTTATGGTGCTTTGTTATGGCAGTCCTAGAGACTAACACACCGACCCTTTATCTTGCCCTCTCCTTCCACGCCATCCCTCCTCTTATTCCTCTTCCTTTGGAAAAGGTACTCACACTATAGATTATGTAGGCCATCAAGATGAACACAATGTTTAGTAGATGAGCATGTGAGGAGATTGTACCTTCGAAATGTTGACCTATAGTTTCACCCTGTGTTTTATGTAACCACTGCCACTTTTCCCTATGCCACCCCTCACATTTGGACAGCTGGATGCCAACTCTCATTGCTTCAGAAGAGTGCACAAGTAGGTCTTGGTTTTGAGTTTACAGGATGAAGCAGAGAAGCCTTACAATGGGAGGAAGAGAACAGAGCAGTGATCTGTGTGGGCAAATAATCAGAGATAGATGAGGACACGGCCCTCTCAGTGGGTGCCACCTGGGTACTGGGCTGTGGCGCTAGGTTGAGCCCTCCTCAGCCCTACTGTGGCCTGTGCAAGACCCCTGAAGCTCAGACACAATCCAGGGGAGACCAAGGGAGGAGAGAGATGCAGGCTTGACTGATACTGCTTCCACCTCTAGCAGAATGAGATGTGTACTGGGGTGCAGGGTGAAAAGAGGGACCCAGAATATAAATGAAGTTCCGTTTAGAAAACCCAGTGTGGCTTTTTTTACACTCAGAGATTGAGCAGAGAGATGTACACCTGCCACAAGAAAGTGACTCTTTTCTTTCCCCAGAGGGGAAATATGCTCAGACATGATTTGCATATTTGAGCTTGTATTTATTATTATTATTTTTTGGTAAATTTATAGAAGTAGAACATGTATCAAAGCAAAAGTACACAGCTCGGCTAATATTCACAAAGTAAAGTCATCCATGTAACCAGCACCCACACAGCAGAACGTTCCTAGCATTGCAGAAGCCTTCGCACACCCCCTTCCAATCACACGAATTCCCCCTAGTGGGTAACTACTCTCCTGACTTCAAACAGTCGTTCAGAATGTTTTCTTTTCTCTTCTTTTTGGCCGTGCCACGCGCCTTGTGGGATCTTACTTCCCTGACCAGGGAGTGAACCCATGCCCTCGGCAGCGGCAGTGAAAGTGCGGGGTCCTAACCACTGGACCACCAGGGAATTCCCTAGAATGTTTTTAAACTGTATAGACATGAGATCAGTCAAAAGGGTAGTCTTTTGTGTCTGACTTCTTTTGCTGGACATGTTTGTGAGATTCATCCATGATGTCACATGTAGCTGTAGTTCATTTCATCCTGTGACTGTATAAGGTGTTTCCTTGTATGACTTCCAGGATTTGTGTATCCACTCTGCTCTAGAGAGGCATTTGGGCTGTTTTCAGTTTTTAGCTATTGCATATAGTGCTGCTATGAACACTCGTGTACGTATCTTTTGGTGTACATAGGTGGGCATTTCTGTTTGGGATAATCTGAGGAGAGGAATTGCTGGGTGCTAGAGCATGGTTCCGTTTTAGAAGACACTGCCAAACAGTTTCCAGACTGATTGTATTAATATACAAGAGTGCCATTGTCTCCATATCCTTCCCAATACTTCTATTGTTTCTTTTTCATTTTAGTCATTCTAGTTTATGTTAGGATTTTAGCCAGCTTGTTTCTTGGGTGAACACAAGTAGTGAGTTCTAACACACATTAGTGAGGTACTAATTCCAAGACTGTGTGGCGTTTTCCTGGTCAATTCCTGTTGTAGGTGGCCCCATCCTCTCCTCTACTGCCTCTGCTAGGGAATTTGGGAACACAGGGACAACTCTGTTCTCACCATCATAGAATATTGGAACTGAAGAGGTGTCTTTCAAGATCATCTATCTCACTTCTTCATTATACAGATGAGAAAACTAACTGAGCAGGAGATGAGTTTTCCAGAATGTTCCAGGCGCTAGTACCTGAGGCAGGACTAGGACTCAAGCCTTCTGATCCCGAGTCCACTGGTTTTTCTGCCGCCCTGTGCTGTTTCTTCATTATAATTTCCAAACTGGACATTGGATACTCCTTGGAGAGAGAAATAAATGCATATCAGACAATGTCTGGACTATGAGCCCATCCCTTTGGGTGGTGAGGACAGCCAGGGTGAGTGTTCCTAGATAGAATGGATGAGCTGCATTCCTCAGCCTAGTCGTCTGCCCGGGGATTGAGATGAGATTGCATTTCAGAGCTTCCAGAAGCCTCCCTAATCCTCATTTCTCATCAGCCTTGGCATCTGCCCTCAAACTCTGTGTCCTAGTTCCCAGACAGAGCCATGACATCAGTCAGGACAAAGTGTGGTGATTGTGCTTTCTCTCCCTGTCTCCCCACGTCATGTGTCTTTTTATGTCAATAAACTGATTTAGTCACTTGTTCTTATGTGAGGAGAATACCAACACTTACTGGGTGCATGATCACATCATTTAATTCTCACAACAGCCTTGTGTGGCCAGCACTATTTTATCCCTATTTTACATATGAAGCATGGAAATTTTATAGAAGTCAACTTGTCCAAAGACCCAAGAAGTGAAGTGGTTGAGCCAGGACCTGGTCCCGAGAATTCAAGGCCACACTCTTAACCATGGCTCTGCAGCCTCCATTGCTGCAGACCATTAACATGGGAGTGAGTAGGGAGAAAATGATGCTCAGGGCATGCCTTTCTTTAAGAAAGCCATGTAAAGGAAAATCTGAAGCTATAAAGTAGATGTATTTCCTTGTAGTAGAAACACTGTGTTGTTTAAATCCAGCACTCCACTGGGAGCACTTAAAGTGTTTTCATGGAATTTACTACTTGACTTGGGGGCTTGGCAGCATCAGAGAAATTCAACTAGAGTGTTAGGGAACTTCTAGCCTCCAGTGATCGTTGGGAAATCTCTTCGTCGGAAGGCGGGCAGGGAGGCATTGTGTAATCATAGATTTTGGAGCTGCTTCACAGGCAGAAATACCTCTGGGTATAAACGTTAGTGGGGAAAGAGAATTGCATTACACAGGACAAATTCAAGAGGACTTCCTTCACCAAAATGGAGGTATACCTGCCATTCTTTTCCCGAGAGTAGAGAGGAACCTATGTCAGAAATAAGGTTCTACAGGGAGAAGTCCAATGTGCATCTTGCTCTGATAGTGGAGTAGAGAAACAGTCAGATCAACTTCCATTAATTAGAGAGGATGTTTAGGAAACAGAGTCAAAAACATATAAAATTTACGTGGAATTTTGCTGAGGGTAGAGTTCAGTGTTGGATATTTTGATTTTAAACTTTTAAAGTCTGCTTGCCACAGCATCCCTCATTTCAGTGTCCCCACTCTTCTGCCTAAAACCTGCCAGTGGTCTTCCGCCTCACTTAGAATAAAACTTAAACTCCTTCCCTACAAGTCTGTACCTGAACTGGCTACCGTCTGCCTTCCCAGCCTCTTCTCATTCTACTCTCCCCTCTATTCCTCCAGCCACACTAGTCTGGTTTCTGTTCCTTGAACATGCCATACTTGTGCCCAACTCATGTCCTTTGCATCCATTGGTTCCTCTACATGGAATTCTCTTTCTTGGCTTTTGCATCACTGGCTCCTCATCTTTCCAGTTGCAGATACTGTTCCTCAACTTAGACAGCTTTGCACTTGTCAGGTGATCCTACTTCCTTCATAGAACTTAACATAATCTCTAATTACCTTGCTTATGTGTCTCTTTATTTGATTATTGCTTGTCTTCACCCACTAGATTTCAAGCTCCAGAGGTGAAAAGAACTTGTTTTTTTGTTTGTTTGTTTGTTTTAAACTTGTCGTTAGCATTTAGAACAGTGCTACGGATTGCTGGACGTTGGACATCAACTTGCTAAATGAACAAATAAACTGCTGGTAGAACTAGATATCTCACTAACCATGTAAAGAATATTCAGACTCGTGGTTCCTACTAATAAACCCAATTTTAAAAAAGAATAGAATCAGTCCTTTTTTGAAAACCAGCCTAAGCCTTCTCTAATGATTAAGAGTACCATATCCCAGATATAAACCCATCAGATACAAAGATCTGAAATGCAGATGGGATCAGTTTCTTCAGTGACATCATGAGGGGCTTTGTGAACTCACTTCCCAGTGAATCTGGTGAAAATTATTTGAAAACAACCATTTAAAGCCTCTGGAAATGGTCCTAAGAGTATATAACAAATGAAGAAACATATGTTCAAGAGAATCTATGAAAATTTTGTAAGAAAAGTGAGAATCTTTGGTTTTTGGAAAAAAACAAATTCCCTCTATCCCCATTCCAAGGTCAGTGAAGCTTCACTCCAGACTGGTACAGCCAAGAACCCAGGACTCCTTCTACCCCCATCTCCCAGCTGGAGGGCTTTCTTCCTGGGAGGAGCATTTCAACATTTCTTATAGTGTCCCCAGTGACCTGTTGCTGAGACTAAGTCCCAGTTGAGTGTGGTATAGAGGTGGAGGCTCCTTCTTCTGCCCCTTCCCCACTCATGGAATGATGCTCTAGCTTGGGCATGGTGTGCACCCTGGTTGCCCTTGCCCTGGCTCATAAGTTTGGGGTTTCATGCCAAGAGAAGCAAACTGAGAAGACCTGAGACTATTGTACCCCTCCACTGAGTGCTCAGCTCCTAAAGTGGGAGTGTTACTCTGAAAGAAGCCTGCCATTGTCTCTATTCCCAGCTCCAGAACTCTGGTTTCAAGATTCTCCCTGTGGGAGAAACAGGCCATAAAACAGATAGCATCTAATCTCTTCCCAAAGGAATCAACTTTGTTTGCAACAAAGTGTGGAGTTCAAGCCAAAGGGTACTCTCAAAAACAGTGGAGGTAGTGGTGAAAAGCAATTGGGAGGAGATTCCTAGATCCACAGAAGATATAAGCTAAACTGTAGGCTGACTATACCTTGTGGGAGAAAGCTAGGAAAGGAGGCAGCTGGGAGGAGCCCTTCTTTAGTCAGAACAAATATCAAACACTGACCTCAGGAACTGTATCTTCAAGGGAGCCCAAATCTGATTGGATTAGTCTGCAGAGCAATTTATGCCCAAGGGCTTTCTTGAAAAAAATAGAGTAATCAGCTAGCAATCAGTAGAGCGTTAGTGGGCATGGTCAGAGAAGGAGATGAAGAGCACTCTGACAAATCATTGTCATCCACCGTGACTGTGTGTATACCCCAAACTGTGCTTCCCTGAATTGTAACATCAGAGTCTTCACATTATGACAGAGTCGCGGTGCAGGGGGATGGACTTCACTAAAATAATCCAGCCAATCACTAAACAAATAAATAAGTAAAATTAATAGCACCAGAGGATAAGGAAGTACCCAGAGGTACTACAATATATTATCTAAAATGTCCAGTTTCCAATAAAAAACTATGAGACATGCAGAGAAACAAGGAAGTATAATCCATTCACTGGAAAAGAAAGCAGGCAATAGAAAGTGCCTGAGAAAGTGACCAGATGTTGGATTTAACTGGAAAAGTCTTCAAAGTAACTACTATAGATGTGTTCAAAGAACTAAAGGATACCATAATTAAAGAAGTAAAGGAAGATATGACATTATTGCACCAGATAGAGAATATTGATAATGAGGTAGAAATTATAATAAAGTACTAATGGAAATTCTAGAGCTGCAAAGTACAATACCTGAAATGAAAAATTCGCTAGAGGAAGGAACAGTAGATTTGAACTGGCAGAAGTAATAGAAAACTTGAATATAAATCAACAGAGATTATGCAATCCAAAAAATAGAGAAATGAAGAAAGGTGAATAGAACTTCAGAGAAATGTGGGACACCATTAGGTATACCAAGATATACATGATGGAAGTGTCAGAATGAGAGGAGAGAGAAAGAAACAAACATTTTTTGAAGTATAATGGCTGAAAACTTCCCAAATCTACTGAAAAACACTAATGTACACATCCAGGAAGGACAATGAATACCAACAGGCTGAACACAAAGAGAGTGACAAACAGACACATCATAGTAAAAATGCTGATGGTCAAAAACAAGGGGAAAATGTTGAAAGCAGCAAGAACAAAATGACTCTTACTTACAGGGGAACCACAGTAAGATTAACAACTGTTAATCAGTTGTTAATCTACTGTTTCTCAGTAGAAACAAAGGAGGCCAGAAGACAATGGGATAACATATTCACAGCAGCCAAAGAAAAAACTGTCAACAAAGAGTCCTATAGTTAACAAAGCCATCTTTCAAAAAGATGAAGGCAGGATAAATAAAATGTTTAAACAGTCCCAGATATACAAATATGGAGAGAATTTGTTGCTAGAAGACTCATAAGAAATATTAAATGAAGTTCTTCAGGCTGAAAGCAAGTACTTCTTGAGTGGTAATGCAAATCCACACACAGAAAACCAAAGAGCACCAACAAAAGTAATTATGTAATTATTAGAGACAGTATAAATGCTGTCTGTTTTCTCCTTTCTTCTGTTAACTGATGCATATTGAGCAGGACAATCCAACTACCAATCCCAAGTAAGGATTCCTACTGTGTGAAGAATGGCAAAGACAGTAACAATGCCAGTCATCAGTAGTAGGAGCCCACAAATCTTGGCCCACTGCATCTTCTATGTGTTTGGAGTCATCAAGGAGGAGTCAATACAAGTTCTGGTTGAAACAACACTTTACTCACAGAAAGGAGAAAAGATGCAGCAAGATCATCATCTGCAGTATGCCCTGTCTCCCATGTTCAGTGGGTCCCTCTGAGTAGCTGATACAGAGTGATGGCCTACATGCACACCCCTCATGCTTCAGATGAAGACCTGTTCTCTCCCCTGGGGGAAGATATACTAGGGGAGCGTTCCAGGTGCTATGTGATGCACACACTTAAGCAATACAAGGACGTTCACTGTATAATCAGAAGAAAAATTTCTTCTTTTAAGGAAGAAGAATCTGAGGCCAAGCAATAGCTTGGCACCTGGCCACCATGTAAGGGAATGTTCCAGACTCAGGGCATTGTTTGGGAAATCCCAGGGAAGGGCAACACATCAAGCAATGGCTGCTTCCCCAACAATAGAAAAAGCAGTTGTACAGCCTAATATGTATGTAATGTATTCTTGGCCTATAATATATAGAAATGTAATATATTTGAAATGTATTTGCCAATAACAGTACAAAGGAAGGATGTGGGAGCAAAGGTGTATTGGGCAAAGGAAATGACTATAGATGGTAAACTAATAATTATAATAATATATTGTTAGGTTTATAACATTAACAAATACAATGTATATAATCCCAGAGCAGGATTTACCATATAAAAGACAAAACTCAAAAAAATAAAAAATCATTAAATGCTTCATTAGAAAATACTTAATGCAAAAGAAAGCAGTAAAAGAAGAAGAGAGGAACAAAAAGACATGAGACACATAGAAGATAAAGAGTAAAATGACAGACTAAATCTGATTATATCAACAGTAACCCTAAATGTAAATGCATTAAACAATCCAATCAAAAGGAAGAGATTGTCAAATTGGATAAAAATAAAACAAGATCCAACCATATGTTATCTATAAGAGGCACACTGTAGATTCAAAAACATAAATAGATTGAAAGTAAAAGGATGGAAAAATATATGTCATCAAATAACAACCACAAGAAAACTGGAGTGGCTATACCAATGTCAGACAAAATAGACTTTAAAAGAAGAAATGGTACTAGAGAGAAAACAGGGACAGTTTATAATGGTTAAAGGTTTAATACGCCAGGCAAATATAACAATTGTAAACATATGCATGTAATAACGGCACCAAATACAAGAAGCAAAAACTGACAAAAATGAAGGGAGAAACAGACAATTCAGTAGTAATAGGTTAAGACTTCAGTACTTCACTTCCCATAATGAATAGGACAATTAGACAATAGATCAACAAGGAAATAGAAGACTTGAACAACATGATGAACCAACTAGACTTAGTAGGCATCTATAGAGCACTCAGCCCAACCACAGAATATATATTCTTCTCAAGTGTACAGGGTAGATTTTCCAGGATAGACCATATGCCATATGAAATTAGAAATCAATAACAGAGATAGGTTCAAGATGGTGGAGTAGAAGGATGTGTGCTCACTCCTTGCGAGAGCACCGGAATCACAACTAACTGCCGAATAATCATCGACAGGAAGACACTGGAACTCACCAGAAAAGATACTCCACATCCAAAGACACAGGAGAAGCCGCAATGAGACGGTAGGAGGGGCGCAATCACAATAAAATCAAATTCCATGACGGCTGGGTGGGTGACTCACAAACTGGAGAACACTTATACCACAGAAGTCCACCCACTGGAGTGAAGGGTCTGAGCCCCACGTCAGGCTTCCCAATCTGGGGGTCCGGCAACGGGAGGAGGAACTCCTAGAGAATCCGACTTTGAAGGCTAGCAGGATTTGATTGCAGGACTTTGACAGGACTGGGAGAAACAGAGACTCCACTCTTCGAGGACACACACAAAGTAGTGTGTTCATCGAGACCCAGGGCAAGGAGCAGTGACCCCATAAGACACTGAACTAGACCTACCTGCTAGTGTTGGAGGGTCTCCTGCAGAGGCAGGGGGGTGGCTGTGCCTCACCATGAGGACAAGAAAACTGGCAACAGAAGTTCTAGGAAGTACTCCTTGGTGTGAGCCTCCCAGAGTCCGCCATTAGCTCCACCAAAGAACCCAGGTAGGCTCCAGTGTTGGGTCGCCTCAGGCGAAACAACCAACAGGGAGGGAACCCAGCCCCACCCATCTGCAGACAAGTGGATTAAAGTTTTACTGAGCTCTGCCCACCAGAGCAACAGCCAGCTCTACCCACCACCAGTCCCTCCCACCAGGAAACTTCCACAAACCACTTAGATAGCCTTATCCACCAGAGGGCAGACAGCAGAAGCAAGAAGAACTACAGTCCTGCATCCTGTGGAACAAAAACCATATTCACAGAAAGACAAGATGAAAAGGCAAAGGACTTTGTACCAGATAGGAACAAGATAAAACCCCAGAAAAACAACTAAATGAAGTGGAGATAGGCAACCTTCCAGAAAAAGAATTCAGAATAATGATAGTGAAGATGATCCAGGACCTCGGAAAAAGAATGGAGGCAAAGATCGAGAAGGTGCAAGAAATGTTGTTTAACACAATACATAAACTGAAATGAAAAATACACTAGAAGGAATCAATAGCAGAATAACTTAGGTAGAAGAACAGATAAGTGACCTGGAAGACAGAATGGTGGAATTCACTGCCATGGAACAGAATAAAGAAAAAAGAATGAAAAGAAATGAAGACAGCCTAAGAGACCTCTGGGACAACATTAAATGCAACAACATTCACATTATAGGGGTC
>NC_041221.1:153552613-153553831 GCF_002837175.3 Physeter macrocephalus
GGGAAGAACCTACAACCAAGATTACTCTACCTGGCAAGGATCTCATTCAGATTCAGCAGAGAAATCAAAAGCTTTACAGACAAGCAAAAGCTAAGAGAATTCAGCACCACCAAACCAGCTCTACAACAAATGCTAAAGGATCTTCTCTAAGTGGGAAACACAAGAGAAGAAAAGGACCTATAAAAACAAACCCATAACAATTAAAGTGGGAATAGGAACATACATATCGATAATTACCTTAAGAGTGAATGGATTAAATGCTCCAACCAAAAGACACAGGGTCCCTGAATGGATACAGAAACAAGACCCATCTATATGCTGTCTACAAGAGACCCACTTCGGACCTAGGGACACATATAGACTGAAAGTGAGGGGATGCAAATGGAAATTTGCATTTGCAAATTTCCATGCAAATGGAAATCAAAAGAAAGCTGGAGTAGCAATACTCATATCAAATAGACTTTAAAATAAAGTATGTTACAAGAGACAAGGAAGGACACTATGTAATGATCAAGGGATCAATCCAAGAAGGATATATAACAATTATATATGCACCCAACATAGGAGCACCTCAATACATAAGGTAACTGCTAATAGCTCTAAAAGAGGAAATCGACAGTAACACAATAATATTGGGGGACTTTAACACCTCACTTACACCAATGGACAGGTCATGCAGACAGGAAATTAATAAGGAAACACAAGCTTTAAATGACACAATAGACCAGATAGATTTAATTGATATTTATAGGATATTCCATCCAAAACCAGCAGATTACACTTTCTTCTCAAGTGTGCACAGAACATTCTCCAGGATAGATCACATCTTGGGTCACAAATCAAGTCTCGGTAAATTTAAGAAAATTGAAATCATATCAAGCATCTTTTCTGACCACAGCGCTATGAGATTAGAAATCAATTACAGGGAAAAAACATTAAAAAACACAAACACATGGAGGCTAAACAATACAGTACTGAATAACCAAGAGTTCACTGAAGAAATCAAAGATGAAATAAAAAAATACCTAGAGACAAATTACAACAAAAACACAATGACCCAAAACCTATGGGATGCAGCAAAAGCAGTCTTAAGATGGAAGTTTATACCAATACAAGCCTACCTCAAGAAACAAGAAAAATCTCAAATAAACAATCTACCCTTACACCTAAAGGAACTAGAGAAAGAAGAACAAACAAAACCCAAAGTTAGCAGAAGGA